>NC_090735.1:92784501-93084501 GCF_036898095.1 Palaemon carinicauda | reverse complement strand
CTGATTCGGACCATTGGCCAGAGATTTTGTGGTGCAGCAAGTGAGCTCCCACACTTCTTTTGATGCATCTGAAAAAACATCAATTCCAGAGGAGGAACAAGAAGATCAACTCCTATGTAGAGGTTTTGGTCTATTAGCCACAATCTGAGGTCTGTCCTTTCCCCTTGTCCTATGCGGACTAGACAACCCCAAGAATCGATGGACTGATTCCACTAGAATTTTAAACGCCACTGGAGGGATCTCATCCTGAGGTGACTGTTGGGAACTCGACGGGCCAGGGAAGATAGGTTGCCGAGCAGGCGCAACCAGCTCTGGGTTGGGAGCTCTTCTAACCAAGGAAAGGCTGTGTTACCTCCCTCAGTCTTTGAATCCTTTAGTCTAATCCCCAGATCTTGGCAAAACCTTAAAAGTTCATCTCGGTGGCGGAGAAGGGTCGCTGTTGAGTCTATCAGAATCAGCTTGTCATCCAGATATCTTAGGAGACGGATGACAATTCTGTGAGCCCACGATGACACAAGGGCGAACACTCTTGTGAACACCTGAGGCTGGGCACCCGTTGTGGAAGTCCTGGAGTGCACCCTTCTCCAACATGGTCTGGACTTCTGCCTGAAGGGCCAACTCCTGTGCATATCCGTTCGCATAGGAGTTCAATGCAAGATTGACTGATTATCAGTTACTTGGCATCCTGACATCTAAGGTTATTGATGCCAATGTTATTTGCTATAAATAAAGAAATAAATAAACAAATGGTAAATCAACAATAAAATCAAGAACATCCTCATAATAATTAAATAGTTTTCAAAAGACCTGCTTCTGGAATAAATTTAAAAATACCACTAGTACGGTATAACACATCATGTCAGAGAATTTTGGCAAGGATGAACCTGCAATCCTAAGCTCGAGCCTCAGATAGACTGATTGATTAATTGATTTTAGGTTTTCTGGCCTCCTGACATTTAAGGTCATTGATGCCGATATCAATTATTTAGAATAAAAAATAAAAGGATATTCAATTAAAACCATGAAAGCAAATACAGTATGTCACTAAAGTTACATATCTTTCAGAAGACCTGCTTCTGATTGATTGATTGACTGATTTGGGGTTTTCTGGTATCCTGACATCTAAGGTCATTGACGCCGATATCGTTAATTGTAAATAAAAAAAAATAAATAAAAGAATATTCAACTAAAACCATAAGCCAAGATGTCATTTTCAAATTTAAATATCTTTCAGATGACCTGCTTCTGAAATAAAACTACAAAATACCACCAGCATGGTAGAACACATCATGTCTAAGAATCTTGGCAAGGGTGAACCTGCCATCCTCACCTTGAGCCTCAAACAGATATCTATTTCTCTCACTTCTGTATGTGGGGCATTCGTTTAACAAATGCCTCACTGTCAATAATACCAAACAGTTGTCGCAATATGGTTAATGCTGGCAAGCCAGCAAAAACTTGTGTGTCAGCCGAGTGTGACCAATGCGGAGACGACAAAGAGTGATCTTCCACTTTCGGGGCATCCCGGTATACCTCCAAGGAGATATAACATTACTTATTTCTCTCATCTCATTTTTAAGTAAACCATCCCAATGCCATTGCCAATTATTATTAATAAAATTCTTAACTGTAGGTAAAATATCATTACAGGGAATGTGATACCTTCTTGGAAGCAACTCAGCTGCAGCATTCTTGGCCAGTGAATCTGCCTTCTCATTTCCAGACACACCTACGTGTGCCGGAACCCTACAAAATCGAACTGTTATACCTTTCATATCAATGATTAGAAGACACTCTAAAAACTTTAAAACTAAAGGATTATTGGAATTAAAAACTTCTAAAACTTGTAGGACACTTCTTGCACCACTAAAAATGATAAAATTGCCCTCATCTTGTATCGCTAATTTCTCAATAGTGGTTAGTATGCCGTATAGTTCGGCCGTAAATATGGAAGCTGTTAGAGGAAGCGCACCTCTACATTTAAAAGCATTACTATACACTCCAAATCCAACGCCACGTTTCAAAACAAGAGACCTGGCTTTCCCCCCACCCCGCCAACCCCACCCCACCCCACCCCACCGCCAGCCCGCTTTCCTCATTCAAACGCTTTAGGCTCAATGTGGAACATGAGAGGGGTGGTAGAGGCGGGTATTTATATTAAATGGTTACGGGTTTGTATAGCTAGGAAAAATACAATTTAGGACAAATTGTCATTTGTTCCGACGCGATATACAAACTTCGTAATCATTTAATATAGGAAGACTCACTGGTTGGTGGGAGGTCTGCCTTTGCTGCTTGTGGACAGCTAACTGCCCGGATATAGACCTGGTCCCAAATGGGAGCAGATGACTAAATCCACCTAACCCCGTCTCTTGACCCGACATGATGATGGTGGGGTCTGAGAGACTGGGAGCGGGGTTACGCGATGGGTAAGAGCATCGCCCGACTGAGAGCGTGAATGCAAAAGACATTCGACCCTAGGGTCACAGTGACTGGATGAACCTCCATAACCAAAAGGCAAAGGGTTTATACATCCACCGTCTTCCCTGCCTAGCAGAAGATGGGGGAGAATACCTGTAAACAAACTCTAGCAATCTTACCTGGGAAGACCTGTCTTGATGTATGGAACTCCAAGGGAGGAGACAGAGAGAAAGGCGGATCACATGCAGACTGCTTCCACACTGCCAAACATACCATAAAAATCAAGACAAGAAACTTCCCTGTCCTGGAGGGGAACTAAAGAAGTCAGACAATAGCTTGAGCCGCTACCACAGGGCCAAGAACAAAGGTGTCCAAGGACTTGTACGTAAACTCCCTCAAGTAAAAGGCTGTAAAGGTGGTCTGGCGTTTCCAAATGCCAGCCTTCAGCACTTGACCCACTGCAAGATTTCTCTTGAAAGCGAGTGTGGGGGCAATGCCCCTGATCTTGTGAGCTTTAACCCACGCTGGTGCTTGGACTCTTGAGGAAGTCTCATACGCCTTGTGGATGGTATCACGGATCCAGAAGAATATCGTGTTCCTTGACACCTCCAACTTGGTTCTCCCGGTGCTAACGAAGAGCCGTCGACATTCAGGTCTGAGATGCCGAGTTCGCTTAAAATAGCGCCGGAGACACCTGACGGGACAGAGACACCTCTCACTTGAACTGCCACTCACCGCATCCGGTAAGGGAAGAATAGTGAAGGCCTCGAACCTGAGATCGTGGATCGATGGGTTCTGAGTCTTGGCCACGAACTCTGGCACAAAACTCAAGGAGATCTTCCAACCCTCTGCGTGAGTGACATTACAAAAAAAGGCCGTGTAACTCCCCGACTCTCTTCGCCGATGCTAAGGCTAGCAGAAAAACTTTCTTAAGGGTCAAGTGCCTGTCTGAGGTACGGCTCAAGGGTTCGTTTGGAGCACGAGTAAGAGACCGGAGAACTAAAGTGACATCCAACTGGGGAACTCGAAGTTCCCTCGGGGGACACGACTGTTCGAAGCTCTTAATGAGCATAGAAATCTCAGGGCATTAGAGATATCTATGCCCTTCAGATAGAACACCATTGCAAGGGCAGACCTATACCCTTTAATAGCAGAAATCGAAAGGAGCTTATCTCTGTGAAGAAAGACTAGGAAGTCTGCGATCTGAGTCAGAGAGGCTCCGACCGGAGAGATACCCCTTCCACTACACCAATCACAGAAGACCAACCACTTCCCCTGGTAGACTGAGGAGGAGGATCTTCTAAGGTAGACTGAGGAGGAGGATCTTCTAAGGTACCCTGACATCTCTCTCGCAGTGAGTCACGAAAAGCCTTGCGTTCTGAGGAGATGCTGGATAGTCTCCACGCGTGAAGTCTGAGTGACTACACCGTCTGGTGGTACCTGCTCGACAAGGGTTGCCGTAGGAAATTGGGCCAGTGTGGTAGCTCTCTCGGTGCCTCGACCAGGAGCGACAACAGATCGGGAAACCACTCCATGTGTGGCCATAATGGAGCAATGAGAGTAATCCTGAGTCCTGGGGTTAATAGGACCCAGGACAGGGCTGCACGAAGCAAGCAAAAGGGGGGAAATGCGTAGCAATCCAGTCGATCCCAAGGACGTTGCAGTGTGTCCTCGAACACATCCGCGGGATCTGATACTGGAGAGCAGAACACAGGAAGCTTGGCGTTGTGCCATGTTGCGAATAGGTCGATGCATGGTTCTCCCCAGAGGTCGAGTACTCGACTCGCTACCCAAGGGTGAAGAGACCATTCTGCCCCCATGACCTGGTTTCTGCGACTTAGGGCGTCTGCCAGAACATTTCTCTTGCCTGGAATGAACCTGGCTGACAAGGTTACGTGTTCACTCTCTGCCCACTGAAACACTTGCCTCATCAACTGCTGCAAGGGACGTGAGAGCGTGCGCCCTTTCTTGTTGACGTACGCAACCACGGACGTGTTGTCGATCATTCGCACTACCGAGTGCTCTCTCATACGGGCCTGGAAATGAATGAGTGCTCTCAAGGTTGCCATCATTTCCAGCACGTTGATGTGCAGGTGTTTCTCCTCTTCCGACCACACGCCTGACACAACTAAGTCATCCAAGTTTGCACCCTGACCTTCCGTGGACGCATCTATGAACAGAAGGAACTGAGGTGGAGGAGGGTTTATGAGAAACTCTCTCATAAGGTTCTCCTTGTTTAGCCACCTACGGAGATCCTCCCTTACCTCGCGTTCCATGAGGACCGGACGAGAGGGAGGATCGGTGCCTGCTGACCACTGCTCCTTCAGAGACCACTGAAGGGAGCGGAGATGGATCCGCCCGAAAGGAACGAGCTTCTCCAGCGAGGAGAGGTGACCTAGAAGAGCTTGCCACTGGACCACTGGAGAGCTGGAAGTTGTTCCTGCGACAAGAAACGCTGCGCAACCTCTCTGAGTCTGCTGATCCATTCTTGCGAGGGAAGAACGCGAGCTGCTGCCGAGTCGATCAGCATTCCCAAATAGACCTTCTGCTTGGGAATGAGGTTCAACTTCTCGTAGTTCACCACGATCCCCAGATCGCGACAAACTGCCAGAATCGAGCGAAGGAGCGAGAATCAGCCAGTCGTCGAGGTACATCAGTAGGTGTATACCCCTCAAGTGGGCCCAAGCTGCTACCGTCATGAACACTCACGTGAACACTTGGGGAGCTATGCACAATCCGAAGCATAGGACTTTGAACTGATGCACCGTGCCCTGGAAGATGAATCGGAGGTACTTTCAAGACAACCGATGAACTGGTACTTGAAAGTACGAGTACTTCAAGTCTATTGAAAGCATGAAGTTGTACTGCCTCATGGCTAACAGCACAGTGCAAACTGTCAGCATTTTCAACTTGTTCAATGGCGAAAGGTCGATGATCGGTCTCCTACCTCCTGTCGCCTTCTCGACCAGGAAGAGATGACAGTAAAACCCTGGTGACTGACGTGTACGACTTCTAGTCCATCCTTCGCCAACATTTCCTGGACCTCCGCCTCCAAGGCCAGAGCCTTCGGAGATGTTGGAGCATATGTGTGGAACGCTATTGGAGTGGAGGATAGGGGGGCCCGATGAAGCACGAATGGGAGCTTGCACCCTTCGCGAAGGGTCAACACTACCCATTCCTCAGCCCCGAGCTGCTGCCACATCACCCATAGGCGCAATAGGCATCCACCTACCTTCGGCAGCGTGGGAAGGGGAAAGCCAATCTCAGCGTTTCCCTTTCCCTCGCTTGCCCCTTGTCTATGTTGGAGCGTACGTGTGGAACGCTATTGGAGTGGAGGATAGGGGGGCCGATGAAACGAATGGGAGCTTGCACCCTTCGCGAAGGGTCAACACTACCCATTCTTCAGCCCCGAGGTGCTGCCACATCACCCATAGGCGCAATAGGCATCCACCTACCTTCGGCAGCGTGGGAAGGGGAAAGCCAATCTCAGCGTTTCCCTTTCCCTCACTTGCCCCTATTCTTTCCCCAACGTGGAGGAACTCCCGAGGGATGCTGAAAGGTCTGTTTGGGGGCAGAACCCTTCTGAACAGGAGCAGGTCTCGGCTGCACAGGAGCAGCAAGAGCACGACCAGCGGTACCCATGCTACTTCCAGTGGGCTTGGCCTGACTCGACCTGGCCGCGGACGGTTTCGTGGGACCAGATCCCTTGAAACAAGCAAACCTGCGCCTGGTGGATAATGAAGTCCTTCGAGTCGAGGCGCCATTTATCCCACGTGGCCCGAACTTCCTCTGGTGGAAAGAGAGAAGTTGCAGCTTTAATAGGAACGTTCCTGAGTTCCAGGGCTTCTCCTGAACCAATCTCTCTCGCCAAACAAGTGGCTACTGCCTCGCGTGTTTTGAGGATCAGATTGGCATACTGGGTAGCAAGCTGGTCCAAGAGAAAAGCAACAGCTTTCCCACCAGACAAAGCTAAGCTAGGTTCCTATACTGCTCCATGTGTTCGGGGGTAGCGAGCTTAGTGTCCTGTGTGAACACTGTGGCCGTACCACACCAGTGGTTCAGCCACGAAGCAGCATGGAGAGCAGCTACAGAGATGGACTCCATAGTTGAAATCTCAGAGGCCAAGAAGGAGACACTCTGGGATTTCAAACTCTCGATCAAGGAACCCCCAGCAAGCGTTTCGACCGCGGGGTCGAGAGGGAGAGGACAAGGCACAGAAGACTCTGTGACATAGTACCTCTTCTGTCGCTGGAGTGGTTGAGGGAGAGGCTTATTCGAACCTTGGCTCCTAAGCGAGTCACCAGGTCCTGCGATCTGGTCACTCACTCGGTCCGATGCTCGAGCAGCCTGTCTCGACCAGGGTAGTGTGATGGGCCGTGAACTGCCTTCGGGAGCTCCCCATAGGATCTCCAAGGCTGTACACTTATCCTCAACCACTACCGCAGGAGGAGCCCTGAGGCCATTAATCTCAAGCATGAGGTAAATGACCTCTAGGAACGGCGATTCCACCTCAGGATCTTCCATCTCTACGGCCGGTGAAGGCCATGGAGGTGACTGATCCCTCGGTCCCGCTACATCCGTAGGTGTAGGGGAAGCGACATGCTGCACGGGTGATGACATCCCCCATGAATACCCTCGCTCTGGTTCTATGACCAAACCAGGTGTGTATTCAGGTGTCGAGGAAGGACCCTAGCAGGGTTCATTCCCAACGAAATGCATCGAGGTTCCCACTGCGACCTAGTGCATGACTGGTCACTGCGAGACCCCCGAAGCTCCCGAAGGAGCTCGAGCGCGAGCGTGGTCACTGGGAACTGCAGCGCTCACACCAGGAGGTGTAGACAGGTTAGTCGTGGTAGTGGTGGCGCGAGTGGTGTGCGCGGACTCACCTCTTACATGGCCAGAAAGCATAGGGGTTGGCTGCATCTCGCGCGACTGGTATGCGCGAGAGCTAGCCTGGTCGTGCACAACCGGCCCCCATGTTGCGAGCTGAGCCGCGAGGTGGCTCCATGCCGGGCCCGAGTTGCGCGGGTCGAGTACGTGGCTGTCTGGGCCTGCTCCCTGCTCATGCAACACACGAGTCGCGGAGTCGGTCCGCGTCGCTACCCCCGTGAAACTAGTCGTGCAAATAGCGGATTCTTCACAAGAGACCACAGCTGAGATTTCTCGTGCCAAAGCTGAGACACTCATTTCTCCGCTCAAGAGCGGTTCAATTCGAGTCTGAGCAGCAGCTCGGGGGCCCGAGAACACCATCACCATGCTCTTGGAGACGATACCTACGCCCTCGAGCGTGGTTGTCGTGCATGGAGGCCTTGCGCGAGATTCACCGTGAACAATCCCACGAGCGCGGGGAACACGGGAATCTCTCGCGTCACCCTCATCCTCCAGAGGAGAAGAGGTGTCTCGGGGCACCATGTCCCTTCGACTGAGACTGGGCTTCCTGGGCCTCTTGGCTATCCTCTTCTTTCCCTTCCTCTTTCTCCTTGGGGCAGAAGAGTCAGAGTCAGAAGATGAAGACGAAGAGGAGGAGAGAGAGGAGGAGGAACTAGAAGAGGAATACTGGTCAAGGCAACAGCAGACGACACTGGACAAGGATGAACAACCTGAACCATGTCCGTAGGAAGAGCCGTGGTCGGTAAACGTGGTGAACCTGAAAAACATATTGTATCAGCAGGAGTTTTGGCAGATCTTAATTTTGACTGACTTGCGGGCGAAGCTGTAAAGGGTTTGCCAGCAGTCGTTAAAGAAATCTCCGTGTTTAAAACCTTACTCTCCCTTGTTTTAATAGGGAGTCCTGCAGTTATTTTACCCTTGAAAAAAGTTTGCATTTTACCAGGAACAAATGCTTTATCAGGTATATAGTCAACAACAACAGGGGCATCAGGGAACATGGGAGTCGATAAAGTTACAAAATCATTTACATTCATGTGTTCATCAACAATCGAATCATTCAAATGACG
This sequence comes from Palaemon carinicauda, assembly GCF_036898095.1. Taxonomy (NCBI): domain Eukaryota; kingdom Metazoa; phylum Arthropoda; class Malacostraca; order Decapoda; family Palaemonidae; genus Palaemon; species Palaemon carinicauda. The sequence continues at coordinate 93,076,123 of NC_090735.1, read as the reverse complement.
TTCTTCAATCTCGTCCGCCAGAGTTAAACGGCGTTTTAACAAATCCAAGTCAGGCTTACCTGATAATCCGAGACGCCCAAAATTCCCCCATCTTACCAGGTAACGTGTCGTCATCGGTATCAGACGGTCCAACAATCTGTCGGGTGTCCCTCGCCGAAGTGATGGGAGCGGTAAGGTCAGGCGCTTCCCCGGCAAAACCCGAGAAATCCTCGACAGACTGTGAATCCGAGCTTCCCAAAATCATACTCACACCCTCCTCCGACTCGGAGAGGGAGTGAGCAGACTTCGCTGTGGTAGTCTCTTGAGACAACACACTTTGCATCGGCTCCCCTTTCTTCTTCTTCGAAAGAGACGAGCTCTCCGAAGCAGAAGAAGCTTTAGGGTTCCGCCGATATTTGCGCTGATTCTCGAAAGCTTGCCACTGCAAGGACAGCCAGGATTCACACTCACGTCAGGGAGAACCTTGAGAGCAAAATTTTCCCCTGCATGTTGGGCAGAGCATGTGTGGGTCTACTTGGGGGGACACGCGGACGTTCTCCTGGGGTCTAGCTGGCTCTGGTTGAATCCGAGATGAAGACTTAGGGACAGTCTTCGAGTCCTTGGCCTCCCTCCTAAGAGGAATACAGGACTCCAGTAAAGAAGTCTGAGGGCTCCTCGCTGCTCCCACACGAGACGATTCTCCTACTCGAGGTGGGGTTCCTCCCATTGGTGCTGTGGGAAAATGTCCCACCTCGCTAAACTCTCCTGAGGACGGAAAGGCTTCATCCACAGGGGAAGGAGAAACCGTCTGGGGGGGGGGGAAGGGGCCTTCCTGACGGACTTCTTGGGAGCCAGTTTGACCCTAGGAGAAGTTACCACGAAGTCCACTCCTCTCCTTCTCTTCAGCGGGGACGAGGCTGCCGTTGGTTTGAGGCCTAGATCAACGAGGGCCAGCTTAACAGCCTGGACAACCACTTTAATCAGAGACCTGAACCAAGGCTGACGGCTGACAGACTCTGTGTCAGCGACTCCCGCTGGAGGGAAGGGGATCGGGCGATCCTTAGGAGTGGATACCACAGGGCCTGCCTGAAGAGAAGAAGGGTGTTGCCTAGACCTCTCTGAGGAATCTTCCTCCTCCTGCAAGAGCGCTGCTCTGCGCTTACGCGGTGGAGATCGTAACGATGATCTGGAGGTACGCGTTGCTCCCGAGGACTCGCAAGGTTGCCCGTGCTGCGAAACCCGGCGGGAATCGCGATCAGGGTCGCGCTGGCGCTCGTGCGATGGTAGAATCGCGGGTTCGCGCGCGGGCGAAGGTTGGCGCGCATGCGCTCAGGGATGAAAGCGCGGGCGCGTGTGGGCGCGAGTGGGCGAGTAGGCAAGTGAGCGCGCAGGTGAAGGTGCGCATGGGCGCGCAGGTGAGGGTGCGCGCGGTTGTAGGGGAGAGCGCTGGCGGCCGGGAAAACGATGGCGCGTTGGCGAGCGATGGCGCGTTGGCGAGCGATGGCGCGTTGGCGAGCGATGGCGCGTTGGCGAGCGATGGCGCGTTGGCGAGCGATGGCGCGTTGGCGAGCGATGGCGCGTTGGCGAGCGATGGCGCGTTGGCGAGCGATGGCGCGTTGGCGAGCGATGGCGCGTTGGCGAGCGATGGCGCGTTGGCGAGCGATGGCGCGTAGGCCGAGAAGGCGATTGGCTGCGCACAGGCGAGATAGCGCGTGGGCGCGCAGGAGACCTTTGGCGATCCGATATGAGGGCGAGCGGGGGCGTTGGAGAGCGCTTGCGCGCAGGCGAAGGATCGCGCGGGCGCGCGGGAGATCGCTGGCGAATTGAAGATCGCTGACACGTAGTGGCATGGTCGGGAGCTATCAGATGGGCTGCAGGACCAGAAGGTGAAGTGGCGCGTAGGGGCGAACGCTCATGGGCTTGCACCGGAGACTTCTCGCGGGCGCGCAGGAGGTCGACCAGGTCTAGAAGAGCGCACAGGAGAGTGCACGCGATGGCGCACAGGCAAAGGCTGGTGCATGGGCGGGGTCTGCGGGCGCGTAGGAGATCGACGGCGAGCGGGCAAAGGAGCAGCCTCCTTGCCTGCACCCAGATCCGGAGATCGTGGCCGCGCGGGCGAACATTGGCGCGCATGGTGCGCATCTGGACCAGGCCGCGCAGATGTGCGCTGGCGAGCAGGAGAGAGCTGGCACACAGGAGATCCCTGACGAGAAGGGGAGCGCTGACGCGCAGGTGAGCACTGGCGGGCAGGAGATCTACGGCGAGATGTGGGGCGTGAAGAGTCCGAAGGGTCCACAGCAGGCGAGCGCTTGTGCGCGAGCGCGCAGGAGAACGTGGGCGCGCAGGTAACACCTGGCACTTAAGGGACTTAGTCTCAGTGGGAGACAAGCCCTTGTGCCCCGAAGGGACCGGTGCCCGCTGGAAAACGGGGTGCGTAGGCGCCCACAGCGCATCTGCATCCGCAAACGGAGAAGTAAGGCTAGCAGGTCTGGCAGGCGTCGGTGATCGCGAACGATCAGCTGAGAGGTCTAGCGGTGCGACTGTAACGGTCTGCTCACTTCGAGGAGGCTCCTCTGCGGGAGACGTCGAAGGCGAAGAACCAAAGAGGAGTCTCCTAACCCCCTTGTAAGGGGAAGGAAGGCCTCGACGGCGAAGAGGAGGGCGAGCCTTACGGCGAAGACGACCTCGAGGGGCAGCAACACCATCGTCGGTCCTCCGAAGAGGAGTCTCCGTCAGTGAACTCCCCCGGGGGGGAGAATCACCCGCAGGAGAGACCGTTGGACCCAGCTCCTCCCTCGAAGGATGTTCGGAGGGGGGAACTGAGCCTTCAGCAACATCAGCAACATCAGCAGGGGTTTGGCCCGATCCGTCGGAAGCCTCTGCCACAACAACGTCGACAATTGACAGAGGATCTCCCTCTGCTATTACTGGCGACTGTTTGACAGCTGCACCCAACTGGATCAGGTCAAACAGGGCTTCCCTGGAGGGCGAGCCCTTAAGCCCCAAGGAAGCCCAAAGCTGCAAAAGATCATTGTTAGACACAGAATCATCAAAATCCTCCCCCGGAGGTGGAGGAGGAGGAGCTGCCTCGCTAAGGGAAGCAACTCTCTCTCCCGAACCCCGAGGTTGGTCAACAACAGAAAGGCCTACGCTACCACTCGACGGCCCCTCGCGAGAGACCGATCGAGTGGGAGCTTCGGAGGAGGTTTGGGCAGCGGAAGAAGAGTCTTTGGAATCTTCCTTCTTCAAGGCAGCCCTTGAAGGAGAAAGGTCACGCTTAGACTTCTTCTTACGTCGCCGGGAAAACCTCTCCCACTGGGAGGTAGACCACTCCCTGCACTCAGTACAAGTTTGGTTCCTTTCACACCGTTGACCTCGGCAGTATGGACATAAGGAGTGAGGGTCGGTCTCGACCGCCAACATGAACGTTCCACAAGGGCGGTCGGGAAGTCCAGGACACTTCCGCATGATGGATGGAGGCCAACTTCCAAGCACACAAGCTATAAGAAAAAGCAAACAAATTAAGGCTGTCAAAAATGCGAGGGTGAGACAGACAGGTCTGATCATCACCCGAGCCAAAAGTGAAGTGAATCAGTTCACCGGTGTGTGAGGGGGGAGGGGTAGCTAGCTACCCCTCCCCTACCCCCTCGCTAACTACCGAGAGGGTAGTTAATCCTCGTTAAAAATCTAATGGCTCGTCATTTCAGCTACGCCGAAAGTAATACCCCATGTAAATAGCGTGGTTTGTATTTCGGTTACAGAACAAAAAATATAAAATTATAAAAAAAAAAAAAAAAATAAGCTAAGTTAAGTTAAAGTTCACGTAGTGTAAGTTAGTGTAAGTTATCGTGCGTTATCGTAGTCGTCGTCCCTACCTCCTCGCTGATCTTCCGTCTCCTCCTGCGTAGCAGTCCCTACACCTGCACTGGCATGTCGTTAAGGTAAAGTGTTAATAAAAATGTTATTTTCATTAGTAAAATAAATTTTTGAATATACTTACCCGATAATCATGTAGCTGTCAACTCCGTTGCCCGACAGAATTCTACGGAAGGGATACGCCAGCGATCGCTATACAAGAGGGGGGTGTACTCACAAGCGCCACCTGTGGCCAGGTACTGCAGTACTTCTTGTTGACACCACTTCAATTTTTCCTCGGTCCACTGGTTCTATGGGGAGGAAGGGTGGGTCAATTAAATCATGATTATCGGGTAAGTATATTCAAAAATTTATTTTACTAATGAAAATAACATTTTTCAATATTAAACTTACCCGATAATCATGTAGCTGATTCACACCCAGGGAGGTGGGTGAAAACCAGCATACATGTTAACAAAGAAGCTAAGTATCCCGTATTTCATATTATCAGTTATTCAAAATAACAATGAAATTACAAGTACCTGGTAAGGAAGTCGACTTGAACCATTACTCTGCCTTAAATAAGTTCGTCTTCCTTACTGAGCGCAGCGTTCCTCTTAGGAGGCTGAACAACTCTAAGGTGCTGAAGTATCAAGGGCTGCAACCCATACTAAAGGACCTCATCACAACCTTTAACCTCGGCGCTTCTCAAGAAAGAATTGACCACCCGCCAAATCAACAAGGATGTGGAAGGCTTCTTAGCCGACCGTACAACCCATAAAAAGTATTCAAGAGAAAGGTTAAAAGGTTATGGGATTATGGGAATGTAGTGGCTGAGCCCTCGCCTACTACTGCATTCGTTGCTACGAATGGTCCCAGGGTGTAGCAGTACTCGTAAAGAGACTGGACATCTTTGAGTTAGAATGATGCGAACACTGACTTGCTTCTCCAATAGGTTGCATCCATAACACTCTGCAGAGAATGGTTCTGTTTGAAGGCCACTGAAGTAGCCACAGTTCCCACTTCATGTGTCCTTACCTTCAGCAAAGCAAGGTCTTCTTCCTTCAGATGAGAATGTGTTTCCCTAATCAGAAGCCTGAATAGTAAGAAAACTGAGTTCTTAGAACTTGGAAAAGAAGGTTTCTTGATAGCACACCATAAGGCTTCCGATTGTCCTCGTAAAGGTTAAGACCTTTTTAGATAGTACCTAAGAGCTCTAACTGGGCAAAGTACTCTCTCCAGTTCATTCCCCACCAAGTTGGACAGGCTTGGGATCTCGAACGACTTAGGCCAAGGACGTGAAGGAAGCTCGTTTAGCAAAAACCGAGCTGCAAGGAACATGTAGCCGTTTCAGATGTGAAAACAATGATCCTGCTGAAGGCGTGGATCTCACTTACTCTTTTAGCTGTTGTCAAGCACACGAGGAAAAGAGTTTTTAATGTGAGGTCCTAAAAAGAGGCTGATTGGAGAGGTTCAAATCTTGATGACATAAGGAACCTTAGGACCACGTCTAGATTCCAGCCTGGAGTGAACAACCGACGTTCCTTTGAGGTCTCAAAAGACCTAGGGAGGTCCTGTAGATCTTTGTTGGTGGAAAGATCCAAGCCTCTGTGGCGGAAAACCGCTGCCAACATACTTCTGTAACCCTTGATCGTAGGAGCTGAAAGGGATCTTACTTTCCTTAGATGTAACAGGAAGTCAGCAATCTGGGTTACAGTGGTACTGGTTGAGGAAACTGCATTGGTCTTGTACCAGCTACGGAAGACTTCCCCTTGAGACTGATATATTCTGAGAGTGGATGTTCTCCTTGCTTTGGCAATCGCTCTGGCTGCCTCCTTCGAAAAGCCCCTAGCTCTTGAGAGTCTTTCGAAAGTCTGAAGGAAGTCAGACGAAGAGCGTGGAGGTTTGGGTGTACCTTCTTTACGTGAGGTTGACGTAGAAGGTTCACTCCTAGAGGAAGAGTCCTGGGAATGTCGACCAGCCATTGCAGTACCTCTATGAACCATTCTCTCGCGGGCCAGAGTGGAGCCAACCAACGTCAGCCGTGTCCCTTTGCGAGAGGAGAACTTCTGAAGTACCCTGTTGACAATCTTGAACGGCGGGAATGCATACAGGTCGAGATGGAACCAATCCAGCAGAAAAGCATCCACGTGAACTGCTGCTGGGTCTGGACTCGGAGAACAATACAACAGGAGTCTCTAGGTTATCGAGGTAGCGAACAGATCTATGGTTGGCTGACCCCACAGGGCCCAAAGTCTGCTGCAAACATTCTTGTGAAGGGTCCACTCTGTGGGAATGACCTGACCCTTCCGGCTGAGGCGATCTGCCATGACATTCATACCGCCCTGAATGAACCTCGTTACCAGCGTGAGCTTTCGATCTTTAGACCAGATGAGGAGGTCCCTTGCGATCTAGAACAACTTCCACGAAAGAGTCCCTCCCTGCTTGAAGATGTAAGCCAGGGCTGTGGTGTTGTCAGAGTCCACCTCCACCACCTTGTTAAGCTGGAGGGACTTGAAGTTTATCAAGGCCAGAAGAACCGCCAACAACTCCTTGCAATTGATGTGAAGTGTCCTTTGCTCCTGATTCCATGTTCCCAAGCATTCCTGTCCGTCCAAAGTCGCGCCCCAGCCCGTGTCTGATGCGTCCGAGAGGAGACGGCGGTCGGGTTTCTGAACAGCCAAAGGTAGACTTCCTTGAGAAGAAAGCTGTTCTTACACCACGCGAGAGAAGACCTCCTCTCTTCGGAAACAGGAACTGAGACCGTCTCTAGCGTCATGTCCTTTATCCAGTGAGCAGCTAGATGATACTGAAGGGGGGGGAGGTGGAGTCTCCCTAACACGATGAACAGGGCCAGCGATGAAAGTGTCCCTGTTAGACTCATCCACTACCTGACTGAGCATCGGTTCCTTCTCAGCATGCTCTGGATGCATTCTAGGGCTTGGAAGATCCTTGGGGCCGACGGAAAAGCCCGAAAAGCTCGACTCTGAAGATCCATACCCAGGTAGACAATGGTCTGGGATGGGACGAGCTGAGACTCCTCAAAATTGACCAGGAGGCCCAGTTCCTTGGTCAGATCCATAGTCCATCTGAGAATCTCCAGACAGCGACGACTTGTGGGAGCTCTTAAAAGCCAGTCGTCTGACGGAGCCGGACACAAGATCATGGTACTGCTGCACAGTCTGTGAACTGTCAACCATGGGGAAGCGAGGAAGTACAGTGACAACCCGAAGCTGTCTAGACTGTCTGGGTCCTACAGACAACTCCTTATCGGGTTGCTGAGGTTGCCGCACTGCGTCACAACAAGAACTTCTGCTGGTTGTTGAACGTCTTCCCAGTGACACACTGACTCCGTAAACAAAAAATCCTCTAACAAGGACTAAGCTTGGACTGCATGTCTTGCAACACAGCTCAAGGTCCATGGGAGCAGGTGTGGTAACAGACGGGGTTAGCGACTGAAGTGGAACCATTACCTTCCCTGGAAGCATGTTATGCTTAAATAAAAGTCCATAGGAGGCTAAGCAGCTAAAGGCTCCTCTCCAAATGACAGAGTCCTCAAGGGAATATCAGAAGGAGGGAGAAAAGCACTTTCTCATCTACAGGGACCATATCCGAGAAAAGCTAAGTTCTCTCAGTGAGGGTTTCACTGGTGCAAAAGCAGCAGACTAGAAGGCAACGTTATGAAACTGCTTGACAGTCTAGTGAGTTGGCAACAACCAAAGATGTGTGACTGAGAAGCATGCGGTAAGGTATGCAGAGCATGCTGTATGCAGAGCATGCTGTATGCAGAGCATGCTGTAAGTAGAGCATGCTGTAAGGTAAGCAGAGCATGTTGCATGGCGTGTAACATTTCTCAGAAATTCCATGACCAGTGCTAGATTGAGTAATATCGTATTACTGTCCATTGAAAATGCACGTGCCGAGGGAATTGATTTAGACTGTTTTGTTGATAGCCGGCATGATAATCGTAGAATTAAGCTGCACTAAATGTACTATAATCTACTTCAACTCAGGAAAGGGAAACTCGCCCTGTTGGCAACACTGCATTACTTCATGCATGCTTGCATGGGGTTTAAATATTTACCTTACATTCATAACTCATGATTCATTTTTGTTTTTGCCATATTTTGCGATTTGTTAAAAATATATTGCAAGGAATAAATATATATTTTTATATTTAAGTAATACAAATAACCTCCATTATCATAATGTTTGTGTAGGCATACATGTATATGATTACAAATGCAAGTTATGAAAGTAATGAGGTGTTATTATTGTCATTTGTTATTTCCAAGTTGAATGGGAAGAGGCTCAAGTTGAGGAGAAAGTGGCAGATGCATGCGTTGAGGTGGCTGACTCATAGCATGAGGTTGCTGCCTCAAGAGTTGCGCTTGCCTCAAGGGTTGAGGTGGCTGCGCAGAGAAAGGCTCTTGACTCACGAGTTGAGGTTCTTGAGGTGTGAGCTGCGAGAGTTGAGGTAGCGGCTGCGCAGAACGCAGTTCCTGACTCACGAGTTGAGGTTCCTGAGGAGCTAGCCTCAAGAGTTGAGTCTCTCGCCTTGAGGAGGGTTGAGGTCGCTGCAGCGAGTGCTGAGGTGGCTGGCTCATGGATGGAAGAGGTTGTCGTACCTCAAGAGGTTGTTGCCTCGCTGGTTTAACCGCAAGAGGAAGCGGAGGAAGTAAGGCATAAGACTCCTGCTCCCATTGCTGAGGTTGCCTTAAGGAAGGTTAAGGTTGCTGCACAACGCTGGTAACTGGCAACTCAGAACGCGGTAAGGTAGCCTGAGGAACCTCAACTTCGTACGCCTGGCAGACTGGACTGCGGTGAGGCGGAGCTCTCGCAGGAGGAGGCGGAGGTTGCTGCACACCGCTGGTAACTGGCAACTCAGAACGCGGTAAGGTAGCCTGAGGAACCTCAACTTCGTACGCCTGGCAGACTGGACTGCGGAGAGGCGGAGCGTTCGCAGGAGGAGGTGTAACCTTCTCAGCCTGAAACTCACGCATTAAGACCGCAAGCTGCGACTGCATGGACTGCAGCAAAGTCGTCTTGGGATCAACAGACGATAAGGTCTGTTGAGGCAAAGCCTTAATAGAAGATGAGGTCTGTTGAGGCATCGCCTTACCTCTCTTAGGAGGTGTGCAGTCACCTGATGACTGAGGAGAGTCAGAGCTAACCCAATGACTGCATCCGGGTTGTTGAACTCTAACTTCGTACGTCTGGCATAGGTCTGGACTTTACGTTTAAGAGGTCTTGAGACCTGAGACCAGCGTTTTCTCCCCGAAATTTCTTCTGCAGACGAGCAAAATAAGGGCTCAATCGTCTGCGGGTGGGAGTGACGGTCTCTGTAAGACACGCCCGCAACCACCGAGGATACTTCTGTGCGCCGATCAAGGCCTGCCGAACCCTTTTGCCCTTCGACATTGCTTCTCCCCTGGGCTTGGGAGCTTGCAAGAGGTCCCGGACTGGGAGGACGACTGGCACGCACAGAAGTACACTCACGCACAACACTGACACACTTTGCGCTAATCACTTATCACTTTTGATTTTCTGTTTGCACTTATTTCACTGAACTCGAAACTTTAAGTGGTTTGTACCTGAAACACGCAATTCTATCCTTTCTCAAAAGTTAGTAATTGCGAAAACAGAATTACAATGTAACAGAAAAATCTAATGAAAGATAAATAATTCAGTGGCTGGAAAGAGACTAAACACTAGATCAAATAAACTACGTTTAAAATCTCTCACCGCATAAAGCTTGAGAACAAGAAAAAACTCTAGAAACGTTTACCTTCTTCCCCTAAAGAGACTAGGGAGAAGAGCAAAAACGATAACAACGCTACTCGCTTGAACGAAACGTTTATCCTCCTCTTTCTCCCTCCGTCTCTATCTCTCTCTCTCTCTCTCTCTCTTGACTTAGAACCTGAGAGAAGAGCCCAATCATATATATCGTTAAAACATATTATTGTTAAAGGAAAAAAACTGAAATATTTCCCAAAATGAAAAGTTCCTTTATTAGAATTAAAACCATTAAGCTAAGAAAGAATGAACAAAACGCTAGACACGGTTACTCTTACTGCAACGTGACACCGTGAAAATTCTCTCTCTATCGTAACGATAGAGCGCAAGTTGAACGTTCTGAACGTCAACAACTGCAGAGACAAAACAAAACGTTAGTTCAACTTTGAAAACAGTACGAGACTATCAAAGAAATTCTTTCAAAAACATTAAAATAGCATAATATGTTAACAGGTAAAACCGAAATGACGGGCTCAATGTTAATTAACTTCGGTACCAAGAAAAGACCGCCTACTATTAGGAAAGGTCGAATATAAACAAATATAAAAATTAATTTTAATAAGTTTATAATAAAAGGAAGTTAATCGAAGAGGCCTATAAAAGGCGGAGAGATATAAAATAAATCTATAACTTTTGTTAAGCAAAATTAAGAGAGTCTATACTCTCTTAGACACCAACACTTCCGTCTAAGGGAAGGGTCGGCCATTTAAAGGTGAAAGAGAGTTCATACTCTCTTCGTCACCATAATTAATCAAATTAATTCCAAAAGTTAGCTAAGCTAATAATAAAACTTCCTGAATAGCGAAAGCTGAAATCTTAGAGCAATACTTCACCAAAAACCGTGAACAAGACTCCAAAATTATAAGCGTATCCATGAACGTCTTGCCGGAAGCACGACAGAGGAAAAATTGAAGTGGTGTCAACAAGAAGTACTGCAGTACCTGGCCACAGGTGGCGCTTGTGAGTACACCCCCCTCTTGTATAGCGATCGCTGGCGTATCCCTTCCGTAGAATTCTGTCGGGCAACGGAGTTGACAGCTACATGATTATCGGGTAAGTTTAATATTGAAAAACCCCTTTTCTATTTATCATTTCTTTATTATCATTCTTTTTTTTAGATATTCCTGTAATATTCAATTGTATTAATGTTATGTGTAATTATGTGTAGCCATTTATTAAGGAGTTATTATGGGTTTTTAGGCTGAGGAACGAATTAAAAAAATTACCGTGTATTCTCATGGGAATATTTGCTCCAACATACGAAGCAGTTTCTGGAACAAATTAAGATCGTATGTAGAGGTATCACTGTAATGGGATGCGAATACAGATTTACTTCTCCAAAAAGTTGTATCCATTATGCTTTGCAGAGAACGATTTTGTTTAAAAGCTACCGAAGTAGCTACCGCTCTTACTTCATGTGTTTTCACCTTAAGCAGTCTAAGCTCTGCCTCACCACACTGGGCATGGGCTTCTCTAATCAAGGGCCTTATGAAAAATGATAGAGCGTTCTTCGACAAAGGCTGCGAGGGCTTCTTAACTACACACCAGAGAGCCTTAGAGCTGCCTCTCAAACTCTTTTTCTATCTAAATAAACCCTTAGTGCCCTAACAGGACACAGCACCTTTTCCACCTCATCGCCCACTACATCATAGAGATTAGCAATCTCAAAAGACTTTGGCCATGGATGTGAAGGATGCTCATTCTTGGCCAGAAAACCCAGCTGCAAGGAACATACTGCTTTCCCGTCTCTGAAACCAATGTTCTTACTCAAAGCATGGACCTCACTGAATCTTTTAGCTGTTGCTATGCTCACCAAGAAAAGGGTCTTCAAAGTTAAATCTTTAAAAGAGGCTGAGTGCAGAGGCTCGAATCTGTCACTCATGAGGAATCTAAGAACTACATCCAAATTCCAAGCAGGTGAATCTTGATGACATCTCTTAAAAGTTTCAAAAGACCTATGAAGATCTTGAAGGTCTTTATTGCTGGAGAGATCCAAATCTCTATATCTGAAAACAGTTGCCAGCATACTTCTGTACCCCTTAATAGTCGAGGCAGAAAAGTTATGCTTAGTTCTAAGATCTAAGAACAAATTGGCAATCTGCGTTATAGAGGTACTGGAAGAAGAAACCGAGTTAGTCCTACACCATTCTCTGAATACCTCCCACTTGGACTGATACACCCTGATGGTAGAAGTCCTCTTTGCTCTTGCAATAGCCTTAGCTGCCTCCTTCGAAAATCCTCTAGATCTTGCGAGTTTTTCCATAGTCTGAAGGAAGTCAGACGTAGAGCTTGGAGGTTTAGATGGTTTCTTGCCAAGTGAGGTTGTCTGAGAAGATCTGATCTTAACGGAAGGCTTCTCGGCACGTCCACCATCCATTCCATTACCTCTGTGAACCAACTTCTTGATGGTTAGAAAGGAGCAACTAGGATCATTCTGGTCTCCTTGTGAGATACGAACTTCTGCACCACCTTGTACAGGATCTTGAAGGGTGGGAACGCGTACACTTCCATGTGCGACCAATCCAACAGGAACGCGTCTATGTGAGCCGCCTCGTGATCCGAAACCGGGGAGCAGTGTCTCCAGCCTTTTCGTCTTCGAGGTTGCAAACACATCTATGAGGGGACGACCCCATAACCGCCACAGCTTCTTGCAAACGTCTAAGTGCAACGTCCAATCTGTGGGGAGAACTTGGTCCCTCCTGCTGAGTCTGTCAGCACTCACGTTCTTGACCCCCTGAATGAATCGTGTCAATAAAACAATCCTCCTTTCTTTCGCCCATACGAGAAGAGATCTCGCCAACTCGTAAAGAGACTTCGAGTGGGTCCCCTCCTGCTTTGCTATATACGCTAGGGCCGTGGTGCTGTCCGCATTGATCTGAACCACCTTGCCTAGGACCAGATTCTCGAATCCCTTGAGAGCTAAGTGCACAGCTAAAAGCTCTTTTTGATTGATATGAAGCATCTCTTGTTCTTTTATCCACAGACCTGAGATTTCTCTTTTCCCTAAGGTTGCTCCCCACCCCGAGTTTGAGGCGTCAGAAAACAACATGAGGTCTGGACTCTTTTGCTCCAACAAGAGGCCCTCCTTGAGTCTGTGAACGTTGTTCCACCATTGAAGGTGTGTTCCGATTGCACTCATAATGGGAATACTCTCCCTGTCGAAACTGTCTCCCTTCTTCCAATGAGCATTAAGATGAAATTGAAGGGGACGAAGGTGCAGCCTTCCCAGAGACACAAACTTTTCCAGAGATGAGAGGGTTCCCAGAAGGCTCATCCCCTCTCTCACCGAACTGACGTCCTTCCTCATAAAGGCACAAAGCCTTAGGAGTGCTGACTGAATCCTTGCAGGAGATGGAAAAGCCTGAAAACCCTGACTCTGAATCTCCATCCCCAAATAAAGAATCTTCTGGGATGGAGTCAGCTGTGATCTCTTTGAACTCACTAGAAGTCGCAATTCTTTTGCCAAATCCAAAGTCATCTGAAGATCCTTCAAACAGCGATCGGCTGAGGGAGCTCTTATGAGCCAATCGTCCAAGTACAGGGAGGCCCTGATGCCTCTTGAGTGCAGCATGCTCACCACATTCAGCATGATCTTTGTGAATATCAGATGGGCTGTGCAGAGACCAAAACATAAGGCTAGGAACTGGAAGACCTCCTTCCCGTACACAAACCTCAGGTATCGTCTGCAACTTGGATGTATTGGGACATGAAAATGAGCATCCTGGAGGTCCAACGATACCATCCAGTCGCCTTTTCTTATTGCTGCCAGCACGGTTTTCTGAGTTTCCATGGTGAACTTCTAATTCTGGACGTAGTTGTTGAGGGCACTTACATCCAGAACCGGTCTCCATTTCCCTGAACTCTTGGGAACCGGGAACAAACGGTTGTAAAACCCTGGCGATTCCAAGTCCCGCACCCTCTCTATCGCTCTTTTTTCCAGCAAGAGACATCTGAAGCTGCATGGCCTGCCTCTTTGGTCCTTCCCTGTATTTGGGCGAGAGATCCACAGCATCTGTGGCTAAAGGAGGTTTTGATAAGAATGGGATCTTGTATCCTTCCTTTAGAACACGAACGGACCAAGGGTCCGCTCCCTTACCTCCCAGGCTCGCCAGAAGTAACTTAGCCTGGCTCCCACTGCTGCTTGAAGGCGAGGACAGTCAGACCCTGCCTCGACTGGACTTAGCTCCTCTCTTCTTAGACTTCCTCGGATCGGGCTTGAAGTTACCTCTCCCGCCAGGCTTACCACGAAAGGGCTGAGCAGTCTGGTAATATGACGTCTCTTCCTTCGCTCTACGGGAAGAGAAAGATGTAGGCAACACTTTCCTAGTTGTTTTGGCAACCAAATCATGAGTAGCCTTCTGAGTCAATGCTGCAGCCACCTCCCTCACTAAATCCTGCAGGAATAGAGAAGAAGACATGGGAGCAAAAAGTAACTCCGATCTCTGACATGGAGTGACTCCCACAGAGAGGAAGGAACACAAGGTTGCCCTCTTCTTCACGACCCCTGCAGTGAACAGGGCAGCCAATTCGTTAGAACCATCTCTAACCGCCTTGTCCATACAAGACATAAGCTGGATAAGGTTACTCGTGTCAGCCCTTCATCTCCGTTACTTTTCCACCCAAAGCTCCCAGATACTAGTTCAGAAAATTAAACACCTCAAAAGCCCTGAAAAAGCCTTTCAAGAGATGGTCAAACTCCAACATTGACCACCACACTTTCGTCTTCCTCATGGCTAGACGCCGAGAAGAGTCCACTAGGCTCGAGAAGTCTCCCTGAGCAGACGCAGGAACTCCCAAACCTAAGACTTCCCCTGTTTCATACCAAACGCTCGATTTGGAAGCTAGTTTGGCTGGTGGAAAAGCAAAACATGTCTTGCCAAGAGCTTTCTTATAGTCCATCCACACTCCCATTAATTTCAATGCTCTCTTAGAGGAGCAGGAGAGAACCATTTTTGTGAAAAGGGATGTCCTAGCTGCTTTACCGAGGGTAAATTCCTAAGGAGGAGATCGCGGGGAAACAGGGGTAAAATGGTCTGGATATAACTCCAGGAAGACCAGCATTAGTTTCTTAAGGTCCACCGAATGTTGGGGTGGCTTATCCTCTTCTCCCTCTGAAACGTCATCCAATTGTTCCCTCTGAGACAAAACCTTATCCGGATCTTCCTCCGACAATTCAGCCACTGGAGATGTGCCTTGATCAGAAAAGTGACGTTCCTGTGCAGGCACGTCAGTGCAGACATGGGCGCGCTTGCGCTGATCAATATTCCCATCAGACTGACAATCAATAGCCTTGCGTTTGCTATCACGATCGGTTTGTGAAACAGCATCAACCTGATGAGCTGCGAAAACAGTTGACTACCGTGTAGAGTCATGGATTGGCTGGCATGAAGAGTCATGGATTGACTGCCTAGAACCGTCACTGGTAGCTTGACGAATGATACCATGGGTAGAATCTGCCTCACACTGGCGCTGACGCTCCGCCACGCCATGGCACGCCGCTCACGCTGACGCTCCGCCGCGCCATGGCGCGCCGCTCATGCTGACTGACTGGCGCGTGTTGTCACGCTGACGCTTCGCGGCGTCATAGGTTAACTGCTGTGTGTCATCACGCTGCCGCTTAGCGTCTGCCTAGCCCTGGCGCTGACGCTCCGTCTCGCGCCCGCTCCCATCCTGCCGTCTAACGGCCCGCTCCATTCCCTGGCGAGCGTCGTCACGTTTGGAAGACTGACAATCGGCTGTATGCGCGATTCATAGATGCTGCGAAGCAGAGCTCTGACGAGATGCATCCACCTCAACCCGCTGTTGAACACTACGACTGAGGGATCGCCTGTGTGATAACACGTTAGTACCAGAGACAACAGGCCGCCTTTGCGACAACGGGTCTAAAACAGAAGACTGACACCCAGCCGCACTGTCAACAGCAGGCCGATAAGACTGCATAAGCGACGAGAGCTGCTGTTTCATGCCCAACAACATAGACCACTTGGGATCACCTTGAGGCAATATTTGCCCCACCTCTTCCAACGCGAATTCACCTTCCTTATCGTTACCGAACCGCTCCCCGCTTTCGGGAGACGAGCACCAGTCCGATGGAAGCGGCGGAGCATGAACCGTAATACCCGAACCAAGAATTAGTTCCGCTTCTGACTGAATCAAATCTCTATCTATATCGGAACCCACGTCAAAGCGCTTCGCAGGCGAACACTCATCAAGGGACCGAAAACGTTCCGGTGTATCCCAGTGACTACAGCCTGGCTGTTGCGAAGATGAAACGCGCCACTGTTCCACCGACTGCGCTTTTCTCTTAAGCGGTCTAGAGACTTGCCGCCACATTTCATCACGTGACCCTTCATCCGAAGGATGCGGGTGAGCGACCTGTGATACGACGGCAGGAACGCTCGAGGGAACGTCTGTGCGATTGATGAAGCCTCTCATTCCCTTTCGCAGTTCGACATAACTTCTCCCCTGGGTCCGGGAGCTTGACAGAGGTCTTAGGCTAGGTGAACGACAGGATCGCGCAGACGCACCATCCACAACACTGAACACATTAGTCGAACTTTTTTCACTTGATCGGTCGCCCATGCATCAACTTTTAAGGAAATTAATATCCGACATAATTTGCTTTTTGTCCGCAGCTAACGATTCCACTCTCACACCGAGAGCTTGAATAGCAGACAACATATCTTTCATCGTAGGCTCTTCGGCTCATTATCTACCACTACGGGGGAAGGAATAGGATCAATGACATCAGATACAGGTAAATCCACAGAACGGGAAGAACTATGTCTAATCCTGTCTCTCTATAATTTCTGAGTATAACGCTCATAAGCTACCCACTCATTTTCGGTTAACGAAGAACATTCTTCACACAGATCCCCAAAAGTACACGATTTACCTCTACATTTTACACAAATTGTATGTGGATCAACCGAACCCTTAGGAGGTCGAGTACAACAACCTTTAATACACTTCCTATATACAGGGGAGGGGTCGGCCATATTGAAAAGTTATGAGAGAGATCCCAAAAAATAACAAGGGTCAAAATTAACTAAATAAACCCAAAACAATACAAAGATTTCAAGAAATTATGAAAGAGAAATCACTTACGCAAAAGCCCAGAAACAAAGAGACAGAGTACATCACCAAATAAACCGTCCAAATCAAAGTAATTTGCAAGAGAATTTCCAACGTTCTAGCCAGTATGGCGGCAGAGAAGATCTGAAGTGGTTGGATTAGTTCGGCCTGTCTACCACAAGGGCGCTAGTATACACCTGGCATATCTGCGATAGCCGCGAGATTTTGAATATTTCTGCCGGGCATCCAAGGATTTTAGCCATTCTTATATAACCAGCGGGTAAGTTTTATGTTTAAAAATACATAGTATCTCTGAATATGTCATTTGTTCCCCTACTAACAAACCTTCCGATATTTATTCGGATGACTCACTCTTAGGTGGGTGGAAGTCCTAATTCTGGCATGGACATTGACCTGGTTTTACCTAGTACAGTATATGACTGTGGTCTAGGAAAAACTTTGACACCTCGCTGAAACATACAAAGTGAGTATAATATCGACCTGTGCAATGTATGGAATAAAGTTTGTTGTCTTGTATGAACCTTCTGAGTTTATATAGGAAAACAAGACATATCCCATTGCTTACCTCACAGAAAGCAATGGGGACATGGACAGTATATAAATTTATAACTTATACTAGGCTACACTAAGGGAAGTGATAATTACCTGCAAAGGTTGAGGCCAGCTTGCAGAGGGACCCATGTTGCTGTACCGCAAGGGAAGGGAAGATGAAGAAAGGAAAGCCAGACATTCTCTCATTCATCCCAGTCTTAACCCAGGTAACCAATGCCCTTAACCAACTGCTACTTGTCCATCAAGGAGCCTGAGGTATTTTTAAACCACTTGTTGAACAGCCACCACAGGACCGATAGAAAACATACCGGGTCTCCTATGGGTCACGTCTTTTAGAAAATGGGCTGTGAAGGTGGTCTGTCTTTTCTACAAGCCCGCTTGAAAAACTTGCAACACGAAGAAGTTGCGTTTGAATGGCAAGGAAGTGCTGATTCCCCTCTGACATCACAATGAATTACTGTATGGTTTGTGTGAAAAAAAAAAAAAGCTTTATGGTTTGTGTTACAAAAAAATACATGTCACTTTATAAAATGACAAATTCATAGATAATTTGTATTTTTCCTAACTATACAAACCTTAGCTATTTAACAAGGGTATTACTTTTGGCGTAGTTGAAATGACGAGCCATTAATTTATAACGAGTGTTAACTACCCACACCGCTAGTTAGCAGGGGTAGGGGAGGGTAGCTTGCTACTGCCCCCCTCACACACCTGTGATTGAGCTCACTTTGCTGGGAGGTAGGACTTCAAGGGGGATAGAGCTGGCAGGTAAGTTTGCTTAAATAGCTAAGGTTTGTATATTTAGGAAAAATACAAATTATCTATGAATTTATCATTTGTTCCATATCTGGCATACAGACCACGCTATATAATAGGGTTGACTCACTCATTAGGAAGGTTGGACGTCCCAGGAATCTGGCTTTTGGCTTTTACCTGGGGGCTCCTTATCTGAGTTATCAGTACCCAAAAAAATGAGTCACTGCGCTTCGCTAAAACCTTCTTACACAAGGTTCGCGGCCTACGCAAGCTGTGTGTTGAGGTATGTAGAAGTGTGTCTGTCCTGGTAAAGTTATTAAGAGTTATTTAGAAGGAAAAACTGTGCAACTAGGACTTTCCCAATACCACCTCATCAGGGTACGGGGATGCAGCAGTATTAGTCATAATATTAGGTACTGTACACAAGGGAGCATGGTTTACCTGCAGTGGTTTGAGGTCAGCTATGCAGAGAACCCAGGATGCTGCTTTCCCCAAGAGAGGGGAGAATGAAGAAAAGAATAAGGGCCAGTCAAACCTTTTCATTCATGCTGACTAAAACTGGGTAACAATGCCCTCAACCTTCTGCTACTTGTCCAATAAGGAGCTTGAGGTTTTAAACCAGCTGTTGTGCAGCCACCACAGGACCGATAGAGAACGTATCGAGTCTCCTGTGAATCCCGTCTTACAGGTAGGGGAATATGAAGGTGGTCTGATGTTTCCACACCCCAGTTTGAAGAACCTGTGATACTGAGAAGTTTCTCTTGAATGCCAGGGATGTAGCTACGCCCCTGACATCATGAACTCTGGGGCGACGTGACGGAGGAGGGTCTGGATTCAGTGCATGGTCTATGACCTTGCGAATCCACGCTGAGATGGTGTTCTTGGTGACCCTCCTCTTGGGCCTTCCTGTCCTGACAAATAGTGCAGGCACACGAGGACGGACTGCGGCTGTTCTCTTAATATACACCCTCAAACTCCTCACTGGGCAAAGTAAGCGATGGTCAGGGTCATCTGTACAGTACGGAGACTAGAAATCCGGAAGGAGTTGAATCGTGGATCCACTACTCCCGGGTTCTGAGTCTTAGCAATAAACTCAGGGACGAAGCTGAACGTTACCTCTCCACATCCCCTTGGATGGGCGATGTCGTATGAGAGACCATGAAGTTCACTGACTCACTTGGCCCAAGCCAAAGCTAGCAGGAACACCGTCTTTCAAGTCAGGTGGCGATCGGTTGCCTGGCGTAATGGTTCATAAGAAGGTCTCTTAAGAAACCTGAGAACTCGAACCACGTTCCATGGGGGAGGTCTCACTTCTGACTGAGGGCAGGCAAGTTCATAACTCCGTATGAGTAAAGAAAGTTTAAGCGATGAAGAAATGTCAATTCCTTTCAGTCTGAAGGCAAGGCTTAAGGCTGAGCGATAGCCTTTCACTGCCAAGACAGATAGGGGCATTTCTTCACGCAAATACACGAGGAACTCCACTATTGCTGGAATAGTGGCATTGAGTGGAGAGATACCCCTTCCACGACACCAACTACAGAAGACTTTCCACTTTGCCTGGTAGACTGCTGCTGATGACTTACGCAGGTATCCAGACATCCTAATCGCAACTTGTTGCGAAAATCCTCTCTCAGAGAGGAGATGCTGGATAGTCTCCAGGCGTGAAGTCGTAGCGAAGCTACGGCTCTGTGGAAGATGTTGGCATGTGGTTGCTTGAGTAGATTGTGTCGTGGAGGAAGTTCTCTTGGAGGCTCCGTTAGGAGTTGCAGAAGGTCTGGGAACCATTCTGTATGATGCCACAGCGGAGCTATGAGGGTCATTGAAAGATTGACCTTGTTGAGTACCCTCCTCATCAGACAGAACAGGGGAAAGGCGTAAACGTGAATGTTGTCCCACCATTGTTGGAAAGCATCTTGCCAGAGAGCCTTGGGGTCTGGGACTGGGGAACAGTACAGCGTGAGCCTGAAGTTCAGGGCCGTTGCGAAGAGGTGCACAGTCGGAGAACCCCACAAAGTCAGGACTTTGTTGTCTACTAGATAATCCAAAGACCACTAGGTACTCACTATCTGAGATGCTCTGCTCAGGTTGTCAGCGAGCACATTCCTTTTGCCCGGAATGAAACGTGCCGATAGTGGTATCAAGTGGATTTCGGCCCATCTCAGTATCTCTACTGCTAGATGGGATAGTTGCTGCGAAAAAGTACCTCCTTGTTTGTTAATGTAGGTCACTACCGTGGTGTTGTCACTCATCACCACCACAGAGTGACTTGACAGGAACTGCTGAAGGGCCAGAAAGACGGCCTTCATCTCTAGGAGATTTATGTGTAGGTACTTTTCTGACTCTGACCAGAGGCCTGAGGTTGTGTGTTGCAAGCACGTTTGCCCCCACCCTTTTTTTGAAGCATCTGAAAACAGCATCAAATCCGGGGGGAGGACGAGAAGGTCCACTCCCTTTCGTAGATTCTCGTCTGTCACCCACCAATGGAGGTCTGTCAGTTCCGCAGGTCCCATGGGGATCTGGATATCCGGGGAGTCGTGTGCTGGATTCCACCGGGATTTGAGTCGCCACTGGAGGGATCTCATCGTGAGGCGACCATTGTGAACTAGACGGGCCAGCGATGAAAGGTGACCAAGGAGACATAGCCCCGATTGGGTTGGAAGTTCTTCTCGTCTGAGAAAAGGTCTTGCGACCTTTCTCAGCCTTGCTATCCTGTCGTCTGACGGGAAGGCTTTGTGGAGAATGGTGTCTACAATCATGCCTAGGTATACCAGTCTTTGAGTGGGAAGTAGAGAAGACTTCTCGAGATTTACCATGATCCCCAGATCTTGGCAAAGTCTCACAAGTTTGTCTCGATGTTGAAGAAGGGTTGACACCGAGTCTGCTAGGATTAGCCAGTCGTCTAGATAACAGAGGAGACGGATGCCAGTCCTGTGTGCAAGATGACACTAGGGTAAACACTCTGGTGAAGACTTGTGGTGCTGTGGAAAGACCAAAGCACAGCACCTTGAACAGGTATATTCTGTTGTCTAGGCTGAATCTTAAGTACTTCCTTGAAGACGAATGGACTGGGATCTGGAAGTACGCGTCCTTTAGGTCCAGTGTGCACATGAAGTCTTGCGGTCTTACTGCTAGTCTTGTGGTATCATGTAGTCCCATGTAGCAAATGAATAAAGGCAGTCTCTACCTAGCACCCAAGCCATCAAGTCCTGCCTTTTAGTCACTGCAACCTCTTGCATATTATATCATGGTGGCAGTGTGGTAACGCACCCCACGCCATTCCATCAACAAACCCGGACCATAGAGACACTTTACATACCTCTCCTTTCCGTAATAACTGAGAAGAGGACTCATAATCAGCCCGAGTTTATTACCAGCAGCCACAGATGACGCCATTTTCACCCAACAGCAACCGGACAAAGACTCATACTGGCCCAGATAACAACCATACATAACTTATATCGTCAGGATATGGCATAGAATGGACATTAGTGCACCATGATTACAGTGAGAATAGTGAATTAAGTTGTGAATAGATTACTTACAAGTATTTTGGCCATTGTTATCTGCGCACTACTTCACAAAATGAGCCAAACAAAGACGTACATTCAGCAGTGTAAACAAAACTGAAAACCGTGCCGACTACCAGTGACAAATTTTTGTAGTGATTTCCAAACTCTTATTATATGTCTCTCTTTGTGAAACGTAAACTGTGTTATTAATCCAATCACTATCTATCTATTGTGTAACACCCTCTCGAAACCAAATCCAATCATGGCCCAGCCTAAATGCCCAAGTATGGACTGGGCTCACCAGCCCCTGGCCGAATCGTTTTGTGCATTCAAGGCACGCATGAACTTATACCTCGAAGACCAGGAAGTCACAGACCCGGGCAAGCAAGCAACTAAAATTAAAATTGCCCTCGGCGATGAGGGCATGAGGCGTATCTTGGCGAGAGGCCTCACTGAACAGGAGCAACGTGTGTCGCATAACATATGGAGGCTTATTGAAAGTGAGGTTGATGCAACGGTCAAAATAAATTTCCGAGTTTACCGCCTCGAATTTGCAAATACCAAACAGAAACCTGCTGAAACAATCAGTCAATTCCTGGCCAGACTCCGTGAAAAAGCAACAAAGTGCGAGTTTGAAGACGGAGAACTCAACGAACGACTTATCGAAATGACCATACTACAAACACAATTCGAAGAATTTCGGAAAGAACTCCTAACTAAACCGAAGGGCTATGTTGTGAGCAACGTTCTAGAGAGAGGTCGGGAATACGAGGCCATTGCGGCCTCCACGGCATCATTACGCTCCATACAGATGAGCTCTGAGAACACAAGTACAAGCCATACCAACGTGGATGCAATTCGAAGGGAAAGCAACGAGCCACGGAACAAACTACAAACCACGGACAACCCCTGCTGGAACTGTGGGCTTAGCCATCCCATAAGGTCATGCCCCGCTTACAATGACAGATGCAGTGGTTGCGGCATCAAGGGGCCCTGGAAAAAGATGTGCCGCAAAACTGATGGAGGCAGAACAATGCCAGGAGACAACACGCAGCAGACACGTCAGAGCAAGACAAGAGGGCGCTTCTACCGACGGCCGAATCGGGCTCCTAACCACAGGCAACACGAAGTCATGGTTAATGAAAAGCCTAATCTTCATGAAGAAACAGATTATATGCCAAACTTCGACATGATAATGATATCCGACATAGGAGTGGCACCGAAACGAGAAGCATTCTCAAAGCTTATGGTCAAGCATGAAAACCCCCCAGCCTATGGGCCCCTGAAACTCAAAATCGACACAGGTTCCGGTGGCAATACGCTGCCCTTGCGGACATACAAGCAAATGTTTGGTGATGCACCCGCCAGCCTCGTACTATCCCCAGAACCGTCAGTAAGACTAACATCATACAGTGGCGACAATATTCCCTGCCTAGGGTCACTAATGCTCAGCGTCCGCAAACTCAGCAACTCAGCATTCTCGCAAGAAAAGTTCTTCGTGGTCGATGTGTCTGGTCCAGCCATACTTGGCCTTCCCTCATGCCAAAAACTCGGTATTGTGGATATCAATGTCAACGACGTTACTGGAATACCTGAGCAACCAAGCCAACAAGGCCCTATTAGGTCAGTCGAACAACTAAAAGCGCAATTCCCAGCACAGTTTGACTGTATCGGCAAACTAAAAGAGCCCGCGATGCTCCACCTCAAGGATGATGCAATACCTTTCTGTGATCCGCCCCGTAAGGTGAGTATCCACCTGAAGCCCCGCATCAAGTCCGAACTTGACACTATGGAGAAAGAGGGAGTTATCAGACGTGTAACGGAACACACAGACTGGTGTAGCAGCCTTGTGTATGTCACAAAATCCGAAGGAAGCCTACGGATCTGCCTGGACCCCAAGCGGCTCGACCAAAACCTCAAAAGATGTCCCCACAAGATTCCCACTCTAGAAGAGATCAACCCGGTATTCTCCAAAGCAAAAGTGTTCTCCAAGCTAGACGCCAAAGCAGGCTACTGGAGTATACCACTTCACGAGGACTCACAACTACTGACAACGTTCCGAACACCACACGGCCGGTATTGTTGGACAAGGCTACCATTCGGGCTGAATGTAAGCCAGGACATATTTCAAGCCAGGATGGACTCCATCATCGAGAATCTCCCAGGTGTTGTTGGCATCGCTGATGACGTGGCAATATGTGGGAAAGACCAGTAGGAACACGACAAAATCCTGATGGGGTTCATGCAGCATGCAGCCCAACACGGACTCAGCCTAAACTCGAAGAAATGCTCCATTTCAAAACCAGAAATCGAGTTTTTCGGAACACGCTATACCAGCAAGGGCATGATGTCAGACCCGTCAAAGGTACACGACCTGCATAACATGCCGTCACCCTCCAATAAAGAGGAACTACAGAGATTCCTGGGAGTAATGACTTACCTCAGCCCCTATGTACCACATTATTCAGCTCAGTCACAAAGACTTCGAGATCTGGTCAAGGAAGATGTGCCCTTCCAATGGGAAGAAGACCATGAATCCACCTATTAACACCTGAAATGCCAAATAGCACCATCAAGCACAGTCTTACTATGACCCAACTCGACCTGTGGCTCTTGAAGTCGATGCATCGCAAAAAGGCCTTGGGGCGGCCCTCATCCAAGACGGGAAGGTAATAGCATTCCCCAGCAAAGCCCTGACACCAACGCAGGCAAATTACAGCAATATCAAGCGAGAGGCCCTTGGACTAGTACACGGCGTGCAACGATTCCATACCTACCTATACGGAAGAGACTTCGAAGCTGTCACTGACCACAAACCCTTCGTTAATATCTGGGAGAAGCCACTGATCAGTGCACCACTAGACTACAACGTCTTTTCTTGAAACTGCAGGGGTATGACATGAGGGTCAAGTACAAGGAAGGACGAACCCTTGTACTCTCTGACGCCCTATCACGCCTTCCTAACCCACAAAATGACAAGGCATTCCCTTTGGACACACGAGTGGACGGACTGGAACTAGATGACATCGATGTGATATCAGTTGCACTCATAAAATTTGGTCCCCAGATTTTGGAAGAGGTCCGCCATAGGTCTGACACCGACCCAGTGTTGCGCACTCTCAAGCATACTATCATCGAGGGTTGGCCTAACTCAGTAAAAGGCTGTCACCCCGATATCCGCCAGTTTTTCTCATACAGAGAATGCCTTGCCGTGGAAGACGGAGTCATATTCAAAGGGCGACAAGTTATCATCCCCAAAGAGGTCAGAGGCCGGATACTGGACCAGCTCCACCAGTCCCACCAAGGGATCACAAAAACACAAGCCCTGGCACGGGAGTGTGTATTCTGGCCCAACATCGCAAAGGATATAGAGGACAAGGTCAGGGCATGTGACATATGCCAGAAGTACCAGCCCCAGCAAAGTCCTAGTGAAACCACGCATCATGACATTCCCCCAATGCCCTGGTTCAAAGTCGCTTCGGACATCTTCCAAATTGGCCACAAGACATATCTGATCACAACTGATTATTTCACAAAATTCCCAATAGTCACCGAACTAAAAAACCTGTCATCTGAAAGTGTGGCCAACCACCTCAAATTCCTGTGTTCGCTGTTCGGATGCCCCAAAACCTGGGTTTCAGACAACGGACCTCAATACACGGGAGCAGCCATGAGGGACTTCACAAAAGCCTGGGGTATTGAGCACATCACATCAAGCCCACATTACCCTCAGTCCAATGGCTTCGCAGAGCGCGCAGTTGGAACATGCTAGGCGATTATCAAAAAATGCCTTGAGACAGGCGGTGATACGCATACTGCATTACTCCACTTACGGGCCACCCCGATCGACAATAAGACAACCAGCCCCGCAGAGCTCATGTTTGGTCGCAATGTGACCACTGACCTACCAGGCCGATACGAACCACATCTCTCACACATCACGACCCGCAACCACCTCCAGGACCACCTAGGACCAAATCGGACACAACGGCACTTCACAGACCTCCAACCCGAACAACCAGTCTGAATATTCGACAAGGCCTGCCACACATGGGTGCCAGGCAGAGTGGTACGTAAGTCAGAAGAACCCCAATCATACATTGTGGAAGCCCAAACCGGAGCGTGCCTCAGGAGGAACCGGTCCCACATCCGTCCGACACCGCTCGCGACAAACACAGAACCGTCCAACACCCGGCAGCAGGCTCCAACATCAGCAGCACAGCCTCCACCACGACCCGCCGATATATCGCTGCCGCCACCTAGTGAGACCGAAACAACCCACCAAAGACCCGCAACTAGTGATAACACTACAGACCCGACAGCGGTGTATACTAAGTCAGGCCGGCTGGTGAAAGCCCCATCCAGATATATTGAAAGTAACGCGGTCACATACCGTAAATTCCCATAAAGTGTTAAGTTAAATAGTAATATACAACTCCCCCCCCCTCGTTTCATGACCGAAAATTCTGAGAGGTCGTTACCAGAGTTTGAAACTCAAGAAAAGTTATCAGTCTCAGGACTGATAAGTGATTCAGAATAATGAATTTTATTTGAAAATTTACGAGTCTCGGACTGGAGAACAGGCTCCATTTCGAACACTGTCGTTACATGTGTATTTGGTTTCCATTTTGTTTTAATATATTTTGGGTGTTGTTGTTTTTTGCATAAAAAAAGAAAAAAAAAAATTATAATTTGCCATTTATTTTCATATATATGACTGCCCTGCTGTAACCAACACTATTCGGACCAAAGTCTGCAAAGATGATAGCTATTATGTTTATATTACTATCCACAATCACAAATTGTACTATGCATGTTTATTGTGAAGGGATGAAAACAATGGAATACGTTTGAATATGGAACTTTCATCGTTTATCTCTTTGTACTTATATGCCAGATTAGTTATTATGTGTAATCAATTCTTTGTATGATAAGGGGGATGTGGTATCATGTAGTCCCATGTAGCAAATGAATAAAGGCAGTCTCTACCTAGCACCCAAGCCATCAAGTACTGCCTTTACACTGCAACCTCTTGCATATTATATCAAGTCTGACCGGGTCTGCTGTCTCCTGCTGAACGGGGTTTGTTTGACAAACTTGTTCAGAGCTGAAAGGTCAATGACTGGTCTCCAATCTCCATACGCCTTCTTTACAAGAAAGAGTCGACTGAAGAAGCCTGGGGATCCGTCGAGGACCTCTTGGAGAACGCCCTTCTTCAACAGGGTCTGGACCCCCCTTGCCAATCCCATGGTAAGGGAGTTCAATGACACTGGATTCCTGGTCAGGGGAGGTAGAGATGTTATGAACGGGACGCGATATCCTAGACTGATCACGGAGATTGTCCAGGAATTGGCCCCGAGTTGCTTCCACCTGTTTGCGCAACTTTGTAGGCATACCCCCCACTGGTGGAAATGCAGAGGGACAGCCTATCCTAGCATTTGCGGCCTTGGCTGCTCCCTCTGGATTTTTCCCTCCCCTGAAGGACTTTTTGACAAGAAAGGGCTTAGACACTGTTGTCTTTGCTGCAGTTTTTGTCGTCGTTGCGGTCTTAGTTGGACGGGACTGCTGTGGTGCTGGAGGTTTATAGGGCTTAGATGTTAAAGCCCTATGGAGGAGGGAGTCTTTATGAGACTTCCTCCACCTCTCAGCAGCATGTTCCACATCCTTAGGCTCAAACAGGTGGGACCCCTCTATGGAGAAATGTCTGAGCCTATTGATCTCAACGCTAGGGACCTTCTGGTGAAACCTCTCAGCTACTGCATCTCGACGTTTCAAGATGGTACTGTATTTGCCCACAAGTTCGAGACTTGGTGCTCAAGAAACTCGATCGTGCGAGTACCTGAGAGTAGGAAGGTTTGCATAGCTTTCCTGGTACGTTCCTTGGAGAAATCCTTGGATTGTATCAGGATACCTAAGGTCCCTAACCAGATATCAAGCCACGAAGTAGCTTGCATAGCATGCTTCGTGACCTTCTCCTGGTTAAGGATCTCGGGTTACGAAAACGAGACCTGCCGGTTGGAGAGTCTCTCAAGAGGGATTCCCCTGGTTAGCTCTTCCAGCGAGTGGTGAAGAGGAAGAGCTGAACTGGGCTCCTCCAGGATCTCGAAGTACCTCCTCTGCTGTACGCGAGGAGGTGGGAGGAGCTTGTTCGTGGTACCGAAACAGTTGGAGGAGGCAAACTCGGAGAGCTGCTTGGCGATCTTGTCCTTGGTACTCTTCACTCCTTAAGACCAGGGCAAGGCTACACTGGTCTTTGAGGGTTTTTGAGTACCAAAGACGCTGTCTAGGACCATGTTTTCGATGGAGGATCTCTGGGTCGGAAAACTAGTTGAGAACCCTCGTTAGAGTCAGAACCTGCCAGAATGCATGTTCTGACTCCTGCTGGTCTCCTCCTGTTGTAAGACTTGCAGCGAAGTCTCCTTCTGTCCCCAAAGTCTCTTCTTGGGGAGAATCGCGGACATTCCCTGAGTGGCTGGCTGGCTCCATTCTAGTCCTAGTCGAGGACTTTGGCATGGTTCTGGAGTCTTTGGATTCCTTCCGGGGAAGGAGGTGACTCCAACATCGATGTGTGTGGTAAGTCCCTTCTGTTCCCGGACTGTGAGGAACTCTCGGCGTGAAGAGAGGTTTCCTCCGTTGGTGCGATAGGGGAGAGTCTCTTTTCGCGTTGTTCCCTTGGAGACGGGAGATCTTCATCCAAAAGGGATGGAAAGCTAGTCCAAGAAATAGGAGGAACTTGCCTTGATGGTCTGAGTGGAGTCAATTTCGCCCTCTTCAAAGGGGTAGAGGAAGCCATAGTTCCGCGTCCTAGATCAGAGGACAGGCTTGAAAGCCTGGGTTACGGATCTAATCAGGGCACTGAACCAGGGCTCTTGGCTGATAGAGGTACTGTCTGACATACCCCCTGAAGGGAAAGGGACTGAAGGATCCCTGGGAGGAGTCACTGGAATGGGTGGGTTCACCCTAGGAAGTAGCTTTGTGATCCTGAACCCCTCTGCATGTTTCCCTTCTCACACAATACGCAGTGGTATGCGCTTGCAGGGAGGGGAATGAGGCGATGGCGACCTTGCTGGACGTCGTTCCTTGTGGTGCGCAGGCTCGCACGCGGGAGAATACTAGCACTCGCGCAAGGGCAAGTAATGGTGCTCGCGCAAGGGAAAATAGTAGTGCTTGCGTGCGTCTGTCATAGAATTAGGGGGCGCGCAGTAGAATCATGATGGGCGCGCATCTCTAGGAGAGAGAGGGCGCACATGCGTGCAGAAGAAAGATGGCGCGCAGGTGAGGACAACAGGGTTGTTGCCTCACCTACGAACTTGCGTGCAGGAGATTGATGGCGCGCAAGATGGCGCTCAGGAGAGCGTGATGTGGGGGGCACATGTTGGCGCGCGGGAGAGCACTTTTGCGCAGGAGAACGTTGGCGTGAAGTTAATTGGCGCGTAGGGGAACGTTGGCGCGCAGGTGAGCGCTGGCGTGCAGGTGAGTGCTGGCGCGCAGGTGGGCGCTGGCGCGTAGGAGATCGTTGGTGCGTAGGCGCAGAGCGCCTCGGTGCAGGAAAGCCCTGGTGCACAGGAGATCGCTGGAGCGTGTGCGCATGTGGGCGCGCATGGCGCGTAGTTGAGCTTTGGTCCTGTTGGCGCGTAAGCACGTGAGGTAGTTGCCCTGCGTTAGGGCGAGCAAGAAGGGTGGTGCGCCGCAGTGTTGGGGCCTGACGAGCTGCTAGTGAGCGTGGGTCAGGTTGTGTGGGCGCCTGGTGCACGGTACGTTGGCGCGCAATAGTGCGCTTAGGTGGAGCCTTGTTAAGCCCATGCAGGAACGGTGATGGAAGGTCGGCAGGTCTGTCGGGTAGAAGGTCGACGTGTCCTTTAAAAGGACGACCATCCACCGAAGGAGATCGCGAACGATCTGCAGAGAGGACCAAGACCAAAGTCACAAGACTGGTTGCGGGTGCAGTGATGGACGATCAGTCTAGAGGCTCCTCTGCGGGGGACTGCATATACGAAATTAAACCAGAGACGCCTCCTCACCGCAGGTGAAGGAAGGCCTCTATGGCAAAGAGGAAGGCGAGCCTTCCGACGGATGTGCCCTCTGGGGGCCGTTGGAGCAGCAAGCTGACCGTCAGCAGTCCTCCGAAGAGGAGTCTCTGTAAGTGAACTCTCCCGAGGGGGAGAAACACTAACAGGAGAAACTGATGATGAACTTAGTTTCCCCCTCGGAGGATGGTCAGGAACGGGGGAACTAAACCGTCAGCTACCGTAGTCTGGAGTGGCAGAGGAGATGGGTGACACCGCATGGGACACCTCTGACACAATAACGTCGACAAGAGTCAGGGGATCTACCTCTGACGGTGATGACGATTGCTTGACAGCAGCACCCAGGCGGATGTAATCAAGCAAAACCTCCTGAGGCGGCGAACCCGTGAGCCCCAAGGAAGACCAAATCTGAAAAAGGGAAGTTAGTAACACGGCCTCCCCCAGGGGGAGAGGTGGAGTTGCTTTGCTAGGGGAAGCAACCTCATCTCTCGAGACCCAAGGTTGGACAGAAATCATTCGGTCTACGCTACCACTCGACGGTCTCTCGAAAGAGACTGACCGAGCAGGAGTTTAGGAGGTGGTTTAGGCGACGGAAGAAGAGGCCTTGGGTTTTTCTTCCTTCGAAGCAACCTTCGAAGGAGAAACATCTCGCGAAAACCTCTCTCACTGGGAGGGAGACCACTCCCTACACTCACTACACTCGCTGACAATCACACCGTTGGCCCCTACAAGAAGGACAAAGGGCATGAGGGTCGGTCTCGACCGCTAACATGAATGTTTCACAGGGGCGGTCAGGAAGACCAGGGCAGGTGCTCACAGTCGCAGAGGCCAACTTCAAGCACACAGTCTAAGAAAAAGAAAAGAACAAAAAGCATTAATGGCTGCCAAATTGTCGGCAAGGATGAGAGCAGACACGTCCAATCACCATCCGAGCCGAGAGCAAAGTGAGCTCAATCACAGGTGTGTGAGGGGGAGCGATAGCAAGCTACCCTCCCTTCCCCTGCTAACTACAGGTGTGGGAAGTAAACCCTCGTTAAAAATTAATGGCTTGTCATTTCAGCTACGCCGAAAGTAATACCCCTATTAAATAGCGTGGTTTGTATTCCAGTTACGGAACAAACCTCTTTTAGGTGCCCTGCTTGTCCAACCAACTGTTGGCTAGGGATGTATTATGATAACCCCCGGTCTATCAAGAAAAGCTACAGCAATCCCTGGCATCCTAGAACTAAAAGATGGAAAAGCCTCAGTTTTAATCTGAAGAATTGCCAAGATCAAGAAGGATGATCTCTTGAGGAAGGTGTTCACCATGGCAATGGTGGATGCTCTTCTATCCTGCCTGATAACACAGGAGTGCAA
This sequence comes from Palaemon carinicauda, assembly GCF_036898095.1. NCBI lineage: Eukaryota > Metazoa > Arthropoda > Malacostraca > Decapoda > Palaemonidae > Palaemon > Palaemon carinicauda. The sequence goes on along the minus strand of NC_090735.1, from coordinate 93,045,198 downwards.
TCTGACACCTGAACCAAGCATATTGGAAGAGATAGACAATCTGTCTATCTCCGACGAACTGGACTCTTCTCAGAAGGACTAAGTTTTGTCAAATGCTTCAACGTCATCTTTCGGTCATCAGTACTGGTGATGAAAAAGCAATAGGAAAAGTTTATGTTGCCCTGACCGGAACTATAATTTCCCCACCCTAAAAAGCAGGTTTCCACTGAGGGGCACCCATTGTCGGCAGATATATTAGGGTATATCTCACTAACTATTAATTTTCGGTGAAAATAAAGGTCATTTTTTAAGAAAGTAGTTTTCCTAAAGGAAAAAGTCTTTTATTAGAAAATGTTGCCCTGACCAGAAATATAACAATACCAAAATCTATAACTTTCTTAATAAAGATTTCTACAGGTAGTATATGATTCAAAATAGTGCATTTGCAAAGATCTATTCGGTATTTGTTTATAAGACCACGCTCTTCATATACTGCCAAATTATGCAAAGCTATTATTTTCCTCTATTACTTTTTCACAATTTAAAAAAATTCGCAACATGGGAAACAATCTAAAATCATAAAAAAACTATAGAATTATAAAAAAGACAAGCTTAGTTTCCTCACTAAATGATCTGGAACTGACATCGTCCACATAGTAAACCAAACAGAAGTTTGTGATGCCAGCATACATTTGATATACCTGTTTATTCAAAATATATACTTAATTAAAAATGGAGTAATTACTCAAAAGTTACTCTATTGTGAATTGCATATTTTATGGACTATTTTGAGTAATGACAATTTATAAATTAGTATATATTTTGAATAAACTGTATATCAAATGTAAGCTGGCATCACAAACTTCTGTTTGGTTGACTATGTTGACGTCAATGTCAGTTGCAGGTTGTTTAGTAAAGAAACTGGGCTAGTTTTTTTTTTTTTTTACAATTCTATACTTTTTTTTATAATTTTAACTTGTTTTCCATGTAGCAAATTCTTTTGAATTATGAATAAGTAATAGAGGAAAACTATAGCTCTGCATAATTTGGCAGTATATGGAGAGCGTGGTCTTATAAACAAATACCTTCTATTCAATTGTGTGAATTCCAACGTACTAACTAATAATGCACTGTTCTATAATGAAACCAGTTTGAATTGACAATTGAATTCTAACAACTAAGATCACGAGCAATGGCTACTTCAGCTACTGTCTACTGTAAGAAGAGGAAAACAGCAAACGAGAGTTGCTTTATTACATATGAATAATGGTAAAAGTAAAATGAAAACAAGCAATTGGAAAGACATGTAGTCCGTCTTTGGACGAAAGTTGATTTATAACCTAGGAGTCTTTCAATTATATAAAGAATAAATAGAGTTAAAGTGTTCAATTTCAAGGTCTGGATAACTTACTACGTGGCCATCTGTGTTGTGTGTGTCTTTTATATAGCATCTTAGAGGTTTTGTATCATCAACAACTAATTTGTCTTCTCTCTTAATTTCAAACACAGACATGTTGTCAATATCAGAATCTCTATGGCATCGCTGAAGATTTGGACAGCTGAGGAGCTGATAAAGTAATTCCACCCACCAAAACAAATCACAGATTAATACGGGGTCATTCACTGTTGCCAATGCGGCGTTTCTTTCATACCCAACGCTAAGACATTTAGGAGAAGAGAAAAAATAAGTAAGGTTTCTTAAATAACTATATATGCATATTTTAAATCAACACTATACGTTTTATATTTCAATTAAAAAACTATATCTTTATTGAATTTACTCAAATATTATGTATATTTAACAAATTTTTGTCATTACTTCTCAAAATCAAGTGCTTTCTTTTACTACTGAAATGAAGTAATACTTGTTTCAGAAAGTAGGAAATTTTGACATTTCCTATTATTTGCAACACTTTAGTGATAATAATGTTTATTACAGTAGGGAAATTAAAAACTGACAGATGAAAGAAAATGCATTAGGACAGACATTCCCTAGGGTAATAAGAGAGCCAATGGGTATGGTATCACCAATAAAAAGAACATTAAAACCAATGAATATTCCCAACTTGACAGAGGAGAAAGTTAAGATAACTTTAAGAAAAATGAAAAATAAAAAAGGAGCAGGTCCTGATGAGCTAAAACCAGGACTGTATAAAACTTTAGCAATTGACAGCAAATGTTTGGAAATAATTACAAAGTGCCTACAAAATGAAACAAGGGAAAAGAACAAGCCCGAAAAGTGGAAAAAGTAAAAACCGAAAGTAATAATAAAAAAAAAAAAAAAAAAAAAAAGGTTAAGAAACCCACAGTAAAAGATTTAAGACCAATTGCCCTTACAATTGCTTCATACAAAACATTTATAGCTCTCATGAAAGAAGAAATAGAAGAACACCTAGAGAAAAATATGGAGATGAAAGAAACACAAGCCGGATTCCCAAAATGTGTGTGTGTAGATCGCCTTACCTTATGTAAGACACGGGCTGAAATTCCCAAAAGGAGGAAGAGTAGACGATAACAGATTTATGTTACAATATTGTGTAGAAGAAAGTTACAAAAGGAAAGAAAGTTTGGTAGTAATTGCAATAGATTTTCAAATAAGCTTATGATTCAATAAAGAGGAAAAAATAATAGAAATGATGAAAGAATGTAGAATACACTCAAATATCATAGATGCATTGGAAGAAATCTACGAAGGAAACAAAACCAAAATAAACATAGGATATGAATTAGAAAAAGACTGATGTAACGAGTGGGATAAAACAGGGATGCACAGGCTCAACTACTCTATTTAAACTAATTACATATAAAATAATAAATAAATTAGAAAGAAAAGTGAAAGGCTTTGAAAACGAAATAATAAAGATTTGATCACTATTCTTTGCAGACGACGGCCTAATTGTAGCCAAAGGTATAGTGGATGCTGAAACAAACATAAGAATATTAGTAGAAGTAGCCTATGTAAAGAATGTGGTTTAGAAATAAAAAAAAAAAAAAATAAGTCATATTGTGGAGAATTTCTATTTAAAGTATTGAGTGGGAACTTGTTGCTCCGGGAAAGTCTCCCTACGTCAGGTCCTAAAAGATCAACAGGGGAAGATGAGGAGCACTAACACTCAGGACACAAACACCCTGCTAATAACTTTACTGACGTGGTTCACTAACCATCACTCTTAAATGCATAAAGGGGAATTGTACTCTGCCCAGAGGCCGGAGAACTCCACGCGTGAAATAAAAGTAATTTAATGGCATACTCTAGCTCTGTCAGATCTAAGGTCATCTATACTCTTAGGCTCTGTTTCGACTCCGTCCCAGGGACCCCAGTGAGATGCTGGACAGGAATATTACGTTAAGTAATTATTGAGACCAAAAAAATGGGAGCAGTGATATAAAGTAAAGTAAAAGTTTAAAGTTATGGATGTTTACCTTCGAAGAAGATAGATTCGATAATAAGTCACTCGCTAACACACTTGACTTGCCTACTATAAGATTCAGGGCCTCTGTAACACGGTTTTTTGGACTTTGCTCCTTTACAAAGCATCGGATGTAGCTGAAAGTTGACATATGTATATTTTACAACCACACACAAATTTTGTCAGCATTATCAATAACCTAAACCCAATAGTTTGAATTTTTATAGAGTAAAAATGATCTAGCCGACGCCATGGCCAGTGATAACGAGCCAAGAGTCGAAAACATTCATTACTTAAGCAATGTAAACAGCTTTGGACAAAATTTTGCCCCGCCCATCCACCAGACACCCATTCACCTTCTTCCATCGACTCTGAAACCCATAACATTCAAGAATGGCTAACAGGATCTGGAATTGCCCCCGTGGTTGCAAAACTGCATTTGTCTTACGACTTGCAACTTTTTATAGTCAAGAGAAAGCCCGTGGCCATATTTACTATAGCCTGAATAGGTAATTATCCAGTTTCTAGTTTAAATCCAATGTTTATGGTCTGACTTGTACCTAGCGTAACATGATTATAATACTTGTAATGTCATTCAGGCTTTTGAACATTTCCATTAACTATTCACTATCCCACCAAGAGAGAGAGAAAGAGAGAGATTGTATGTAAACAGTCTTTATATAACTATTTTGGTTAAAATAAGATTTTTGTGCTAAAATCTCCACCAGACCAACGGATCATCCGATATAATTTCTTTTCTTCTTCTTAGGCCGTACGACCGTGTTGGCTATGTGTTGGGCATGTCTGCATTTTGTAAATAAATCATGAATAGTTTTAGGAGTTTTATTTGTACATCTAATGGGAATTTATAGAAGTAAAGTGAACATAATTAATTTATCCTTTAAAATAATTACTACATGTAGCAAACAAATAGTAGTAAAGATGATAATGCAATGAAGGAATGATACCATACTTTATCTTTAGCTTCATCAACGGCAATAACATACCCAGTTGCCATAATTTGTCAGCTTGATGAAATAACCTATCATCTAATGTTAAACTTAATTTCTGAGGAGGCCATGGCTTATTGCACAGTGAAAAAACATGACAAAGACTTTATGAATGGCGGAACGATACATAAATGTGGGTGGGGTATCTGTGCTAGCGTAGTAATACTACTGTAGCAGTAGTGCCCCAACAGTAGTATACATAAATTAAACGTTTAGGCCAACTGCTGGGATCCTTGAGGATCATTTAGCACTTCTTACAACTACTCGAGAAATGAGTTTTTATAGCCAGAATTTAAATTTTCTGATTCAACAATGCCCATGATAGCCTTCAGTGTTATCCTGAATTATAACGAGGCCAAAGTGGGTGGATCCTCATGAAGTCATCATTCTGACAATAATTATTGGTGAAGGTTTAAAGCGAAAATACGGTACCAGCTATCTTTTTTTTACAGTAAATAGGTAGGTAGATAGACAATGAATAAAAATTGCTTGACATTGGATATAGCAGTTATCAAATCAAGCTGGTCTACTACGTTTTTGAAAATTACCAACTATTCCATACACTTTGTCAATCTGATTGTGACCTATAAAGTAGACTGTAATTTCTAGGAAACTTATTTTGGGAGTTAGACAAATAATCGAAGTGTTTTTGTATTTATTAACATATTTTGTTCGTTTGTTCATTATGACAATTCTCAGTGGAGAGGTTTCAGAGTTCATAAAGGTGTACTGCTTTGCTTTTATTTACACTTTTTTGTTATTGTTGGAAGAGGTATAGCCTTCGTTACGTATAACCAATCATCAATCGAGAAAGAGAGAAGAAATGCCGTCATAAGTTATGTAACGAGTGCGTTCGAAACCTTTTCTCTGAGTAAAATCGTCACTTTTACTTAATAAAGTACCAAATTTATTCAACCTACGTAATGCAGAATATAGTCAAAATTTATGTGTAGATATAATGAGTATTCTGAATAAGCGTTATATTTATGAAATTCATAGAAAAAAAGTTATTGCGAAAAAACCGTGTTACAGAGGCCCTGAATCTCATAGTAGGCTTATTCCTTTCAAAGTATCTGGTATGCTGTCCCGAGATTAAATAATCATAATAGACAATCAAATAAATGAGGGAGTAGAAATACGACAAGTTTTAATTACTTACTTTTACTTCTATGGGTTTATTTCTCGCCCTCCATCAGGCATTAAGTTTTGATGTGTGAAAATAATTTTTTTCCCGTTCATAATTTGCTCTGTATCTTTTCAGTATTCGCTAGCATTTGTATTTAAGCTTAATAGTTTCCTGATCACTATTATAACACTTTCCAGAGAGATAAGTCTTTAGGTTTTTCTTGAAAGCTGCCACATTTTTGCTATTCTTGACATCAAGTGGAAGGTCGTTGAAGAGTTTCGGTGCAGCATAACAAAAAGTTCTTCCTCCTATTGCATGATTCACACTAATTTCGAATAGTCTATATGGGTCATCAGCATGTCTAACTCTTACAGCAGTGCTAGTAGCTTTAGGGTAGGGGACCAAGCAATCACGAAGATATTTAGGCTTATCACTTGTAAGTGCCTTGTGAGTCAACAAGCAAATCTTAAATTCAATTTTAGCCTTATCAGGTAACCAATGTAGATCGATCAGTGCAGGAGTTATTCTCTCCCGAAATTTAATGCTTTTTATCAGTCTAGCTGCCCGGTTTTGCACATTTTGAAGCTTTCTTAGTAGTGTATTGGGCAATTTATATACAGAGAATTGCAATAATCAAGCTTTGATATTATGTGACTCATCACTAGAATTTTTGTACTGCCCTCTGTTAAACATTTTGTAATAAATGCTGTTTCTCAGGTGATAGTTACACACTTTCACTGTATTCACTATTTGATCCCTCATTGACAAATTACAATCTATCAGTACACCCAAATTTTTCACAACAGGCACAATCCTAACATCAGCGTCACCAATTTTTTATACTTTGAAATAACTGGTAATCCTTCAAAGCCACCTTTGTGCCAAAAAACATACATTCTGTTTTATCATCATTTAATTTAAGCTTTTTCCTCTGCATCTATGTTTTTATTTCAGTCATTATCTCATCAATTTTCTTCTTTGTACCTTGTGTTGTTGAAATTGAAAGGTAGAACTGAGTATCATCTGCATATAGTTTAAAGCCCACTTTTTGTTTTTTTCAAGATATGTGATAGCTCGATAGTATATATGTTGAACAAGATAGGGCCCAGAACACTGCCCTGTAGTACACCTTTCATAAGAATTCTCTCACTAGATCGGTTTCCAGAAAGTTCTACAGTAGTCTTCCTGTTCGTTAAGTAGCTTCACAAAAATTCCAGTGCTTCCTCAGTCACTCCAATGGACTTTAAGTCGTCAAGTAAGTACTCGTGCACAACAGTATCGAAGACAGCTCTAAGATCTAACATAATCAAAATTCCACACTTTCCCTCATCAAGAAGACCTATCATATCATTCATTATTGAGCATAAGGTAGTTTCTGTAGAGTGATTAGCTCTGTAGGCCGATTGATTTTCCGGGAATACCTCTAACTCATCAATGTGCGCCCATAATTGCTCACTTATGATTTTTTCAATAAGCTTCGTCATGTAGGATAAATTTGAAATGGGCCTATATGAATTTAGTTCGTTTACCTCACCTTTTCCTTTGTATATTGGTTTGATCAACGCAGTTTTTTCACAGCTAGGAAAACTGGATTGTTATATACTTAGGTTAATTATATTTAGGTAAATATTATATACAATTTGCTTGTTTGGAGCTTCTTATTGAACTATTTGGGAAAGGGTCGTTTCCACAATATGTATTCTTCATTTATCTCATAACCTTTAACAAGTCACGCATATTTATTTCCTTGATTTTTTTTACCTTCTTACCCTCCTTCACTGGCATAATTGACTGTCCTTCTCGCTGATTTTGGGGGAAACCTCTATAAATTTTATCAATTTTTTCATTGAAGAATATAGCAAATTTCTCTGCACAGACATTTTCAGGCAGGACATATTTTTTCTTTAATCCCATCAAATCATCAAGGTTTATGTGAAACTCCCTTATGTTATTAGTTTTTTTACTTTCGCCGTTGTAGAATTTTCTTTTTGTTTCTTCTAACAGGATGTTGTGGTCATTTCTGGCCTTATTATATAGATTTCTGGCTTGTGAGGATTTGGCTCTTTTCCATCTAACATCTATGTCTTTTTGCCTTTAATAGCTCACTATTATACCATCTAACATTTTTGTGTACAACTATTTGTTTGCTCTTTATAGGACACTTGGTATTGAATGTCAAGGTGGGACAAGAGATACACGGTGGTGCAGGAATGTGGTTTAATGCGTCCTCAGGTACAGACTAATCACAGTTGCTCTCTGCAACCGGTACACTCACTTGGCGCCTGCCCGCCATGGGAAAACATATCGTACTTGAAGGTACTCCATCATCCACCCCCACCCCCCCGAGATTAATACATGGGTATACATGGAGAGGCAATGATAAAAAATAATACATGGATATACATGGATTAAACTGGATGCATGTGCAAGAATAAGAAGACAGATACATAGCTGTCGGTAGTGTAAAATGCAATGTGTAGGTAATACATGTTCATAAAGTAATATGAGGAGCAGATACAATAAAAATATAAGCTGATGCTGCTGTAATGTACATGATTACATAAAAGAAGGTATATGACCGTTAACGACGTCACATGCAGCCATTCATCCACGCTGGCCTTCTGGTGCACCGTGCTGGGCGTGGCTCCCGTACTGCTTGTGGGCTGGGCGTAGGGTGACTGACCGGTGGCTGCTCGGGCGTCGGCATGGCTGGATGCGTAGCAGTTGCGGCCCGCCCTGGCTGGGGACCCAATGATGTGAGTCGCAGGTGCTTCCTGTTACGGAGGGAGAGGCGCCTGCTGCCGTTCAGTCTGACTAGGTATTGTCGGTATGGGAGCGTTTCCGCCACAGTACCGGTACGGTCCCACAGCTTAGTAGCCTGATTTTGCACTCACACTTGGGATCCCGGGTTGATAACTGGAAGTTTTTTAGAGGGTCTGTTCCTGGTGAGGGCAGCACCACTGTCAGCCATCTGACGTTCTCTTTGCCGTAAGGTTGCCCCCCAGTGTTTGTCTACCGTGAGGTGCCAGTGGGCCGTAGGTACGCCGTCTCGGAGCTGCCTGCCCACTGCCATCTGGGCGGGTGACTTATTTATTCTGCAGAGAGGGGTGTTGAGGTACTGCAACATAGCCATAGAGGACTTGTCCGTGTCGAGGTTGCCGCCGCTGCCCGTGTTGGCCATTATTATCCGCTTCCCGATCTTGACTGCGGCCTCTGCCCTGCCATTGGACTGCGAGTACTGGGCGGATGATAGCCGCACGGACACGCCCCATAACTTGAAAAATTCCCCCATTTCCTCGCTTGCCAGATTGATGCCACCGTCCGTGGAGATTTGCTCCGGGGCCCCCCATCTGGCGAAGCAGCGACGTAGCTGTGTCTTGATGTGAGAGGAGGAGGTGCCATGGGGGAAGTGGGCCAGCTCCAGCCAATCTGTGAGCCTGTCTGCGTAGGCCATGTACGAGTGTCTGTCATGCTGGAACATATCCGCTACCGTCATCTGGAAGGGGTACTCTGGGGGGGGGCTTGATGATGAGTTTCTCCGCAGCCTGGGATGGTGCGTGTACGTCGCATTCTTTGCACGAGGATCGGTAATACTGCAGGTCACCCTCGAGTCCAGGCCAGTACACCTTCTGGCGGGCTCGTCGTTTCATCGAGTCCAGGCCTTGGTGCCCTGCGTGTAGGTTGGCAGCCGCCTGCTGACAGAGAGGCTCCGAGATAACTAGGCGGACGTTGCCCTGTTCGAGCATGTATGTCACTAAGTCTTGGATAACGGCCAGCCTCTCCCTGACACCGTAGAAGGGCCGAAGGCATGCAACTTCCTGGGACTTCCTGTCGGCCCAATCCCTGGCCAGTACCCCGGCCATAAGCAGCTGATACATGGGGTCGCTGACAGCGGCGTGCCTAACCCTCGCCTAGTCCACGACGCAGCTGTCGTGCTCTACTGCTGCCAAGACGGCGGCCGCTATGGTGTCGGTAAGGTCTTCGTCGAGGTCCAGGTCATGGGCGCTGGGATCAGCTTTCAAGACGGGGTATCGTGACAGGAAGTCTGCCGCACTGTTACGCTTCCCCGGCAGATACTTGACCCTGAATCAGTACTGCAGGGTTCTCTCCTCCAGCCTGAAGAGACGGGGGTTGGAGACTTCCGTGAGGGCCCGATCCCCCAGCAATTTGGTTAACAGGCGGTGGTCCGTCACAACGGTGAGGTTGGGGCACCCCAGCAAGAACAGCTTCGCCTTCTGGAGACACCAGGCTACCGCGAGGCCCTCCCCCTCCACAGCAGCGTAGCCAGCTTCGGCAGCGGTGAGATGGCGGCTGCCGCATAGTGCCAGGCGCCACCCGCCCGTGCAACAAAAGGGCGTGGTGGCGGAGCTGCATGCGCATTGCTGCTGAAGGATTACAAACCCTATGTCCTCTTTGCTGCAGTCGGTGATCGCTGCTGTGGGGCGGCTCCTGTCGTAGTAGGCCAACCTGTCCTTTGCTAATCGGCAGATCATGTCTTGGGCGTGATGGAATTTGGTGCGGAGTGTCTCGTCCTAGTACACTAACTTCCCGGTTTGTTTCTTGAGGAGCTCCCTGAATGGGTTCATGATGGGGGCTGTTGCGAGGAAGGGCGCCAGCTGGTTGACGAATCCGTACCAAGCCCTTATGTCGGTGATGGAGGGCTGACATGGCATCGGGAAGTTCTTGATGGCCGCCAAACATTCCTCTGTTGGCTTGTAGGCCTCCCAGCCCAAGTTGAAGCCCACAAAGTCCACTTCTCTTCTTGCGAATTGGAATTTCTCCGGCTTCAGGGTGACACCCTTGGCTGCGCATGTTTCGAGGAAGTCGTAGGCATGCCAGAAAGCCCCTTCGATGCTGTCGTCGTAGAGCAGGGTGTCGTCTACACACTTACATTTCCTCTAGATGTCCTGGATGGCGTCGTCGAATCGTCGAGTATAAGCATCGCCAGCGGAGCAGTGCCCCATGGGGGTACGACGGTAACGAAATCTCCCCCAGGGGGTAATGAATGTGGTTAGGTCGTGACTTTCTTCGTCTAGCTCCACCTGGTGGTATCCCCAGTACACGTCCGCCACGGTCTTGAATGTGTGCTTAGGTACCCCGGACACCATGTCGAATGGGGCGGGGGTGTGGTGTGTCTCCCGCAGGCAGGATGCGTTGAGGCGCTGGTAGTCGACTGTACGTCGTGGCTGTCCTGACTTCTTGGCAACGACCACCATACGGGCGCACCATTCGGTTGGCTGCCCGGCAGGTACCAGTTCTATGATGCCACGGGCAACATCCTCTTCAAGCTTGGCCTTCACTTCCTCTTCCCAGTGTTTTGGCACCAATGCTGGGTGTGTCATGCGTAAGGCGTGGCTCCTAGGAGCAGGTGGATGTGGTGCGGTTCCCCTCGCATCACTGGCAGTGGCTTCCTGACTGTGTTGAATGTCGTCGTGGCGAAGTGTTGTAGGAGCCAGGCTTCCAACCTGGCCGTATGTTCCTCCTGGGGTGGCATGGGCACCTCAGCGGGTCGGGGTGGTACCTGGGCGGCCCGTCTGGCCATGCCATCGAACAGGCTCACATGTACCACCGCTGGGGAGGGGTAGGGGAACTCCTTGGGTACCAGCGTTAAGTCCCAACAGGCGTACAGCGGCAGGAAGAGGTGCTTTGCCGACTGCATGAAGTACGTGTCCTGCTCCGTGGTGCGGCCTTGCAAGGTGACATGGCACACGGCAGATCCAAGGCACTTCAGGGGGAGGTTTGCCACATCCTGCAAGCCGGCACGGGGTGTAAGGGCTGCTGGGCGGACTTTGAGGTGCGATAGCAAGGAGGGGCCCGCCACACATACCTGTGCCCCAGTGTTCGCCACGGCGGTGACAGCCACTCGTACTACTGAGTCGGTGTGGATGACTGTCACCTCCGCTACTGGGTGGCGGGCGAGGTTGGCGCCCGCAACAAGCACAGCGCTAGACACAGCACTAGACACGTCTGTCGGGGATCCTGTTGATTTTGCCTGTAATTTTCTGCAGCATTTGTAGTAGTGACCCTGCTTATGGCACCCGTTGCATGCAGCGGACTTAGCGGGGCATGAGGCTCTGCCACGGCTGCCGCAGTTCCCGCAGGGAGGGGGTGGGGGACCCCTACCTGTGCCAGCGACGGTTGCATTCGGATGATCTGCCTCGGGTGTCTTGCTGTCGGCCGCACAAACAGTTTCCCTCCAATTGCATTGGCGCGCAGCAGCGTCAACACTGGCCGCCTCGTAAGCACAGCACCTGGCCCTAATGGTACTAACACTATTGATGTTGTTGCTACATTGATACACATGGCAACGCATAGCCTCATCACTTAGGCCCACCATTAACTTGGGTAATAACATATATTCGGCTAGATTACACTGACACAGCATTGCGAACATCTTCTGGCCTAACGGATTGGTTTAACATCGGACAAGGTGTCAGACAAGGATGCATTGTTTCTCCCCACCTCTTTAACATCTACTCGGAAACCATAATGAGAAATGCGCTTGAAGACTACGAAGGAGGCATAACTGTTGGAGGACAAAAGATCACTAATCTCAGATATGCCGATGATGTGGTTTTAATCGCTGGAAGTATGGAGGACCTCCAAACATTAGTATCAAAAGTAAAAGCTGAGAGTGAAAAAGTGGGACTGTACCTAAATGCTAAGAAAACAAAGGTCATGAAGTGTCAAAAAGCCCCGTCTGATCAAGAAATTCTACTAGACGGAGTTGCCCTAGATAATGTCACTGAATTTACTTACCTCGGAGCAACTTTCACCAATAATGGAGACGACTCCCAAGAGATCAAAAGAAGAATTGGTATGGCAAAGAATGCAACCATCGCATTAAGCAATGTGTGGAAAGACAGACATATCACTCTAAACACAAAGAAGCGGCTTCTCAAATCACTTGTTTTCCCCATCGCATCATACGGCTCAGAATGGTGGGTTTTAAAAGCTACAGATCGGAAAAGATTAGAAAGTTTTGAACTATGGTGTTACGGAAGAGTCCTTAGGATAAGCTGGATTGAGAAAAAGACTAACGTGGAAGTTCTACAAAAGATCAATATCGAAAAAAGATTACTTGACATTTTGGATGAAAGAAAATGTTATATATTACTTTAGTTTATCTTAACTTATGATCAATTCCATTTTCTGTTATTGTAGTGACGCTATCATTACGTCATGATTTTCTGATATTGTAGTGACGTTTTTATTACGTCATGACTCCAGCCGTTGGGCAGTTGAATTTGAAATAGAGAGTGTCTGCCTCCGTGTACTAGGGAATACATCTCTTTTTAAGAACTCGTCTTTTCATTTCCTTTTTCTGCATGCATCTTTACAGGGAATGACTACAATATAGATTAAGCAGGAATATTACAAGTGGCGACGAGGAATACAACGGAAAATAAATTGATTAACCATGGCTACACAGTGTCCAGCATTCAATCCTAGCTTAGAAACTGTAGTTGAGTTTCTTGAAAGATTCACAGTTCAATCTGGTGGTTTACTGCAGCAAGCTGGAGACGACAGTAATAAGAAGGTCAGTATTTTGGTCAAATCTCTTCCTGTAAATGTCGTTACTGATGTGCAACGGAGACTTAAACCAGTGAAACTGTCAGACGCCACATACGAAAATATTAAAGAAAAGTTAATTGCTCAGTATGAGGTTAAAAAGAGTGTGATAGGTGCAACGGTACAATTCATGAATAGGAAACAACTTCCGGATGAATCTATTGAAAACTATGCACGTGCATTAAATGACTTGTGTTCAAATTGCAATTATAAAGATTATTGTCGGGACAGGTCTCTGCGAGATGCATTTGTGAGTGGCTTAAGGTCTGCCAGCATTCTGAGTGGTTTGTTACAAGACTGTGAAAACAAGTCATTTAACGAGTGTGTTGAGAAGGCGAAACTACTGGCAACATTTTCCGCTGATGCTCAGGATATAAAGCCAGAATGCAATCATCACACAAGCTATAAAGTTACTGAACATAGGGCTAAAGGTATTAAAAAGGTTCCTACTTCATATATTTGCATAAGGTGTGGTCAGCAAGCAAATCATTTTGCTAATGATTGTTTTGCCATGAAACTGAAATGCATGAAATGCCAGAAAACAGGTCACCTTTCTAGGTGTTGCAAATCCACTGCAAAGTCATTGCATGCAGTCTCTGAAGCAACTCCGAGGGATGCAGCAACGACCCAGGGAGATGTGACAACGCAGCATAAGGGGATGGCACGCTGTGACCAGATGGATGATGCTGTTAGTGTCGTAGAAGACAGCTGTGAATGTTCTCAGCGAAGGGTAAATTCTTTTTTAGAATAAACTCCACTGTACCTATGTCTGATTCACCATATATGTTGAGCTGTTTTATTAACAATCAGAAAGTCGATTTTGAAATTGATAGTGGAAGTCATGTGTCTACAATATGTCAAAGTGATGCAGCCAGAGCCCGTGTTGTTATTTCTCCAACAAAACACCGTGTTCGTGAATACAGTGAAAATGCTATAAATTTATGTGGTGAAGCTTATGTAAATGTGACTTATGGTCACAAAATGTTGAAACAAATTCTTAATTGTAAATTCCAGTAATGTTAATTTGTTGGGTAGGGATTTATGTCAAAAGATAGATATTGTCTGAATTCAAAACATATTTACGTGATGAATTTCAATCTGACGTCAAACATACTGTCTCCTTAAATGTCATGCCTGATGCAAGGCCAATTTTTGCAAGAGCTCGACCTGTTCCATTGCGTTTACGAAGTAAGGTAGAAGAAAAACTTGACAGGTTAATTGCTAGTGGTAAGATATCTAAGGTATATTCCAGTGATTGGGCTTCACCCACAGTTAATGTCATGAAGAATGAGAATCACATTCGAATATGTGGGGATTTTTCAGTTACAGTCAATAAATTCCTTGATCCAGTACAGACTCCAATACCCTCTATTGACGAGGTCATTGCACAAGTAGGCTCTGCAACAGTTTTCTCTAAAACTGATTTGTCACATGCATTTTTACAGTTGCCATTAGATGAAGAATCTAAGAAATATACAACAATTAACACTTGTGAAGGGTTGTATCGATACAATTACTTCCCATTTGGCTTACGGGCTAGTCCCGGTATATTCCAGTCATTTATGTTGCAGTTACTGAATGACATTAATAATTTGATTATTTACCAGGATGATCTACTTATTTTGTCTCCTATTGTTGATGAGCATATTGTTACCTTGAGGAAAGTATTAAAAACTCTTCAGGATGCTGGTATCAAAGTTAATAACAATAAATGTTCCTTTTTTTACAAAGGAGGTGCATTATTTAGGGCATATATTCAATAATAAGGGGGTGCATACTGACCCTGGAAAAGTTCGTTCCATCGTTGATGCCCCTGCGCCCAAAGATTTAAAGCAATTGCAAGCATTCTTGGGACTGTGTAACTATTATAAACGGTTTATTCCTAAATTCACTGACGAGTTTGCTCCATTGTATAGATTATTGCATAAAAATGCAAGATTTGTATGGAATCAAGAACAACAGAAGTGCTTTGATACTGTTAGGTTATTGTTCACATCTCATAGGGCTCTGCAATTGTTTAATCCAGGTTATGAAACCTTGTTGGAAACAGACAGTTCAGGATATGGAATTGCTGCTGTACTGATGCAACGTAAAGATATGCACTCTCAGTGGCTGCCTGTAATATTTGCCTCACGTACTCTGAGCAATGCGGAACGTAATTACTCAAATCTTGAAAGAGAAGCATTGTCTGTAGTGTTTGGGTGTGAAAAATTCAGAGAATTGCTTCTTGGTTCAAAATTCATCATTAGGAATGATCAACAACCTTTGCGTAAATTGTTCTCCCATACAGCAGGCGTACTTTTCACATGTTCTGCTAGGTTACAGCGTTGGTATTTAAGACTATCTCAGTTTAATTATTGTTTTGAATATTCAAAAGGCTCAGATAATGTTAACAGTGATTGTTTAAGTAGACTGCCTCTACCTGAATATGGTCATGATTGTGAGCCATATGAACTAATCTTTACTGTGAATTCCCTGTCAGATATGAATATAACCTGTGTTGAAATTCAGAAGGAGACAGATAAGGATAAAAATTTATCTGAATTGAAACATTGTCTAAAATACGGAGTTCCTATCAATGCTAAGTCTAAGTTGTTGGCATATAAGAACGTTCTGAAGGGTATGTCCATTATGAAAGGCTGCCTTTTGTATCAGAATCGTGTTTTAATTCCTCATTCTGTACGGCAAATAGTATTAGAGAAATTTCATGTAGGCCATCCAGGAATATGTAATATGAAGGCTTTAGTGCGCTCTCTTATCTGGTACCCTAACATTGATCATGATGTTGAAAGGCTGGTTAAAAATTGTGAGTTGTGTCAGTCTGTTCAAGCAAGACCAAGTAAAAATCAACATGTAATATGGCCTACTCCACCAAGGCCATGGTCTCATGTTCATATAGACCATTTTTTTCTATGAATCTCATACATGTCTTATTGTTGTAGATGCGCTTAGTAAGTATATGGAAGTGAAAATAGTGCATAGTACGAGTGCAAATGAAACAATTGACGCTTTGCGTTTGGTGTTTTCACGTAATGGGTTGTGTGACACACTCCTATCAGATAATGCTTCATGTTTCACCAAAAGTGAATTTGAACAGTTTCTGGAGAACAATGGTATTATCCATATAACTCCTCCTCCTTATTCACCACCAAGTAATGGTCAAGCAGAGAGGGGGGTAAGGGTTGTAAAAGAATTTCTTAAGAAATACCAAAGTGGTGAATCATTCAAAACACGCTTGGCTCAAGTTTTATTCCATTATCGTACTGTTCCACATTCTGTTACTAACATTCCCCCATCAGTGTCCCTGAATAATAGAAATTTTGTATCGGTCAAAGATAAAATAAACCCTAAATACACTGCTAATAAACCATCTTGTGAATTCAAACAAATTACTAAATTTGAGGTAGGTGATAAAGTTCTGGCACTTAACTTGAGAGATGGTCCAAAATGGTTTCAAGGTGAAATTGTTCAGAAACTAGGTGTAAATGTGTATAATGTTCATGTTCAGGAATTAGATGTCATATGGAAACGACACTGTAATCAACTATTGTCAATTATAGGTTCAGAACCAAAGAACAGTATCAGTAATGAGTCCAGTTGTGTATCATCCTATGATAAATTACCTTCTCAGCAACAAGTAGTACAACCTTATGTTTCTGTTGAGTCCCCTTCCAATGTTTCGCCTCACAATAACATAAGTGTACCAGCTATTGGGGTTTCTGATGATATTCCTGTAACAGATGTTACTCCTATCAGACGCTCAACTAGAAATAGAAAACCTGTGATACATTATGGTTATGATGAATACTAGAGATGTTATGGTGTGTTATTGTAGATGATTACCAAGGTTATTTTTCTATTATGATATCGGCTTATTTTGTTTTCATTTAGAGAGGAGCAATTGTTATATATTACTTTAGTTGATCTTAACTTATGATCAATTCCATTTTCTGTTATTATAGTGACGCTATCATTACGTCATGATTTTCTGATATTGTAGTGACGTTTTTATTACGGCATGACTCCAGCCGTTGGGCAGTTGAATTTGAAATAGAGAGTGTCTGCCTCCATGTACTAGAGAATACATCTCTTTTCAAGAACTCGTCTTTTCATTTCCTTTTTCTGCATGCATCTTTACAGGGAATGACTACAATATAGATTAAGCAGGAATATTACAGAAAACTAACTTTTATTGGACACCAGGTTCGGAAACACAATACTCTGGAAAGAACGCTACTAATTGGATCGGTCTATGGTACAAGAACGAGAGGAAGGCCTAAAGCTAGATTGAGTGACAATATCAAGGAGATGTGCGGGCTAACGATGGTGGAGTTGGAAAGGAAGGCTCAAGACCGGAATGAATGGAGATGTTTTGTGCAGAGGGCCACAGCCGTTCAACATCGAATACCCCGTACTAGATGATGAGGGCACTGTAAATTGCAATCGGTGGCCATTTGAGAACACTTTAAAAAATAATCACTAACACTTTCTCCTGGGCCTTGTATCACATCGAAAAACTCCGACCATAACACAACACGGTTTGTAGAGAGTAACACAATATCACGAATAAAATCCATGGCTTCCGTAGCTGTGAGGTTACTCCATTCCTGTGAGGTGAATCTGGCGTCCAGCGCTCGTTGCAGAGGGGGCGTTCAGTATAGCCTGATGTGGTGGACGACCTCGTGGGGTGGTAGTCTGCACAATTCGATCCAGCATTCCATCGACCTCCTCCAGGACCTGAATGCGGCGGGCTTCAGCTCAATTTCACACTTCTCCGGGGCTGCGGATGCAGGGACATGAGGTGCAGGGGTAGCATGTGTTGTAAGCCGGTCGCGGAGGACGTTGATCATTTGTTGCTGTGCCGCCATGGCCTGCCTGGCTTCTTGCAGGGCAGGGACGAGCCCACGAGGGATGACGGGGCGTGCAGCCTTTGGGGTGGACTGCGCTGAGCGGCGCTGGAAGGGCATGGTGAGGGTCACGGAGGTCCTTGAGAATCACTGCGCCATATTGGATGTCAAGGTGGGACAAGAGATACACGGTGGTGCAGGCATGTGGTTTATTGCGTCCTCAGGTACAGACTAATCACAGTTGCTCTCTGCAACCGGCACACTCACTTGGTGCCTGCCCGCCATGGGAAAACATATCGTACTTGCAGGTACTCCATCACTTGGTATCATACATTTTTTCCAAAATTGTCGTTATATTTTTTGGTATAACACCCAACACATTCTCTATCTACCATATGTTCACATTGTATGTTCTCACAAGACATTTGCACTACACTAACTTCAATAAAATTCTCAGCATCGAAATTTTCCCGTTCCCTATATGTGATCCATTTCTTCAATACTCTGATGCAATTCAAATTAACATCAAAAGGGATGACTTTATGTGTTTTTGATATCTCAAAGTCTGGTTCAACTTCAAGGTTTCTTATTAGGTCAGAATCTTTCCCCCATATGACCAAGACGAGTGTATGACCACCTACTAACGTTGATACCAAAACACTATTTATTAAATTAAACATCTCAAATAATTCCTTGAGTTCTTTAGCCTTATTATCATTTTCATCATCTACCCAACAATTAAAGTCTCCACCAATTAATGAATTTTTAATATCGTCCACCACACCCACAAGAACACTAAATTCTTCAATGAATTTCTTCATATTACTCCTTGGTGGTCTATACAGTGATATTATATTCAATACCTTACTGTTTCTTGTCAGTTTTAAATAGATATATTTAAACGTTTCAAATACTATTTCATTCATGATAGAAACCCTAGAGAAGGTTTTCGACACAAAGACACCTACTCCTCCAGTTTTATCCTTTCTTGGTACGTAGTCGAAATCATGAGTACACGGCGTCATCTCCTAATTCTTTGAGTTATCACTAATATTTCCCTGCAACCAAGTCTCAGTTAATAAGCATAAATCTAATTTCATTTCATTAATAAGATTTCTAATCTTTATGGTTTCATTCCCCACCGATTGAATATTTATCAGACCACACTTAACCAATGGGCTAGATTCCATGACCGGTTCTATTTTTTTATCCTGGTAAACTCCTCCTTATATACTTTACAGTATTCATCATATGTCTTATGATTCGTATCACTGTAATTCCTCATTGAGCAGTTATGACACATTAACATATTAACACTACAATCCCTGGTTCGGTGTTCCTGGCTACACTTGGCACATACCTGAGTCTTGCTACAACTATCGGCAGTATGACCAAATTCCTGGCATTTATAACACTGAAATACATTGTAGGAATCATAAATTTTACAGCATCCTCCATATGTGGTATATACTCTATCATCCTTTTTACGGAAAACTTTCCTTATAGTTGGACTACACTTGATAATGACATGTGCTTTACCGCTATGTCTTGATTTAAACTTCCTGATCAATTTAAAGTCCTCTTCATTTTCACATATATCATTCAACCATTCAATCCTCTCCTTTATACTAGCAATTATATCATCTTCATTTTCATCAATATTGCAGACCTTGATCTTCGGTCTGAGTAGATCCTTTTTATCCACTTCTACCTTAATGTCATTCTTGACCTCTTCTAAGTCATTTTTAGTCTTTTCTAACCCAACCTTATCCGCAAAATTAACTACCAAGTGGCCTTGTTTAGAGGTTTTGACCTGTTCAACATCCGTGGTTATCTTCTTCATGATTGTTTTCTTGATCTCTGAAGCCTTCATATTTTCCTCCGTAGATTTTATGACCAAAGTATTCTTTGATTTCAGCTTACTTGCATATGTGATCTTGGTCACATTCTCTTGTTCGTATTCCATAAGTTTCTCTTTCAGCTCAACAATTTCATGACACATATTGGTGTATTGAGCAGTTATCATATCCATAAAATCTGACATCTGTCGTTGTACATTTACCTTCATCCCTTCCATGTTGATGCTTAGTTTCGTCATGTTTTCCCAGGATTGTCTGACCCATGAACCATTGGGATTTGCAATCTCAACACATCTTGAACATTTATAAATGATGTTCTTGCTTTCAAAAATCACACTTGTGGTATCTTTTAAATTTGAGCAAGCTACTTCATTGTGGTACCATCTTCGGCATTCATCACATTGTATCCCAAATTCGACAAAGTTCTCACAATAGCCACACCCGCCCTCATTGCAATTGTCATCACATTCATCATCAGCGACGTTCATTTGCATGTTAGTTGCTGCCATTTTCTGTCCCTCTTTCGCTTGGGGTACCGTGTTAATTTCGGTCATAAATTGATCAAGATCTTTCACGGGACTAAATTTTTCTTTTCGTTTTCTAAAGATGGGCATATTGAATCATTTTTCAATGACTTTTCAAGTAGCCCCATCCCAACACAAAAATCCTGGGTCAGGCCTTTCGCCACACTTCACATACAAAAGAAACCACTGTTTTTTAACACTCAATTTCACTACTATCAACACTAGTAAACACCCACAAAAGTTATTTTCATAGGATTAACTACGAGATACACAATGATTCCCGCTTCAAGCCAGTTTTGATACAGAGCTTTAACACACACGTACGGTAAACAAACGAGGTGCCTAATCTTGATTTATTATACAATTTTACATTATAGTAAATGGACATCTTAACAAACACAAAATGTAACAAAAGGAAATGCAGATTAATGAAAAATATGGTTGATTAGACTCATGGTCTTCTGCAATAATTAATAATCGAACTTGAGTTGGACACGTGGCCCATGTGACTCAGAGACTGTGCTAGTCTCGAAAGCAAAAAATTATATGGAAAAAAAATACACACACAATCCCACCGCACACATCCCGAAATATGTAATGGCCAGTTAAACCTAGTCAAGTTAAAATTAGTATAAGCTAAAAAATGGTGGAATAACTAAGTGGCCAAGGTTTGGTACCTGCTCTCCTTAGAATATCGTCCTTGTCCTCAAATGGCTGTTGACCGTGGTTGCACACTTTGTACCATGCACCCTTGACTGGCTCACCCCTTTAATCGTCACTTTTGGCAAATAGGGTTTACCAGGCTCGTCTCCTTCCTTATCTCCTGCCGGCAGGAGTCCTGTGTGAGTCGAGTTTTGGAAAGGGAAGGGGGCGAGCTAGAAGAGCAGATCCACTGACCAGACTGGTCAGCCAGTCAACGCTATGGCTTCTGAACGAATGGAGTAATTAGGGTCGAGAGAGCTCACCTGGCTTCACCTTTCCAAAATAGGACGTTGAGCCCAGGGAACCCAGTGGAGGTGCCATATCGGGACTTTAGGACAGGGCAATATATTATCGTAAGGAGTGCATAGGAGGCAGGATTTTGTACTAAATACTCAGAGAAATCTTGCAGCTCTAAGGTGTATACATACAATAATCCTACCTATTCTGGGCTGGTGCGATGGGCATACTCTTTAAAATTAACAGACCTTAATTGGTATTGGGAAATAAAGGCTGCTTTCAAGTCAGCAGTATAAAGATTATATTCAAACCAGTTTAATATTCTATCTCGACCCAAGTAGTTTAAGGAAAGAACCACCTTACGCCCGCTAAGGCTTTTGCTGTGTGTATCTACGCTGTGACGTCACGAACATGGCGTACGCTATTGTCAACAGGTTTATTTAGTTTAAAATAGTCTTCCCATTGTTTTGGTAAAGAAAACTTAATGTTGGAGATGACGTTTAAGGGGTAGCTACAGTCAAGGTATTAGTAGAGAGCGTAAATACAAAAGGAAGAAGAAGAGTGAAGAAAAATTCTCCACGTATACTTATATATAATATGAAAGAAAAACCGGAAGAGATAGAGGGTATTAGAATAAGAGAAAGCATAAAATACTTAGGAATAGAGATAGAAGGGAAAAGAAATATGTTTAAAAAACAAAAGAAGAAAATTATGAAAAAGGCAGAAAAGCTAGCCAACCTGACTTATCAATTATCGCAAAAAGCTGCTACAAAATATTAATAGGAAAAACTTACTGGAAAAAAAATGTAGCCTTACCGGGAATACTATATGGAACAGCAGTAATAAATATAACAGACAGTGAAATAAAAAGATTACAACAAATTGAAAATGGAATATGCAGAAAAATTTTGGCAGCACCCCCATATATAGCAGTAGCAACTCTACGGGGAGAAATAGGAATGTCCGAAATGAAGACTAGGATAGCAGGAAGAAGGCTAAGATTTGTGAAAGGGATAGAAGAGGGGAGAAATGATTTGTTGAAGAAAATTCTGGAAGAAATGAAAGAAAATAAAAATATCAGATGGATGAAAGAGACTAGGAAATGTATGAAAGATATGGATATGAACGATAGAACCTTTAGGAGAATGGGAAGAGAAGAGCTCAAGGCCAAGATTAGAGAAGTAGATGGTAAAAAGTGGAGGGATGAGATAAAAGAAAAAATAGTTTAGAAATATACATACAAGAAAAAGATCAAATAGGAGAAGAAATGTACCATGTCAAAAACCTGATTCCGTTATTATGTATAGAGCTAAGGCAAACTATTTAAGATTAAATGATGGGAAAAGACATGAAGTAGGAGAAAGGGTAAAATGTAAGCTATGTGGGGCAGTTACTGAAGACCTTACCCATTTCATTCTTGACTGTCCAGACCTCACCGACGAGAAAAGGAAAATAATAGAATTACAGCAGCCGTACGAAGAAGATAATAGGAAACGTGCTGTTCAAGAAAAAATGAATAGAGAAAATAAAATAATACACACACACACACACACACACACACACACACACACACACACACACACACACACATATATATATATATATATATATATATATATATATATATATATATATATATATATATATATATATATAGGATGTGGAAAAAAAGAGAGAAGAAAGTAAAAGAATTATAATAAAGAAGAATGCTAGGGAGGTGCCGATGGAAAGGTGAATCCCTCCTCCCAACAACTGAACTGAATGGATGAAAGAGACTGGGAAATGGATGAAAGATATGGATATGAACGATAGAACGTTGAGGAGAAGAGGTCAAAGCCAAGATTGGAGAAATAGATAGTAAAAATGGGAAGGATGAGATAAAAGAAAAAGGTAGATAAGAAATATACATAGGCCTACAAGAAAAAGGTCGAATAGGGAAGAAATGTTTTATAACAATAAACCTGATTCAGTTAATATGTAGGCTATAGATATATGACCAGCTGTTTAAGATTAAATGGTAGGAAAAGACATGAATTAGGAGGAAGAGTAGAATGTAAGCTATGTGGGACAGAGACTGAAGATCTCGCTCATTTCATTCTTTATTGTCCCGATCTCAGCGACGAGAGAAGGAAAATAATAGAACTACAGCAGCCATATGAAGAGGAAAAGAAGATAATAAGAAACGTTCAGTTTAAGAAAGAAGGAATAGAGAAATATACATAGGCCTACATACATACATATATATATATATATATATATATATATATATATATATATATATATATATATATATATATATATATATATATATATATATATATATATATATATATATATATATATATCAGATGTGGAAAAAGAGAGAAGAAAATAAAAGAAATAGAATAAATAAGAAAGCTAATGAGGTGCAAATAGAAAGGCTAATCCCTTTGTCCAGCAACTGAACTGAACTGAACTGAACATGTACTCCCCTTAGTGCATTCATTTAGCAACCAGAACAAAAAGTCAACAAAAAAACGATTAAAATCGATCAAAATGAATGAAAACATTGATGGGCTTTATTGGTTTTGTGCTCGATGCTCAGTAGAAACAAAACAATTCCTGATGGGAAACTGGAGTGGAGAAAAGGACAGCAAGAAGGGGGGCAAATGGAATGTCAGTATCGCAAATGGAACGCCACATAAATTGTATGTCTAAAATGTTGGATGAAGACTGCTACAAAATCAGCTCACACGATGAGGAAATAGAAAGGCTAAAAGTAGATTGCCTGAACTATAAAGAAAGTTTAGAATTGAGCCAATGTGAAATTGCTGTGCAAAAACGGACGATGCGGAACCACTGGTCCCAAAATCGAGATGGGGGTCCCCAACAAAGAAGTGGTAACAGAAGGCAAGAAGGCAAAGCAGAGGATTTGATAGATGAAAGGTTAACTAGTTTAGAAAGAACAGAGGGTATAAATATAGTAATAAATAATTTTGGAGATTTTTCATTTAGGCCTAATTGTTGAGAGGGAACTTGTTCCAGGAAAGTCTCCCTACATCCTTTCCTAAAATATCATCAGGGGAAGAAAAGGAGCGCTATCTCTCAAGGCACAAACACCCTGGTAATCACGTTCTCACTCAGCTCCCACTGAGAGAGAACCTTCTGCCTGCTGCTCCTGCTGCCTGCTGCCTCGACTGCTGACTGCTGCCTCCTCCCTGCTGCTGATGCCTGCCTCCTCCTCCATTAGCTGATATATTCAACTGTCTGGAGAGATCGCCGCCGCCGCCGCCGATTTCGCCGATATCGACGCCGATTTTCGCCGAAATCGCCGTCGATTGTCGCCGTTTTTTCGACGATTTTTGCTAACTGCAGTCTGCTAGACTGAAAAGGGCCTTGCCCCTGATTCTATAAAAGATTAATTTCGACTTGTTAGGCTTTGCCTTCTACTGCATAACTTTCTCTTACTAATAAATCCTCCTGTAGAAAATCTGGTAGCCATTGTGGTCTGAAAACTCCAGTCGAAACAGGGCCAAAGGGTCAAAACTTTCCACTCTCGCCGTCTGTGGCAAGTGGCATAGGGTTGATAGGGTTGGCGCCTATAAGCCAAGGTAATAGACTATAGGAAATAGGTTAGATCCTTGCTAACTGGCGATATAAGCCAGATTTCAAATAGAGTTAGGAATTAGCTCAAATAAAAATTGTAGGATTGTACTGAGTTTGTTTTTATTCCCAAACATCCCTACCTGCAGGAATAGACTTAGTGCTTGAATGCAGTAAGGAGGCTCCCCAACAGCTATTTGTGCAGGATAGTACTTAGCTAAAAAGAGTTAGTTCCAGCACTGCTCTATTAATAGGATAGTTTAGGATATCCCCTCACTAATAACAATTCTTTACAGATTCTTCATCTCGTTCTTCTACCTACCACTATAACTTTGTTTGGGGCCCTAGGGCTTAAAGGGTTGGACAACCCCACCAGACACACTGTCTATCTTTGATCAACTACTCACCTTCTTACCCACAAAGGACTTGTCCTGGAGACCAGTAAATGAGTTATTAGAAATAGAATTGGAAGCCATGGCATCTGGCGAAGTTGAGATGCACCCTGACCTGACCCCCTGCCTGACCGACCCAATGAACCGAAAAAGGAACACGCTGGACACTGATTCTGATGAGCGAGGAAGCCAACCCTGGACCGAAGTCAACAGGAAGAAGAAACTTCCAAGAAGGAACAACCCTAGATTCGACACCAGGCCTGCTGAACAAGAAAACCCCACTGTTGAGAACAGCAACCAGCCAGCTCGGGAAAACAAAACATATTTTTTCAGATTCCTGGCTGGAAACTCTTCCGAGGCATTCAAGGCTATTGCAGCCTTTGAACTTAAGCATAAGAATATACAAATGGTTGCCAAACCTAACAGGCAGGGCCAGTGGACCATATCCACCAGGGATACAAGAGCCTTGATAACTCTTAGGAGTACCTCTGATATTAGGCTGCAAGAGCTTAAAGAAGAGGAGAAGATCAAAAAAGCAGTTGTGGTAGGCTACCCAACTGACATGATGGAGAGCCATTTGATGAAACTGCCCTACATCACCGCGGCAGAGAGGATGAAGAACAAGGCTGGTCTCCTTACCAAGGCCATCCTAGTAACCTTCAAAGGGCCTCACCCTAAAAAAATAGACCTGGGGATCTTCGGGAACTTCTGGGTCAAGAAGTATTACCCTGACCCCCTAAGATGCTACAACTGCCAAAAATTTGGACACCATAAAGACCAATGCCAAGCAAAGGTCCCAACCTGCGCAGTCTGCAGTCAAAGGCACCCCACACAGGAGTGCATAGACAAGAAAGCTGCAGGCATACCAACTGTTGCCAAATGTCCTAATTGCAAGAAAGGACACACGGCAATGGCCTGGGGATGTCCGGATAGGGTAGCAAGGGTAATTGCTGCCCTCCCCAAAGAAAAAAGGGACCAATCCAGAGGAAGAGCGGCCCCCAAACCTCTACCTAGGAGGAGATTTTATACTCAAGATGAGCTAACCAAGCACTCCAGAACCAGATCAACATCTAGAGCTCCAAAGCCAACACCTCAAGGTCCTAAGCCTATGCCCAGGACCATCTTCATTAAGACCACGGTCTTAAGAGAAAAACTCACCGACTTAGTCACAATGGCCGTGACTGGAAAAATCAATGCAACAGCAATTGCAGACAGCATTGAGAAAGTCCTGATGGATTTTGTCTCCAAGCCGAAGTCCTCCCAACCCCCCTCTCCTGCTATCCAGATCACCTCTCATTCCACCACCAAACCTATCATCCCATCACCTCAATCACCCGTACCTTCCACATCCTCTACACCAGATCCCACCCCTATCATCCCAATCATCCCATCTATCACCCCTTCATCCACTCTCACCCCATCCACCTCATCCACTTCATCCTCTGAGGTCAAGGCAATTGCCTTTGCCAGTAGGGACCCAAGACAGTACTTTTCAACATACAACCAGGTGTAAGAGTTCTTAATTGGAACTCAGCCGGAGTAAGATAAAAAATGTCCTCCCTGATTGCAGTTTGCAAAACCGAGGATATAGATGTAATCCTGCTACAAGAAGCCAACTTAACAGCAGGAAGAAAACTCAAAATAACAGGTTACAACGCCTTCACAACACCACAGATAGGCACAGACAGAGGCCTAGCCACACTAGTTAAAACAAGCATACCAACAACAAGGTTACACAACCCTATCCCTTGCGGTACCAATATAGAGACACTAGCAGTAACAATAACATTACTGAATCAAAAAATTGACATATACAACATATACAGGAAAGTAAACAGGGAGGACACAGGAGAGCTACAGCTGACACAACTCTTTGCTCACGCAGAAAGAACACCATCAATTATTTGTGGGGATTTTAATGCACACCACCCTATTTTATCATCCCCATCAAGAACAAACCCCTCAGGGGAACACATAGCCTTCGCCTTAGAGGAATTTGAAGGAATCACCCTCCTAAACACAGGGCAACCAACACACTTAAGAGGAGGCAGACTGGATCTGACCTTTGTTACAACAGCAATAAGACATCTAACCCAGTGGCAAGTACACTCAACCCTGATTAGTGATCACTTTGCCACAGTAACAGAATTGGAGATGCAACAGCTACCTCCTATTCCACCACCTCCACCAAGATGGAATCAGGACCTAGCAGACTGGGTCTGCTTTCGACTAGCCATAGAGGAATGGGCAGCTAGCTACATTCCTCCAGAGGACATAGATCAGCTAGAAAAAGACCTAGTTGATGCTTTTCACAATGCAGCCAACAGATCTATGCCACTAAAAGCAATAGGAGGTAACTACACATACAAGGACTCCTGGTACTACTGCCCAGAAGTCAGAAGGTTGAAAACCTTACTAAACAGAGTCACAAAAATATACAGAAGAAGGTCCACAGTAGAAAACAGAGAGCTACTGTAAACAGTCAAAAACTGAAACAAATCTAAGAATACATGAAATCAGAATTGAAAAATGGATGGATTGGTGTTCAAGCCTGTCAGGGTACACTACTCTAACTGAGCTATGGAAATGGCTACACATAGTAGCCGGAAAAAAGAGGAAGACTCCAGTTGCCATACACCCACACCCACAAGAGGAGGCAGAAAGAATTGCAACATCCTTTGCAAACAGAACACTGTCAACCAATCTTTCCCCTGAAACCAGAATGCAACAAGAACAACTGGCGCCAGCCAGGTGGGAAGAGATCAACACAGCCTGCTTACAGCAGGATGACACAGACACCCCATACACAGCTGAGGAACAACGAGCAATACAAAAAACAGGGAAGGATACTGCACCTGGAGCTGACAAGATCACCTACACAATGATCAAACACATGGGTCCAGCAGGAGAAACTGCATTCCTAAGGTTGTTAAACAAAACTCACCTTGAGCACACAAGGCCTCAAGCCTGGAGACAGCAAGATACGCAACCAATCCCAAAGCCAAAGGATCCAAGAAATCCTAGGCCAATAGCCTTAGTATCCTGTATAGAAAAAACAGGAGAAAAAATGGTCCTAAACAGGATGAAATACAAAATTGGCCCCTAAACAAGCAGCTATATGCATATCAGAAGGGAATTGGTACTTCTGAATGCATCACAGATGTATTAAGCTGCATAAATCAAAACAAGGCAACAATAGTCTTCATAGACTTTGAAAAAGCCTTCGAGCTAACAAGCCCGGTAGCAATGCTGCAATCAGTAGTCAAAAAAGGAGTCGAAGGTCACCTACTAGCATGGACTAAAAACTATGTGCTAGGAAGGCAAGCCAGAGTCAACTTCCAAGGAGTGATTTCTACCTATCATGAATTGGAAAATGGCACGCCGCAGGGAGGAATTCTCAGCCCTCTCCTATTAAATATCCTCATGGAAAATATAGCCTCACTCCAGCTTCCTGAAGGAGTAGACATATTTATCTATGCAGATGATGTATGTGTAATGAGGAAGGACCAGTAGTCATTCATACTGATTCACGATCCTCAATGCAAGCCCTACAACAGGACAAAAACAAAGAAAACAAGTCCTTGATAGCTGATATTAAAACCCTCTTATATCAGCATAATGAAAGGAACAGACAAGTAACACTAAACTGGATCCCCAGTCACATCGGGATGCCAGGGAATGAAAAGGCTGATGAGCTAGCCAAAAGCACCAGATACATTCATAATGTACAGGTGCACATACAGCCTGCACTGCAACAAATCAAAAGCAAAATAAAGACACAGCTCAAGGACAACCTAATCAAGGAACTACACATGAGGATAGAGAATGGCTTTCCCTCTGCCACATGGTACAAATGGGCCACGGAGCTAGAATCTCCACCCATAGACAGATATACCCCAAGGAAACAGGCTGTATGTATACACAGACTCCGATTGGAATACAAATCAAACTGGGAAATCGTAGATGACATCCAGAGACCGTGTGAGCACTGTGATGTCATACCACAACACGCCCTCATGCACTATTCACTAGAATGCAGAGGAACAGCACAGCTACGGGGTGATCTACTAGTAGACACCAACTCACCACAGGCCGGGAAAGTAGCGGCCACACTGGCAAAGGCAATTGTCGAAAGCATAGACACACACTCGCAGTTGCTTTCAAGACTACCTCCACCAAGGTAAAGACCTCAACTTTTCATTGCCCCATCTCATCCCCTCATTGTAAGGCCCTATTCACATCATCTTCTGTACCTTCTAAAGTAATCTACCACTAAAAATCTCTCCGCAGAGACCTTAGGGAGTAGAGGGTTGGATAACCCCACCTGCATTCTTTTTTCTACCATTCAAAGGCCTTACACCCCCAACTTTCAAACTACCACCATCCGAGAAATGATGGCCCTCTACTACTATCACCATCATCCTTACCCTGTCCACAACTTTCTCTACCACTAAAAAACCTTTCAAATTTCCATTACATTTTTACAGGTTATCTACGGGCCAACCAAGGGAAAGGCCCATGCCAACAACAAGAGTTGGCTATAATACTCCAACAACAACAACAACCCTGGTAATAATTTTGATGACGTAGCTCACGAACCCATCACTCGAAATAAAAAAAAAAAAAAAATGTACTCTGTCCAGAGACCTGAAAACTCCACATGTGAAATAAAAGTAATTTGATGGCCTACTCTAGCTTTGTTAGGTCTATGGTCATCTATACTCTTAGGGTCTGTTTCGGCTCCGTCCCAGGAATCCCAGTGAAATGCTGGACAGAAATCTTACGTTAAGTAATTATTGAGACAATGGCAATGGATAGGAGCAGTGATGTAGTGTAAAGTAAAAGTTAAAGATATGGATCTTTACCTTCGAAACATAGATTAAATACTAAGTCACTCGCTAACACACTATTTTTTAGACTTACTCCTTCCAATATATCGAGTATACTGTCCCGAGATTAAATAATAATAGTAGACATAATAAATAAATAAATAAATCAAGGAGTAGAAATACCAAGGGGTAATTAACTTAATCTTGCTTTATTACACAAAATTACATTAAAGAAACGGATATCTTAGCACCAAGTAAAAAAGGGTCAAACAAAACAAAATTTAATTCATGGAAATGCAAAATAATGAAAAACATGGTTGCTTAGACTCGTGGTCTTCTGCAATGGTTAATGATTAAGATGGGGTCGGACACACGGCCTTGTGATCCAGAGACTGTGCTAGTCTCGAGAGCAAAAGTTAAATGTAAAAATCTGTACACACAATCCCTCGCACTCAGCCTGAAATATGTAACAGCTAGCTAAACCTGAATCAAGTTAAAATTAGTCTAAGCTAAAATAGGGGAAAACTAAGTGGCCACGTGGTTTTTACCTGCACTCCTTACAGCCCTTGTCCTCAAATGGCTGTTGATTGAATTGTTGTTGACCGAATAGTTTGTCACCTTGACTGGCTCTCCCCTGGAATCCTCACTTTTGGTAGATAGGGTTTACCAGGCTCGTCTTCTTCCCTATCTCCACTGCCTGAACACACAAAACTCCCCGTCCCTTTGTTTGGGGGGCGTGAGCCAGAGATACACTGATTGACTGACCAGGTCGGTCAGCCGGTCACTATTACGGCTCCTGAATGAATGGGGCGACCCTTAGGTCGTGAGATTTCACCTGTCTTCACCTTCCAAACAAGTGAGGGTCATGATGCATGAGTAATCCAGTGGAGGTGCCATATCAGGACTTTAGGACAGGGCAATGTAAGGTTGTAAGGAGTGAGAATGGAAGCAGGATTTTGTACAAAATACTCAGAGGAATCTTGCTGTTCCAAGGGGCTATACATATACAATAATCCTACCTATTCTGGATTGCTAAAGATTAATAGTTTAGATAATAAATCAGCAATGGGCTAGTACAATGGGCATACATCTTAAAATGAAAAGACTTGAATCATTACTAAGAGATAAAAGCTATATTTAAGTCAGCAGTATTAAAATTATATTCAAAACCTGTTTAATAATATATCTCAATACACGTAGTTTGAGGAAAAAACCACCGTACACCGGCGTAAGGCTTCTGCTGTGCGTATCTACGCTGTGACGTCACGAACATGGCGTACGCTATTGTCAACAAGTTTAGATAGTTTAAAATAGCTCTCCCGATGTTTCGGTAAAAAAAAAAAAAACTTAGTGCGTACGGGAGCAAAAGTTTAAGGGTTAACTACAGTAGTAGGAGAGAGCAAAATACGAAAGGAAGAATAAGAGTGAAGAAAAATCCTTCTTTCTGACTATAGAGAAAGTCTAGAATTGAGCCTATGTGAAATTACAGAGCAAAAACGGATGATACGAAACCAGTGGTCCCAAAATCGAGGAAATGGGGGTCCTCAACAAAGAAGTGGTAACAGATGGCAAAGCAGAGGTTTTGGTAGATGAAAGGTTAACTAGTCAAGAAAGAGCAGAGGGTGAAAATACAGTAATAAATAATGAACATAGCAAAGGTGAAACAATTAAAGAAGAAAAAGAGAAAGGATAGAATGATATTTCCTCAAAAGTAATGAAAGAAAAGACCCCCAAAATATGCTTTTTCTTTAGAATGGAGTCTGTAAACAGGGTCAATCATGCGGCTTCCTCCACACAAACACCCAGGGAGATGAATATAATCGTCAGAGAAATGGGTTGAGGAAACAAATTCAGTGCAACTATTACAAAGAAAGCAAGTGTAGGATAGAAAAGACTGTTGATATGGACACTGAAAAAATTAAACAATGGACTATAAAAGAAACAATGTAAAATATGGACAAAAAGATATGTATAGATCATGTGCATGGTGCCTGTAAAAGAAGCCAAACCTGCTCATTCAGACACAACAACATAAGAAATACAAAAACCAGATCAGGATTTAGAGGAAACAAGGAGCAGCATAGATATAAAAAGGAGGAAAAGATAAAAAATCAGGTATACAATGGTTCAAGTAAAAAAAGTATTGAAAACCAGATGAATTTTTTAAGTTTAAGAATGGAAGAAATGGGGAGATTGATTCAAGAAATAAGGAACGAAAACTCGTACCACCCTAGTCAACACAACCTGACATAGGCAGGAAGAGCACTGGGATACCTCAACACAGCCCTAGGAATGGGCTATATGATACCACAGGGCAGTCAAGTAAGACTAGGCCATTCCAAGTAAAAAAGGAAGAGAAAAGAAGAAATAAGAAGAGGAGAGCAAAAAAGAAGGCAAAAATTTTGTATAGCGTTTAAGATATACTACATTAACATAAGGGGTATAAAATCAAAAGTGGAGAAAGATCTTCAAGAATCAGCAATTAAAACTCTAAAAAACTAGAGAGAGATCTTCAAGAAATCAACAGTAATGAATCTACAATTTTGACTAAGTATCATAGTCCATCGAAGAATGAATGTTATACATACAAACTGATGAACTGGATCTTCAATCAACATCCTAAGAAAACCAAGGACTGACGATCAACGCTTACAAAACATATCCAGGAAGCACTACATTCAACAGAAATCGGACTGAAAACCTTCACCCAAACATCAAGAGAGAGAGAGGAAATCGGACCGAATA
Organism: Palaemon carinicauda; assembly: GCF_036898095.1. Taxonomy (NCBI): domain Eukaryota; kingdom Metazoa; phylum Arthropoda; class Malacostraca; order Decapoda; family Palaemonidae; genus Palaemon; species Palaemon carinicauda. Next base: position 93,012,384 of record NC_090735.1, on the reverse strand, counting down.
CATTCACAATGAATCTACAATTTTGACTAAGTATCATAGTCCATCGAAGAATGAAACATTTAATGAATGTTATAAATACAAACTGATGAACTGGATCTTCAATCAACATCCTAAGAAAACCAAGGACTGACGTTCAACGCTTACAAAACATATCCAGGAAGCACTACATTCAACGGAAATCGGACCGAAAACATTCACCCAAACATCAAGAAAGAGAGAGGAAATGACGACATCACACAACACCATATAAGCTAAGTACATTTCTTATTCATTTCAGTATTGAGCAGTGAGGTGTAGTTATCACGAGTCATTAGTCGATTATTACTGGGGTGAGTTGTTTGCTAATCTTCTATTTCCTTTCATTAAAGGAAACTGTGTTCAACTCCAAATTCTCATCTAGAATTTTTTTCTCTCTTTGTGCTAATTCCGTTTTCTTTCAGAAATTCTCGGGAAATATCTTTATGTTCCGTTTTCTTTCAGAAATTCTCGGGAAATATCTTTGTGTTCCGTTTTCTTTCAGAAATTCTGGGGAAATATCTTTGTATTAGTATCATTGTTTTGGGGAATTTTGTTATAATCTTTATCATTTAGTGCTTATGCGTTTACGCAGTGGACGTCTGTATTCATATAGATATTTTGATAGAATTGCAAGAGGTCGAAGAGATAGGAAAAGAAATACCGTAAACATGACGCCCCCTGTGAGCCCAGCTCCTGGACCAAGTAACGCAACAGCAGGACAGGTTAACCCCCTCCCGATTGTGACGCTTGTAAATGCTAGATCCGCAATCCTTCCTTTTCAGGGTCGGGTTAATGGGTTTTTGCCTCAAAATGTGGAGTCATGGATTTCATCCGTCGATGCCCATTTAAATGCCAAACAAATCGTAGACCCTTTTGTACAATTACAAGAAGCTAAAAGTTTTATAGATTTTTCTAAGGGGGATGCGAGTGCGTATTTAAGAGGTGTTTCATTTCAAGAAGCAGTTACGTGGGATGATTTCAAAGTTAGGTTACGCACGGTCTATGGGGGTGAAGAAGCTTTGGATGTAGTATTAACGTTAAGAAATACACTTAATCAAGCCACTATGACTCGGCTTAATGTTATTGAGAGAGCAGCTCTTATAGCCGATAGGCTTAATGAATATCAAGATATTTTAGGTAATTCCTATTAACCCGACCCTGAAAAGGAAGGATTGCGGATCTAGCATTTACAAGCGTCACAATCGGGAGGGGGTTAACCTGTCCTGCTGTTGCGTTACTTGGTCCAGGGGCTGGGCTCACAAAAGATATGTATAGATCATGTGCATGGTGCCTGTAAAAGAAGCCAAACCTGCTCATTCAGACACAACAACATAAGAAATACAAAAACCAGATCAGGATTTAGAGGAAACAAGGAGCAGTATAGATATAAAAAGGAGGAAAAGATAAAAAATCAGGTATACAATGGTTCAAGTAAAAAAAGTATTGAAAACCAGATGAATTTTTTGAGTTTAAGAATGGAAGAAATGGGGAGATTGATTCAAGAAATAAGGAACGAAAACTCGTACCACCCTAGTCAACACAACCTGGCGTAGGCAGGAAGAGCACTGGGATACCTCAACACAGCCATAGGAATAGGCTATAGGATACCACAGGGCAGTCAAGTAAGACTAGGCCATTCCAAGTGAAAAGGGAAGAGAAAAGAAGAAATAAAAAGAGGAGAGCAAAAAAGAAGGCAAAAATTTTGTATAGCGTTTAAGATATACTACATTAACATAAGGGGTATAAAATCAAAAGTGGAGAAAGATCTTCAAGAATCAGCGATTAAAACTCTAAAAAACCAGAGAAAGATCTTCAAGAAATCAACAGTAATGAATCTACAATTTTGACTAAGTATCATAGTCCATCGAAGAATGAATGTTATACATACAAACTGATGAACTGGATCTTCAATCAACATCCTAAGAAAACCAAGGACTGACGTTCAACGCTTACAAAACATATCCAGGAAGTACTACATTCAACAGAAATCGGACCGAAAACATTCACCCAAACATCAAGAGAGAGAGAGAGAAAATTGAACCGAATACATACACAATGAATCTACAATTTTGACTAAGTATCATAGTCCATCGAAGAATGAAACCTTTAATGAATGTTATACATACAAACTGATGAACTGGATCTTCAATCAACATCCTAAGAAAACCAAGGACTGACGTTCAACGCTTACAAAACATATCCAGGAAGCACTACATTCAACGGAAATCGGACCGAAAACATTCACCCAAACATCAAGAGAGAGAGAGGAAATGACGACATCACACAACACCATATAAGCTAAGTACATTTCTTATTCATTTCAGTATTGAGCAGTGAGGTGTAGTTATCACGAGTCGTTAGTCGATTATTACTAGGGTGAGTTGTTTGCTAATCTTCTATTTCCTTTCATTAAAGGAAACTGTGTTCAACTCCGAATTCTCATCTAGAATTTTTTTCTCCCTTTGTGCTAATTCCGTTTTCTTTCAGAAATTCTTGGGAAATATCTTTGTGTTCCGTTTTCTTTCAGAAATTCTGGGGAAATATCTTTGTATTAGTATCATTGTTTTGGGGAATTTTTTTATAATCTTTATCATTTAGTGCTTATGCGTTTACGCAGTGGACGTTTGTATTCCTATAGATATTTTGATAGAATTGCAAGGGGTCGAAGAGATAGGAAAAGAAATACCGTAAACATGACGCCCCCTGTGAGCTCAGCCCCTGGACCAAGTAACGCAACAGCAGGACAGGTTAACCCCCTCCCGATTGTGACGCTTGTAAATGCTAGATCCGCAATCCTTCCTTTTCAGGTCGGGTTAATGGGTTCTTGCCTCAAAATTTGGAGACACGGATTTCATCCGTCGATGCCCATTTAAATGCCAAACAAATCGTAGACCCTTTTGTACAATTACAAGAAGCTAAAAGTTTTATAGATTTCTCTAAGGGGGATGCGAGTGCGTATTTAAGAGGTGTTTCATTTCAAGAGGCAGTTACGTGGGATGATTTCAAAGTTAGGTTACGTGCAGTCTATGAGGGTGTAGAAGCCTTGGATGTACTATTAACGTTAAGAAATACACTTTTTTGGGCTCAAGCCATGTCGTCCTGATGGAAGTTCCTATAGGGTAGCTTTCTAGGGTATATTACAACTACGGCGATATTCCCAGAGAATTTACTTTAAGGTACCCAGAATTCTAACTCCTGGAGAGAATATCCCTAATGAAAGTACCAGGGATATCGCGAAATATCAGAGGACGTATTCTTGACACGCCACATGGCAATCTGCACCCCGAACAGAGATAACACTTCGAAGGGGTCAATTGGCAAGAAAACGAAAACGAGAAAGAAAAAGGAGAGGCGTTCGCAAGGCTCTCTCTTCTCCCGTTTCGTAAGCGTGCATTGCGCCGATTCTGGCGCCATCTGTATTCCTTTTTGAGAGCTTAACAACTCGGTGTTTTTTCCTGTGTTTGTCGCAAAATCTTGGATTTAATCGTTTTATTATGCTTTCTCCAACTTCGTCTGCCTCTGATAAGTTGAGTATTATTTCTTTTATGTATAAATGTAGGCTCTTGGTAATTTTTAAAGTGATTAATAGTAATAATCTTTGTTACAAGAGCCGTTGCCTACCGGAGGCGTCATGGACGCTGTCGCTCGCTAGGTATGAGTTTTAGTTAGCCAGAGCGACGTTCCCGGCTGTTTTGCTTTAATAATTTTAGCTATTTAGCGTTACATAGGATTTCATTATTCGTGCTTTTAGTATTGTTTGTTTTGGCGAAGTATTCGCCAATTCTGGCCTACGCTAGACCATGTAGCCTAGTCGTTTGGCCCTAGTACTTTCCTGCATGATTTTTGGATTTCCGAGTGTTTTAAAATTTTATTGAAGCTTCAGGCTGTTTTATACATTTAAGATTATATTGATTATTTCCAAGATAGTATACGAGTGAGTTTCGGTTATTTAGGTAATCGATTCTCTTGGTGCCTAGGCTAAGTTGCCTATGGAGCCTTAGTATACTTTCTCATACTCCCCGGTTGCTTTCTTTTCTTCGGAGAAGGTATGCAATCCCTTTCCCTCTGTTTAAGCCTTGGGCTTAACCCTAGTGGTTTATCTGAATTAACTTTCGATACAACTATATTGGGGTGTTACTGTACCTTCCTGTTCCAGTAAGTCTGGCTTCAAGGAGGGGCAGAACATCAGAGTTTTTAGTCTGAGTCTGTGTTTGTCTGGCTTGGGGTTGAGCTCCCTCGCTAGTCTGACGCAGACATAAGAGGTTTAACCTCCTTAGGTCACTCCTGAAGGTTTCTGTACGAGATGATTCCTTCTTTTGTGATCTAGCTGACTAGTCCTTGTTGCTGTTCTCGGTGGGAGGATAAGATCCTTTCCCTGGGAGTAGCAACACCTTCCTTGCTTTGGTTCAGTGGGGGTTGGCAAGTATTGCTGGCCTCCCTCCTTGGATCTCCCTTAGGCTAAGATGAGTTTTCTTGGCTGCGGGTGATTCTTTACTAAAGCAAGGTTGGTAGGACCCTCTTTGTCCCTTCCCCCTCTATCTCTGTAATGGCCTAGCCGTTACAGTACTGTACGTCATTCTACATTAGGTTAGGATGTGGAATTGACTCAGTCCCTTGCCGGCCGGCAGAGTGTGCCGGCCGGCAAAGGTCTTCTGCTTTGAGTGCTGCCCGGACCTCCCTTGGTCCCTCATCCATGTCTGTCTGTAGAGCCAGATGGCATTGGTCAGGAAGCCTGAATTAGATTCTCCTCTTCCTTATTTGCACTCTTTCGGATTGCCGGGCTTTGAGGTAGTACACTCTCTTATCCTGGCATCCATTCTGTTTTCTTCTAGTGCTGTACCCGACCCGGCTGCCGGCCTATGTGGCTGGCAGCCGGGCAGTCGGAGATCTCTGGTTCTTTTGCTGCTGGCCGGCATCGGTTGTTTACCTTTGCCGGCCGGCTATTGTCACGCCCTTGTCTGCCGGTCGCTACGAGCGGTGGCCGGCAGCCGGGTGCTACCTTGTGTAGTTGCCGGCCGGCAGTCATTGCCGGCTGACATTGGCTGTTGCCGGCCGGCACATGCATTTGAACCAGCGTTCTGCCGCCTTATAGCTGTTAAGTAGTATACTTTAAAGCTAGTTATGGTGTGTGCCGGCCGGCAAGTGCCGGCAGGCGCATTACCTTCTATACTGTACCAGTATTCTTCAGTATAGCATATACTGTAGGGAGAAAACTATAGTATAGTATTGGTACAACACTGTGTGTTCTAACATTTTTGTGTTGTCTTGCACAGCCCTTTGGTGTTGCCTTACAGATAAGAAAGTGAGTTCTTTCTTGTCTATTATCCGGTATTTTAAAATCATATCTTAGGTGTGAGCTCCATCTGTTTCCTCTGGAAATTTGTCATTGGTTACTCTAGGACAGATTAACCATACGATTTTATTATCTGGAAGGCTGCAACAATTGGTTGTGCGGGAAACACAAGTGTGTGACTTTCCTTTCTGATTTGTTATGCTAAACTGTGCATATCCAGTGATACGTAGTTCACTTGATACTCATGGAAATTTCTTCTCTTTACAGGAGGACCGTCCGAAGTGCGGAAGTGCTTTCTGCAACGTCCGCAGTAAGTACTTCTGCGGACATGAGTTATGTAGGAGGCACGCAGCATGCGCTGTCTCCAAGCCAAGGGTGATCTCCGGTATTGGGACCCTCAGGTATGTACCGTGTGCTCTAACCTGATTACTGAGGCTTTTGATTCCCCTAGGACGGCGGAATCAAGGGATATAGCAAGGGAGAAGCTTCGTACCTGGGTAAGGGGCTTCCAGAAGAACACCTCTGGACCTTATCTTCCAAGTGAGAAGATGAGGGCTTACCTTTTCCCTAGGGCATCAGCTGATGCAGTGATTCCCCAGCCTCAAGAGGAGATCCCCCTAGTTCAGATCCCGGTGGATGCTGAAGTCGCGGTCGCCTTGCAAGACATCCAGTTGGACGACAGGATGTCAGACGTGTCCGAGCGTCTAGAGGAAGACCTCCTGGCAGAAGGCCAGGATGAAGATCAAGCCCCACACATTGTAGAAGAAGAGGCCGACGAGGTGTCGGCTGCTCCGGTTCAGATCCCTGAACCTATTCCCTCAACATCGTCCGCTCTCCCAGTAGAGCTGGGACAGGCCCTCTCCTCCATTGTTGGAATGATCCAACAAATGCAGAAGGAGAATAATGAGAAGACGGCTGCAATGGAACTGCAGATGCAGAAACTTGCAGCATCACGTGGGCCCCAGAAAAGGCTCAATGTGAAAGACCTTCCCTTGTGCTCAGATGCTAACCCATGGAGATATGCTGAGCACATGCCGATGACGATTGCGAAGATCGTCATGTCGGATAAGTTTGGTTCAGTTCCCCTAGAGGAGGTGGAATTCTGGCCCAGCAAAGGGTCATATCCGGACTGTTATGTCCGGTTGAGGAAGGAACCAGCTTCAAAGGAGGAGACAGAGCCGAAGGAGGTCATAGTGATGGACCATGCTAAGGCTCAAGCTTGCTTTCATCTTCGATGAAAGAGAGGGGCTTCACAAACTCAAAGGTGGCTGCATTGAGTAAGAAGCTCCCTTCCTTTGTGTCCTCTCCTGCTAGAGCCTTCCCCTTTTTGCAGAAAGGGTTTGCGGCTGTGTTAAAAGCAGTCGAGGCGGGCAAGCCTTGCCCCTCCTTGGAGGAGTGTAAACCCTTGTCGCTGGCCCTACCTATGGACCACAAGGACTGGAAGGACGTTCATCTTACCTTCTCAGTCAGGAAGTTGGAGGCTGATATTGCCGGACGTCAGTTTGGTGAGAACCTCCCTAAGCTGTCTGACCTTCTTTTGCGGAGAGAGCTCGAGACAAAAGAAAGACTGGCTGCCTCAATGTCTCTTCAGACCACTCTTGAGACGATGGCAAGTGACCCCAAGGTCCATGAAATGTTCATGGTAGTCGCCAAGACTCATCTGGCCACAGTGACAAAGGATCTTTACAGCTTCGTCAGGGCGAGGAGAGCTTGTAGGGAGTTCGTGTTCACCTCGGCTACGGTGAGACACGAGCCAAGGAAACTAATCTCCTCCAACATTTGGGGCAAAGACCTTTTCCCTAGCGAATTGGTCAAAGAAGTTGTTGATAAGGCTGCCACGGAGAATAGAAACCTTCTTCAGAAGTGGGGCCTGTCTATCAAGAGAAAGTCTTCCCCGGATGAGGGTCCCCAACCAAAGAGGAAGACTAAGAGGACTAGGCTACAGTCTCGGCCAGCCAAGCCATTTAGACAGCAACAGCAACAGCAATTGCCGATGCCTTCAGTGCCCCAGATGGTGGCACAAACCCCGACCATATTCCAGTGGGTACCCCAGGCCGTGTCGACACAGTCCCCGGCATTCAACCCAACGTTCGAAGGGCAATCAACCTCCTTTCGAGCAAAGCCTAGAGGAGCAGCCAGGGGCTCGTCTAGGCGCCCCTCAAGGGGAAGGGGATTCAGGGGTGGTCGCGGTCAGGGAGGCAAGACCTCAGGACAACAGTCCAAGTGAGATGATACCGGTAGGAGGGAGACTTCAGAATTTTCGGGATCGGTGGACCTTCGATCCCTGGGCCCACAGCCTACTCAAGAATGGACTGGGCTGGAGCTGGTACAGCACTCCAACCCCGTGCCCTTGGTTTTTCCAACACTCCACCCCCGTTCTGGAGGAGTACATCCAAGATCTGTTGGAGAAAAAAGTGATCCGAATGGTAAAGTCCATCAAATTCCAAGGGAGGCTGTTTTGTGTTCCCAAGAAGGACTCGGAAAAACTCAGAGTCATTCTGGACTTGTCGCCACTCAACAAGTTCATAGTAAACTGCAAGTTCAAGATGCTAACACTGCAACACATAAGGACCTTACTGCCCAAGAGGGCATTTACCGTCTCCATAGATTTGTCAGACGCCTATTGGCACGTTCCAATCAATCGTCGACTCTCCCCCTACCTAGGGTTCAAGCTACAACGAAGACTATACGCCTTCAGAGCCATGCCATTCTGGCTAAATATAGCCCCAAGGATCTTCACGAAGCTTGCGAGCGTAGCTCTCAAACAATTACGCCTAAAGGGAATTCAGGTAGTAGCCTACCTGGACGATTGGCTGGTGTGGGCAGCATCCAAGACAGAATGCTTGCAAGCTTCCCTGCAGGTGATCCAGTTCCTAGAGTATCTAGGCTTCAAGATCAACAGAAAAAAGTCTCGACTTTCTCCATCTCAAAATTTCCAGTGGTTGGGAATCTGCTGGGACCTAATGTCACACCAATTCTCCATCCCGGCGAAGAAAAGGAAGGAGATAGCTGGTTCTGTCAAGAGACTTCTAGATTCCGAAAGGATATCAAGACGCGAACAGGAGAGAGTACTGGGTTCTCTCCAGTTTGCTTCGGTAACAGACCCGGTGCTAAGAGCACAGCTAAAGGATGCAACCGGAGTTTGGAGAAGTTATGCATCAAACGCGCGAAGAGATCTGAGAAGACCAGTTCCGCTTCGTCTACGTACTCTTCTCAGGCCTTGGTCCCAAGCCAGACATCTAAAGAAGTCGGTACTTCTTCAGCCACCTCCCCCGTCGGTGACGATTCACACAGACGCCTCGAAGGAGGAGTGGGGAGGTCACTCTCATCGGAAAAAGGCCCAAGGGACTTGGTCCAATCTATTCAAGACCTTTCACATAAACTTTCTAGAAGCTATGGCAGTGCTCCTTACCTTAAAGAAAGTCTCCCCGCGTCACTCGATCCACATAAGGTTGGTGCTGGACAGCAAGGTAGTTGTGAGATGCTTGAATCGACAAGGATCAAGGTCGCCACCTCTCAACCAGGTGATGTTGGCCATCTTCCGATTGGCGGAAAAGAAGTGGTACCTGTCGGCAGTTCACCTTCAAAGAGTCCGCAATGTGACAGCGGACGCTCTATCCAGGTTCACACCGATAGAGTCGGAATGGTCCCTAGACGCAGGATCGTTCTCCTTCATCTTGAGTCAAGTCCCAGAACTGCAGATAGACCTCTTTGCGACGAAAGACAACAAGAAGTTGCCCCTGTACGTGTCCCCGTACGAGGACCCCTTTGCGGAAGCAGTGGACGCGATGTCCCTCGACTGGAACAGATGGTCCAGGATTTATCTGTTCCCTCCTCACAACCTTCTGTTGAGGGTCCTCAACAAACTGAGATCCTTCAAGGGAGTAGCGGCAATAGTGGCCCACAAGTGGCCGAACAGCGTGTGGTTCCCTCTGGCATTGGAACTACGGTTGAAGTTTCTACCGCTACCAGATCCAGTTCTGACCCAGCGAGTCCAGAAGTCGACTGTCTGCGCTTCATTACAGAAAACCCGGACCCTGCAGCTCATGATTTTCTCTCCGTAGCGGTGAGAAAGCGTTTCAGGATTTCGAAAGCCAGCATAGACTTCCTAGAGGAATATAAGTGCAAATCTACTAGAAGGCAATATGAGTCATCTTGGAGAAAATGGGTGGCCTTTGTCAAGGCGAAGAATCCGCAGGAGATCTCGACGGACTTCTGCTTATCTTTCTTCATCCACTTCCATGGTCAAGGGTTGGCAGCTAACACGATTTCAACGTGTAAGTCTGCTTTGACAAGACCCATTCTATATGCCTTCCAGGTCGACCTTGCTAACGAGATCTTTAATAAAGTTCCGAAAGCCTGCGCTAGGCTCAGACCTTCAGCACCTCCAAAGCCTATTTCATGGTCTTTAGATAAAGTTCTTCATTTCGCTTCACTGTTGAACAATGAGGAGTGTGCGTTAAAGGATTTGACCCAAAAAGTTATTTTCCTATTTGCACTCGCGTCCGGGGCCAGGGTTAGTGAGATTGTAGCCCTCTCGAGAGAGGAAGGTCGTGTTCAGTTCCTGGATGGGGGAGAACTGAACCTGTTTCCGGATCCTACGTTTCTCGCCAAGAACGAGTTACCCACCAACAGGTAGGGTCCCTGGAGAATCTTCCCTCTGAAAGAAGATGCATCTCTATGTCCAGTAGAATGCCTAAAGGTCTATCTTCATAGAACTTCAGACTTCAAGGGTGGTCAACTATTCAGGGGAGAAACGTCAGGCTCAAATTTATCACTGAAACAACTCAGGGCGAAAATCACATATTTTATTTGCTGAGCGGATCCTGACAGTACACCCGCAGGTCATGATCCGAGGAAAGTTGCCTCATCCTTAAATTTCTTTAATTGTATGGATTTTGAACATTTTCGTTCATACACTGGCTGGAAGTCTTCCAGAGTGTTCTTTCGTCACTATGCGAAGCAAGTGGAGCAACTAAAGAGATCTGTGGTAGCAGTGGGTTGCGTCGTTAACCCTGCTGTTTAACTCTGCGAGGAACAGTGGTTTTAATTGGGACGATTAATTCCAGGGTGAGTGTGTAGTTACATACTGTGCTACAAACTAAGTGAGGGCACCGAGTTGCCCACGTTGACTGTTCCACTTCCAAAGGTGAACCTAGCATAAGTGCAGACATGTGTGCCGAGCGTTTCTAACGCTAATGTGACTGATTAGTAATACAGACTTTTATGATTTTGATACCTCGGTATGTTAAAAGTGGCACTAATGTTTTTCTTTCAGATAAACAAGTTTCTGTTTACTATCATACTTATGCTTAAAGTTTTGGTTATCCTCCTCTTATATATATATATATATATATATATATATATATATATATATATATATATATATATATATATATATATATATATATATATATAATTGTTGTTAACCTGTCTATTTATTGTCTGTCAATAAATTTGTTCTTGAGAACCTTGCGTCTCCTTCACCTGTGTCAATTTATTGGTATAATTGAGCATTCATTCTATGTATATTTATCTGGGATAATTCTAATAGATTGTTCCTTTATGCAAGCTAATGTTCCATTGGTTTATGCTTTCCCTTAGCGGGAGGACTCCATCCCATAAGGGGACGGTGGTGGATTTACAAGTTTCCTCCTATGCGGATATAAACCTTTGTCCAATACAAGTATTGAACGGAGAACTGGTCGATATTTCATATTGACGCAGTGGTTCTTTACAAACTATGCTTTACTTAATATAGGGTGAGACCACTATATTGGCTTGCCTGGTATTCATACATAGGTATATGTACTCTTCGAGACTTTTCCAGAGTCTAGTAGGACTCTTCCCTGTAGGGGGCAGGAAGCTCTAACATGGTTTATGGTTAGTTGAAAAGATGTATAACAGTAACATCTTAGGTCTCTAGGTCTAGTCGACTGGGGAAATACCTCCGGGGAGTACGGCACGTTCTGAGAATCCACAGATACAGTAATGCTCTGGTATACTTCCATCAGGACGTCATGGCTTGAGCCCAAAAAACGGATTTTGAGCGAAGCGAAAAATCTATTTTTAGGTGAGATGGCCATGTCGTCCTGATGGACCCATCCTTCCCTTTCAATTAAAGGGCTGTAGGACCCCTCCCTACATACAGTATCTGTAGCACCTCGTGTATCGCTACAAAGAATACAGATGGCGCCAGAATCGGCGCAATACACGCTTACGAAACGGGAGAAGAGAGAGCCTTGCGAACGGCTCTCCTTTTTCTTTCTCATTTTCGTTTTCTTGCCAATTGACCCCTTCGAAGTGTTATCTCTGTTCGGGGTGCAGATTGCCATGTGGCATGTCAAGAATACGTCATCTGATATTTCGCGATATCCCTGGTACTTTCATTAGGGATATTTGCTCCAGGAGTTAGAATTCTGGGTACCTTAAGGTAAATTCTCTGGGAATATCGCCTTAGTTGTAATATACCCTAGGAAGCTACCCTATAGGAACTTCCATCAGGACGACATGGCCATCTCACCCAAAAATAGATTTTTCGCTTCGCTCAAAATCCGTTAATCAAGCCACTATGACTCGGCTTAATGTTATTGAGAGAGCAGTTCTTATAGACGATAGGCTTAATGAATATCAAGATATTTTATGTAATTCCCATTAACCCGACCCTGAAAAGGAAGGATTGCGGATCTAGCATTTACAAGCGTCACAATCGGGAGGGGGTTAACCTGTCCTGCTGTTGCGTTACTTGGTACAGGGGCTGGGCTCACAAAAGATATGTATAGATCATGTGCATGGTGCCTGTAAAAGAAGCCAAACCTGCTCATTCAGACACAACAACATAAGAAATACAAAAACCAGATCAGGATTTAGAGGAAATAAGGAGCAGTATAGATATAAAAAGAAGGAAAAGATAAAAAATCAGGTATACAATGGTTCAAGTAAAAAAAGTATGGAAAACCAGATGAATTTTTTAAGTTTAAGAATGGAAGAAATGGGGAGAGTGATTCAAGAAATAAGGAACGAAAACTCGTACCACCCTAGTCAACACAACCTGACGTAGGCAGGAAGAGCACTGGGATACCTCAACACAGCCATAGGAATGGGCTATATGATACCACAGGGCAGTCAAGTAAGACTAGGCCATTCCAAGTAAAAAGGGAAGAGAAAAGAAGAAATAAAAAGAGGAGAGCAAAAAAGAAGGCAAAAATTTTGTATAGCGTTTAAGATATACTACATTAACATAAGGGGTATAAAATCAAAAGTGGAGAAAGATCTTCAAGAATCAGCAGCGATTTAAACTCTAAAAAACCAGAGTAAGATCTTCAAAAAATCAACAGTAATGAATCTACAATTTTGACTAAGTATCATAGTCCATCGAAGAATGAATGTTATACATACAAACTGATGAACTGGATCTTCAATCAACATCCTAAGAAAACCAAGGACTGACGTTCAACGCTTACAAAACATATCCAGGAAGCACTACATTCAACGGATATCGGACCGAAAACATTCACCCAAACATCAAGAGAGAGAGAGGAAATCGGACCGAAAACATTCACCCAAACATCAAGAGAGAGAGAGGAAATGATGACATCACACAACACCATATAAGCTAAGTACATTTCTTATTTATATCAGTATTGAGCAGTGAGGTGTAGTTATCACGAATCGTTAGTTGATTATTACTGGGGTGAGTTGTTTGCTAATCTTCTATTTCCTTTCAGTAAAGGAAACTGTGTTCAACTCCGAATTCTCATCTAGAATTTTTTTCTCTTTGTGCTAATTCCGTTTTCTTTCAGAAATTCTCGGGAAATATCTTTGTGTTCCATTTTCTTTCAGAAATTCTCGGGAAATATCTTTGTGTTCCGTTTTCTTTCAGAAATTCTCGGGAAATATCTTTGTGTTCTGTTTTCTTTCAGAAATTCTGGGGAAATATCTTTGTATTAGTATCATTGTTTTGGGGAATTTTTTTATAATCTTTATCATTTAGTGCTTATGCGTTAACACAGTGGACGTCTGTATTCATATAGATATTTTGATAGAATTGCAAGGGGTCGAAGAGATAGGAAAAGAAATACCGTAAACATGATGCCCCCTGTGAGCCCAGCCCCTGGACCAAGTAACGCAACAGCAGGACAGGTTAACCACCTCCCGATTGTGACGCTTGTGAATGCTAGATCCGCAATCCTTCCTTTTCAGGGTCGGGTTAATGGGTTCTTGCCTCAAAATGTGGAGTCATGGATTTCATCCGTCGATGCCCATTTAAATGCCAAACAAATCGTAGACCCTTTTGTACAATTACAAGAAGCTAAAAGTTTTATAGATTTCTCTAAGGGAGATGCGAGTGCGTATTTAAGAGGTGTTTCATTTCAAGAAGCAGTTACGTGGGATGATTTCAAAGTTAGGTTACGCGCTGTCTATGGGGGTGAAGAAGCCTTGGATGTACTATTAACGTTAAGAAATACACTTAATCAAGCCACTATGACTCGGCTTAATGTTATTGAGAGAGCAGCTCTTATAGCCGATAGGCTTAATGAATATCAAGATATTTTATGTAATTCCCATTAACCCGACCCTGAAAAGGAAGGATTACGGATCTATCATTTACAAGCGTCACAATCGGGAGGGGGTTAACCTGTCCTGCTGTTGCGTTACTTGGTACAGGGGCTGGGCTCACAAAAGATATGTTTAGATCATGTGCATGGTGCCTGTAAAAGAAGCCAAACCTGCTCATTCAGACACAACAACATAAGAAATACAAAAACCAGATCAGGATTTAGAGGGAAGAAGGAGCAGTATAGATATAAAAAGGAGGAAAAGATAAAAAATCAGGTATACAATGGTTCAAGTAAAAAAAGTATGGAAAACCAGATGAATTTTTAAGTTTAAGAATGGAAGAAATGGGGAGAGTGATTCAAGAAATAAGGAACGAAAACTCGTACCACCCTAGTCAACACAACCTGACGTAGGCAGGAAGAGCACTAGGATACCTCAACACAGCCATAGGAATGGGCTATATGATACCACAGGGAAGTCAAGTAAGACTAGGGCATCCCAGGTAAAAAGGGAAGAGAAAAGAAGAAATAAAAAGAGGAGAGCAAAAAAGAAGGCAAAAATTTTGTATAGTGTTTAAGATATACTACATTAACATAAGGGGTATAAAATCAAAAGTGGAGAAAGATCTTCAAGAATCAGCGATTTAAACTCTAAAAAACCAGAGAAAGATCTTCAAGAAATCAACAGTAATGAATCTACAATTTTGACTAAGTATCATAGTCCATCGAAGAATGAATGTTATACATACAAACTGATGAACTGGATCTTCAATCAACATCCTAAGAAAACCAAGGACTGACGTTCAACGCTTACAAAACATATCCAGGAAGCACTACATTCAACGGATATCGGACCGAAAACATTCACCCAAACATCAAGAGAGAGAGAGGAAATCGGACCGAAAACATTCACCCAAACATCAAGAGAGAGAGAGGAAATGATGACATCACACAACACCATATAAGCTAAGTACATTTCTTATTTATATCAGTATTGAGCAGTGAGGTGTAGTTATCACGAGTCGTTAGTCGATTATTACTGGGGTGAGTTGTTTGCTAATCTTCTATTTCCTTTCATTAAAGGAAACTGTGTTCAACTCCGAATTCTCATCTAGAATTTTTTTCTCTCTTTGTGCTAATTCCGTTTTCTTTCAGAAATTCTCGGGAAATATCTTTGTGTTCCATTTTCTTTCAGAAATTCTCGGGAAATATCTTTGTGTTCCGTTTTCTTTCAGAAATTCTCGGGAAATATCTTTGTGTTCTGTTTTCTTTCAGAAATTCTGGGGAAATATCTTTGTATTAGTATCATTGTTTTGGGGAATTTTGTTATAATCTTTATCATTTAGTGCTTATGCCTTTACACAGTGGACGTCTGTATTCATATAGATATTTTGATAGAATTGCAAGGGGTCGAAGAGATAGGAAAAGAAATACCGTAAACATGATGCCCCCTGTGAGCCCAGCCCCTGGACCAAGTAACGTAACAGCAGGACAGGTTAACCACCTCCCGATTGTGACGCTTGTAAATGCTAGATCCGCAATCCTTCCTTTTCAGGGTCGGGTTAATGGGTTCTTGCCTCAAAATGTGGAGTCATGGATTTCATCCGTCGATGCCCATTTAAATGCCAAACAAATCGTAGACCCTTTTGTACATTTACAAGAAGCTAAAAGTTTTATAGATTTCTCTAAGGGGGATGCGAGTGCGTATTTAAGAGGTGTTTCATTTCAAGAAGCAGTTACGTGGGATGATTTCAAAGTTAGGTTACGCGCGGTCTATGGGGGTGAAGAAACCTTGGATGTACTATTAACGTTAAGAAATACACTTAATCAAGCCACTATGACTCGGCTTAATGTTATTGAGAGAGCAGCTCTTATAGCCGATAGGCTTAATGAATATCAAGATATTTTATGTAATTCCCATTAACCCGACCCTGAAAAGGAAGGATTGCGGATCTATCATTTACAAGCGTCACAATCGGGAGGGGGTTAACCTGTCCTGCTGTTGCGTTACTTGGTACAGGGGCTGGGCTCACAAAATATATGTTTAGATCATGTGCATGGTGACTGTAAAAGAAGCTAAACCTGCTCATTCAGACACAACAACATAAGAAATACAAAAACCAGATCAGGATTTAGAGGGAACAAGGAGCAGTATAGATATAAAAAGGAGGAAAAGATAAAAAATCAGGTATACAATGGTTCAAGTAAAAAAAGTATGGAAAACCAGATGAATTTTTAAGTTTAAGAATGGAAGAAATGGGGAGAGTGATTCAAGAAATAAGGAACGAAAACTCGTACCACCCTAGTCAACACAACCTGACGTAGGCAGGAAGAGCACTAGGATACCTCAACACAGCCATAGGAATGGGCTATATGATACCACAGGGAAGTCAAGTAAGACTAGGGCATCCCAGGTAAAAAGTGAAGAGAAAAGAAGAAATAAAAAGAGGAGAGCAAAAAAGAAGGCAAAAATTTTGTATAGTGTTTAAGATATACTACATTAACATAAGGGGTATAAAATCAAAAGTGGAGAAAGATCTTCAAGAATCAGCGATTTAAACTCTAAAAAACCAGAGAAAGATCTTCAAGAAATCAACAGTAATGAATCTACAATTTTGACTAAGTATCATAGTCCATCGAAGAATGAATGTTATACATACAAACTGATGAACTGGATCTTCAATCAACATCCTAAGAAAACCAAGGACTGACGTTCAACGCTTACAAAACATATCCAGGAAGCACTACATTCAACGGAAATCGGACCGAAAACATTCACCCAAACATCAAGAGAGAGAGAGGAAATCGGACCGAATACATTCACCCAAACATCAAGAGAGAGAGAGGAAATGACGACATCACACAACACCATATAAGCTAAGTACATTTCTTATTCATTTCAGTATTGAGCAGTGAGGTGTAGTTATCACGAGTCGTTAGTCGATTATTACTGGGGTGAGTTGTTTGCTAATCTTCTATTTCCTTTCATTAAAGGAAACTGTGTTCAACTCCGAATTCTCATCTAGAATTTTTTTCTCTCTTTGTGCTAATTCCGTTTTCTTTCAGAAATTCTCGGGAAATATCTTTGTGTTCCGTTTTCTTTCAGAAATTCTCGGGAAATATCTTTGTGTTCCGTTTTCTTTCAGAAATTCTGGGGAAATATCTTTGTATTAGTATCATTGTTTTGGGGAATTTTGTTATAATCTTTATCATTTAGTGCTTATGCGTTTACGCAGTGGACGTCTGTATTCATATAGATATTTTGATAGAATTGCAAGGGGTCGAAGAGATAGGAAAAGAAATACCGTAAACATGACGCCCCCTGTGAGCCCAGCCCCTGGACCAAGTAACGCAACAGCAGGACAGGTTAACCCCCTCCCGATTGTGACGCTTGTGAATGCTAGATCCGCAATCTTTCCTTTTCAGGGTCGGGTTAATGGGTTCTTGCCTCAAAATGTGGAGTCATGGATTTCATCCGTCGATGCCCATTTAAATGCCAAACAAATCGTAGACCCTTTTGTACAATTACAAGAAGCTAAAAGTTTTATAGATTTTTCTAAGGGGGATGCGAGTGCATATTTAAGAGGTGTTTCATTTCAAGAAGCAGTTACGTGGGATGATTTCAAAGTTAGGTTACGCACGGTCTATGGGGGTGAAGAAGCCTTGGATGTACTATTAACGTTAAGAAATACACTTAATCAAGCCACTATGACTCGGCTTAATGTTATTGAGAGAGCAGCTCTTATAGCCGATAGGCTTAATGAATATCAAGATATTTTATGTAATTCCCATTAACCCGACCCTGAAAAGGAAGGATTGCGGATCTAGCATTTACAAGCGTCACAATCGGGAGGGGGTTAACCTGTGCTACTGTTGCTTTACTTGGTCCAGGGGCTGGGCTCAGAAGAGATATGTATAGATCATGTGCATGGTGCCTGTAAAAGAAGCCAAACCTGCTCATTCAGACACAACAACATAAGAAATACAAACACCAGATCAGGATTTAGAGGAAACAAGGAGCAGTATAGATATAAAAAGGAGGAAAAGATAAAAAATCAAGTATACAATGGTTCAAGTAAAAAAAGTATGGAAAACCAGATGAATTTTTTAAGTTTAAGAATGGAAGAAATGGGGAGATTGATTCAAGAAATAAGGAACGAAAACTCGTACCACCCTAGTCAACACAACCTGACGTAGGCAGGAAGAGCACTGGGATACCTCAACACAGCCATAGGAATGGGCTATATGATACCACAGGGAAGTCAAGTAAGACTAGGGCATCCCAGGTAAAAAGGGAAGAAAAAAGAAGAAATAAAAAGAGGAGAGCAAAAAAGAAGGCAAAAATTTTGTATAGCGTTTAAGATATACTACATTAACATAAGGGGTATAAAATCAAAAGTGGAGAAAGATCTTTAAGAATCAGCAGCGATTTAAACTCTAAAAAACCAGAGAAAGATCTTCAAGAAATCAACAGTTATGAATCTACAATTTTGATTAAGTATCATAGTCCATCGAAGAATGAATGTTGTACATACAAACTGATGAACTGGATCTTCAATCAACATCCTAAGAAAACCAAGGACTGACGTTCAACGCTTACAAAACATATCCAGGAAGCACTACATTCAACGGAAATCGGGCCAAAAACATTCACCCAAACATCAAGAGAGAGAGAGGAAATCGGACCGAAAACATTCACCCAAACATCAAGAGAGAGAGAGGAAATGATGACATCACACAACACCATATAAGCTAAGTACATTTCTTATTTAAGATTTACTACATTAACATAAGGGGTATAAAATCAAAAGTGGACTCGCTAGAGAAAATAATAGAAAAAATAAAACCAACTGTTATTTGCATCACAGAAACTCATCTGAAGGAGGAAGAAAATTT
Source organism: Palaemon carinicauda (assembly GCF_036898095.1). Classification (NCBI taxonomy): domain Eukaryota; kingdom Metazoa; phylum Arthropoda; class Malacostraca; order Decapoda; family Palaemonidae; genus Palaemon; species Palaemon carinicauda. The sequence continues at coordinate 92,993,619 of NC_090735.1, read as the reverse complement.
GAATATAGCTGGTTAAAGGGTTTTTAATAATAACAGAAAATCAAATGGTGTAACAGGCCGAGAGAAGATTTTGACTCAATGACAATATGAAAGCAACTGAGTAAGTTTATGAGGACGTCTTTAGGAGTGGTCCTTAGTCCCAGGAGGACCCATGGAAGCTGACTAAACCAATTAGAATCCTTGCAACGGGACATCAAAGCTGCTTTGAGGGTGCGATGAAAACGTTCAACCATTCCATTAGCAGCGGAGTTGTAGGCCATTGCCTGATGTAGGATGATGCCCAGGAGATTCGCTAATGATGTCCACAATTGAGAGGTGAAAGTGGTACCCCTGTCAGAATTAATATGCTCAGGGATACTAAATCTTGCAATCCATCCTGAGAGTAAGGCAGATGTACATGAGGCAGACGTTGCAGTTTCCATGGGAATGGCTTCAGGCCAACGAGTGGAGCGGCCAATTACGGAAAACAAGTAACGATGTCCTTGTGATGTGGATAGGGGGCCTACAAAGTCGACGTGAATGTGTGCAAAACGATGCTGAAGTTGAGGAAAGGTGCCCACTCCTGAATCCGTGAGTCGATGTGCTTTGGAAGTTTGGCAAGAAGTACAGGCGCGGACCCAATACTTAGAAATGCCGTGCCAAATGAACTTCGTCTTCAGCAGCTGTGCAGTAGAACGGTACGAAGGATGTGAAAGGCCGTGAATGAAATCAAACTCCTGCCGGCGCATGGGAGCAGGAATCCAAGGTCGCGGTCTACCAGTACTGACGTCACATAGGAGGGTGGTGTTGGAGTCTTCGAGGGGGAAGTCTTCCAAACGGAGGGATGTGCAGGATGTCCTACATGCTTGATACTCTGGATCCTGTCGTTGGGCTTCAGCCAGGGCGTTGTAATCCAATCCCAGTTGAACGGCAGCCAACGTGTTTCTTGACAGGGCATCGGCAATGGGATTCATTTTCCCAGGGACGTATCGAAGGGTGCAATTGTATTCAGCTACGGTGGAGAGATGTCGGCGTTGCTGGGCGGACCAGGCGTCACACTGTTGAGTGAAGGCGTGCACCAGAGGCATGTGGTCTGTGCGAATGATGAAGGGCGTACCTTCTAAGAAATGGCGAAAGTGACGGACAGCGAAGTGCACCGCCAGCAATTCGCAATCGAAGGTAGAATAACCCGATTCTGCCTTGGATAGTTTTCTGCTGAAGAAGGCCAATGGGCGGGGCGAGCCGTTGACCACCTGTTCGAGTACTGCACCAATAGCGACGTCGCTAGCATCGGTGGAGAGGAGGAGAGGGGCATGTGGGATAGGAAAAGTGAGAGCCGCAGCAGTTGATAGGGCCTTCTTTGCATTGCAGAAGGTCGCTTCTAGAAGGGGACCCCACTTCAGGTCCTTTGGCTAGCCCTTGAGGGAGGCGTAGAGGGGAGCAAGAGTGGCGGCAATGGCTGGCAGAAAATGGAGATAATAGTTGATCATGTCCAAGAATTCCTGCAGAGCTTTGACGGTCGAGGGCGCGGGGAAGTCCTGAACGGCTGCTACCTTCTCAGGGAGGGGATGGACTCCTTCAGGAGTGATGAGGTGCCCTAAAAACGACACTTCGTTGGCGCCAAATGTACACTTGTCGTACCGGACTACAAAGCCGTTTTGTTGCAGGCGGTCGAGCACGATGCGCAGGTGACGGAGGTGTTCCTGTTTTGAGGAGGAGAACACAAGGTTAGAGGGGGCGGGTTGAAGAGGTGTCGACAAGTATGAGTCTGCGTTGACCAATCGTTAGTGGGCGACATCGACCAGAAGGTGGAAATGAGAGAGGAAATCCGCACCGAGGATTGGCAATGTGACGTCAGCAACGAGAAACTTCCAATTGAATTTACCGTTTACGAACGATTATGTGAGGTTCTCGTAACCGTAGGTGGGTATCGCAGATCCGTTGGCAGCTACCAAGCGGACGTCGACAGAAATAGACAGACTACATCGTGTCCTGAAGAGTTCCCTTGGCAAAAGAGAACGACAAGCACCCGTGTCTACCAAAAAATCGCACGCCCGTTCCTGCATCATGTAAAAAGAAAAGATTAGAAACACGGGAGGCCACTGCCACGAGCGATGGCCTACTTACACGTTTTTTGGCCACTGACAATCCTTGGCACATTTCTACTCGGTTACCCCGATTCTGAAGTGGTAGTAGCAAAACTGCGGTGGATGGGAGGTAGTAAGTGGCTGTAGAAGTAGTTTGTTGGGGCACGAGCGATTGGTGGGTGGTGGGTGGCTTTGTCGCCGATTCGGCACGTCACGGGGTAGGCGTGTATGTCCTACGGCATTCACGTCAGCTTTGGTTGACATTGAATAGGCCTCCTCTTCGTCAGGGGAGGAGGCGTTGATGGAGGTCTTGAAGTGGCTGTCCATTAGGGCGTCGGCTTTGGTCATCAAGTCCTTTATGGGTAAACTATCGACATCGGGTATGGCAGCACGCATAGGTCCGGGTAAACAGCGTATCCAAAGGGCACGGAGTAGGTTCACCTCACGAGGAGAGCCGTCTGCGCCAGGTTGCAGGCGAGTGATACTGGTCATTTCCCTGAGGGCAAACGAAGCCCTTTGGTCTCCCAGCGGTTGTTGCGAGAGCTGAAAAAGCTTCGCTATACGGGCGGCTGGCGACGGCGAGTACTGCTGCAGAAGGTATGTTTTGAGGGCGTCATATGCTATTGGGGTGTCTCCTTGTTCACAAAGCCAGTCGGATATTTCCGGGAAGGTGTCCTCGGGAATCGCCGCGAGAACATAATCGGCTTTGGTGGTTGAGCGAGACACACCCTTGATGCGAAACTGGACTTCTGCGCGCTGAAACCAAGCAAACGCCTCTCCGCTGGCGAACGATGAAAGTTTCAATGGGGCAGCCGTAGCGCCAACTTCCGTAGAGTCTGCCATAGTACCAACGATGGAGGGGCGAGGGGGGTATGGAAGGCGGTGGGAGCGAGTCAACTTCCAGGGTCACCAATGTGACGGGCCGAGAGAAGGTTGTGACTCAAAGACAATATGAAAGCAACTGAGTAAATTTATCATAGAACACTCTCCTTTATATACAAAAGCTCAAAGCAACAAGAAATTTCATGTTAAAAAACAGACACTGTTACAGAGGAGAAAAACAGACATGTTTATTCTGGTTCTTTCAGTGCGAGGGAAGAGCGAAGATACAAGCATAATATAAACACAAAAATAAACTATGTACAATCGTGTGACACACGGTTGGTACAATGGTGTAGGAGCGATGATTGCAGTAAAGAACGGACTGAAAACTGTAACGGTGGAAATAAAATGTGAAAACCAGGGTCACGAATCTCAGTGGGTTAAAATTGATAATGGGAAAACTAAAGTTCGAATAGGAGTAATTTATACTCCTTGAAAAAAAAGGCTACTTTGAAAATATGTACAAGTCCATAAAAGAGGAATTAATGATAGCAAATACCAGAGAAGAAAAAGTAGTCGTAATGGGAGACTTCATCTGTGAAGTAGGAAGCATTATATATATATATATATATATATATATATATATATATATATATATATATATATATATATATATATATATATATATATATATATATATATATATATATATATATATATATATAATATATATATATATATATATATATATATATATATATATATATATATATATATATATATATATATATATATATATATATATATATATATATATATATATATATGTATATATATAGTAATGAGATTTCAAAATTGGGTAAAATATTATTAGATATGGCAAAGGAGTCAAGCATGATATTTGTGAAGAATTTTCTTCACTCTTCTTCTTTCATTCGTATTTTTAGCTCTCTTCTACTAATACTATAGCTACCCCTTAAACATTCTCTCCTACATCTAGTTTTCTTTAACGAAACATAGGGAGGACTAACTTAAACTTGTTGACAGTGGCGCACGCCATGCTCGTGACGTCACAGCGTAGATACGCACGATAGAGGGCCTTAGTGGTAACCCCGGCGTATGTTGGTTCTTTCCTTAACTACATGGGTCGAGATTAAATTCATAAACTGCCTTTTTGATACAAATTCCAATAATGCTAAATTAATGCATCTTATATTTCTCAATACCAATTAAGGTTTGTTAATTTTAAGATGTATGCCCATCGTACCAGTCCATTGCTAATTAATCATTTTAAATATTAATTTTTAGCAAGCCAGAATAGGTAGGATTGTTGTATATATAACCTCCCTCAGAGCAGCAAGATTTATCTGAGTATTTAGTACAAAATCCTGCCTCCTCTGCACTCCTTTCAACAATATATTGCCCTGTCCTTAAGTCCCGATATGGCAACCCCAATTGATTACCATGCGCATCATGACCGTCACTTGTTTGGCAAGGTGAAGCCAGGTGATCTCTTCGACCGTAGTGTCGACCCTATTCTACGAAAAGCTGCCCTGGCCTGCTGACCTGCCTGGTCATTGAACCCGGCCACTGCTGGCTCACCCCTCGCACCCTCTCTCCCAAAACGTGTCTCACCAACGAGTCCTGTTGCTGTCGGTCGGAGAGATTGAGAAGAAGAGGACCCTGATGTACTTAGTTACAGCTACAGTGAGAATTCTTGGGGTGAGCCAGGCAAGAGTGCAGCGTGCCAATTAGTGCAACAACCAGGTCAACAGCTATCTCGGGCATAGGACTAAACTTCAAAGGAGTGCAGGTACTACATCAATGGCCATTTAGTTTTCCCCCATTTTTTATTAGCTTAGACTAATTTTAACTTGATAGGGTACCTGGCTAATTACACTATTCGGACTGTGTGCGGTGGGATTGTGTGTAAATATTTTTTCGTTATCATTTTGGTTTGAGACTAGCATAGTCTCTGGGTCACGTGGGCCACGTGCCAGACCCCATTTTGATTTTGATTGTTGCAGACCACGTGTCTAACCCATCATTTTCATTATTTGAATTGCATCTCTTTTTATTCCATTTTTGTGTTGTTAAGATGTCCGTTGTGTTTTCATGTAAATTTGTGAAATAAATCAATATTAGGTTAATTAAACCTCTTTAGTATTTTTGCTCCCTCATTTATTTTAATGTGTGAAATGAATAGTTGTTCACGGGACAAAGTACCCAATATTTAAAGAGAAAACCTAAGTAAGTCTATAGGTGGTAACAGCGAGGAACTTTGCATTAATATATTTGCTTCGAAGGTAAAGATCCTTATCTTTAAACTTTTAAACTACTTTACATCACTGCTCCCATTTTGGATTTTGTCTACCTTACATTAACGTAAAATAACTGTCCAGCATCTCATTGGGGTCACTGGGACGGAGCCGGAACAGAGCCTGAGAATGAGAGGACTATAGACCTGACAAAGCTAGAGTAGGCCATAAATTATTCTCAATCCTACGTGTGGAGTGCTTAGGCCTCTGGACAGTAAAATTTCCCCCATTTGTATTTAAAGAGTGTGGTTAGTGAATTGTGACAGTAAAGTATTAGCAGGGTGTTTGTGCCCCGAGAGTAAGTGCTCCTATCCTCCCCTGTTGAACTTTGTGTAACTGTTATAAGGAGACTTTCCCGGACTAAGTTCCCACTCAGAACGCAACCATTAAAAAATTCTCCACACGAGTGGTCCTTCGAACCGGATCTTTTACCTTTGACTTATGAAGCATTAACGTAATTAATCAGCTTGATTAAGCATATAGTAACTCGCTATATCACTTACCCACGCGCACACAGCCAGTTTGTCGAATGTGTAAAGCCCAGACTTTAATTGGGAAGAGAAATTTGTAATCATCATGATCTTTGTGTATCGACCACGTGTTTAAGGAAAGAGCTACGTAACCAGGTTAATTTGTTGCTTGAATGTTCTCTACAGAAAGACTAGAATTTGTCGTAGGAACTTCACTTTGTCTCGGATCCGTTCACCCACGTGTTGTGGCGGAATCCACTTATACCAGAAAGTTCTAAGCTACTTGAACTAAGGTTTTTTGTTGTTCAGACGCCCGTGTTTACTGCTCAGCTAGAGCGCCGGTGTACTCGTCCTGTCAACTAATTTTGCTAGCTAAGCATCTAATTTGTAACATTTTGTACCTTGGTCTACCTTCCTTTGTGTCGTTTACCTTCCCTAACCAACCTTAACTTTTCTAACTAACATCACCGTATACCTAGCACATGTCCTTGTCCTAAAGAGCGAATTGGCGCAGCATAATTTTAAGTGTTCTTAAAAATAACGTAGAAACTTAATAACACCAAGTCCGTTTCATTCCACGTGTTTGTTCCGAGATGGCGGATCTTGTTTACAGCCCAAACTAAGGGTTCGCAATTGTTTGCTACCGTAAGTAAATTACTGCGTGTAGTTAATTTAATTTCCTTTAGCGAGGAAATATTGTTTTTGTCCTTTAGCGAGGATATTTTTGTTTTACCTCCGCGTGAGGGAAATTTTATATTTGTTTAGCCTCCACGAGAGTGCTCTTTAAAGTCGCTGCCTTGTGCGCCAATCTACATTTTGAATAGATCAGTGGCTGCCTTAGTGCGCCCGTAATTGTGAAATCGTCACAACAGTGTCAGCCTCGACCTGTTATTTTAACTTTTAACTTGAATCCTTGCATTCATAAGCCTTAGTGCTTTCTAATATGTTCTACTTTAAAGTGAATTGATTAGTCATTATCGCCACTCGCGTAAATAATTCTGTTTAGTAAAGTCTAAAGTCACGTGACCTGGGCATCGTCTGCTTTGTTGGACCCGGTCACTTTGAATTTTAAAGTAATTTCGTGATTTATATGTTTTTTGTCCATTTAACTTGTTCCCTCATCATGAGTAAATTTAAATATTCATTTATCACACGTGCAAATTTGTAACTTTTCATTTTTACATTCCTTTAAAATTCAGATTTATCCCTTGTTTTGTTTTGCGAATCCGTTCATCAAACGTGGTCATTCCAAGATGGCGGACTTCATGTTTAACGTAAACAACCCTCCACCGCCTAAGGCGGAAACGCTTAGCCCCGAGGAGATTAACGCTAGGCTTAAGGAACAGGAGTTGACATTCACTTTTGTTTGTGAGGACGCAGACCTAGCACTTCATGCTCTGGCTTCTGTGGATTTTCCCAGCATGGGTTCAGAAGCCGTAAATCATTTTAAAAACCTTATTGGTAAAGTAAGAATTGAACTTAACCATTACAAGAATTTTTGGAGACGTCATTACGACCATCCTATTGTTAAATTAAATTATCCCGTACTTGCTGCCTGGTCAAGTAAAATTGAGATTGCTTTTAATAGCCTCATGGCTCATCCTAATTTAATAATTAAAGCTAATCAGTCTAATTCCTTTTCTAGGGTGACACCTTCAGTGACACGTCCTGTTGTAAATGCTATTAATAGTCCCCTAATTGTTACTTCTAATATATCAGCAGTCAAGCACAATTTTGTCTCAATTCCTCAACCTGTAAAACCATCACATTTCAATACTATGTTGCCAACACGGCATACGATTAGTGAATTTGTGTCAGTCACACGTGCTCCGTCCTCATCTCCGAACCTTAAGCCGCCAGCGTTCGATCACCCTCAACCCCCTTTGTCTTTGCCGCCGGTGACAGTCCGTCCCGGAGAAAACCCCATTCATTGTCTTAAAATGGACCCCCCTCGTGGTAGCGCAAATACCACTCAACTTAACAGTGTGCGTGATGGCCAGCAGAGGCCTGTACTGGTAAATTCAATAACTAAAACCGTAGTTACCGTACCATTCCATGGACCAGTGCCCACGTTGCCTGATTGTCCTATTCTTAAGTATGTAACTTCCGCTCCAACCCGTGTCATCGCTAAAATATCTACGTCAAAATCTGAAACCCGCTCTCAGAAGGAGCCGCGTGATCGTAAGGTTAAGACTTTAGCAGTCAGAAAGGAACCTTTTGAGCTGACGGCGGATTTAGCGAAGGTCACACATGTAGACCTAGCACCGGAGCTTAGAGCCTGTTTACAAATAACTTTGCTTAAGGATAACGGTACATTGAACGTTATTTATTATTTTCATTCAGTCATTTATGACGTCACATTAAACTTTTATTATTTTTGCCAAGTCATACAGCAGCATTTTCCAGGTCAATCCCATGCTTTAACTTCGAAACGTAAATGTAGCTTTTGCCTTGACAACTTGTCATGTTGCTATAATCCCCCTGACATCCTTCAGCTCGTGCTGAATATGAGCTTTGTTTTTAATGTTCACCTTGCAAACATTTCCCTTGAAGATGACATCCAAGACCTTAGCTGTCAGAAATACGATGTCCCCATGGACCTAGTTCGTCTCACTTTGTCATTCAAACTAGAGTCAGATGATTTTTCAAATTTTAACGCTGAGAATAAGATAACTTTTCTCCTTTTGTCAGGCGACAAATACAAAGTTTTCAGTACGCCAGTAATTTTATTTGTAGAAATATTCTATGTAAAACGTTGGGTGTCAGACCGGGATTGGGATTCACCCCCATAATTTTTAATTTGTCATTTGGCCTGACTTGTTGCTGAACTCGACCGTTATTGGCTTACGTTTTGTTTGCTCTATCCGTACCCCTAGGGTGGGAAGAATTGAGTACTTTTAATCGTTTAATTACTATTGCATCGTACGTTTCAAGTTAACACTGATCATTTACTTCTATTAACGCTTCCGTGAAACATTGCCTGCGTGGTTCAATTTTCCCCAAATTCACGTGAAAGCATAACTTTTGATTCAATTGATTTCAATTAACGTTAAAGGCGTTTTGTTAACTTTAAACGGACGATGATGTGAAGAACAACTTCACTCATCATTCAGCCAGTAACCTTATCTCGCTCATACTAACAAGTAGTTGAATCACATTTGCCGGAACTAACCCCTCTCCCTTTTTCCTCCCCTTTATCCCCAGGGTGTGAAGAATTTTCTTCACTCTTCTTCTTTCAATCGTATTTTTAGCTCTCTTCTACTAATACTATAGCTACCCCTTAAACATTCTCTCCTTCATCTAGTTTTCTTTAACGAAACATAGGGAGGACTAACTTAAACTTGTTGACAGTGGCGCACGCCATGCTCGTGACGTCACAGCGTAGATACGCACGATAGAGGGCCTTAGTGGTAACCCCGGCGTATGTTGGTTCTTTCCTTAACTACATGGGTCGAGATTAAATTCATAAACTGCCTTTTTGATACAAATTCCAATAATGCTAAATTAATGCATCTTATATTTCTCAATAGGACTGGCCAGACAGTACTACATTGGATCCTCCTCTCTGGTTACGGTTCATTTTCCCTTTGCCTACATACACACTGAATAGTCTGGCATATTCTTTACATATTCTCCTCTATCCTCATACACCTGACAACACAGATTACCAAACAATTCTTCATCACCCAAGGGGTTACTGCACTGTAATTGTTCAGTGCCACTTTCCTCTTGGTAAGGGTAGAAGAGACTCTTTAGCTATGGTAAGCAGCTCTTCTAGGAGAAGGACACTCCAAAATCAAACCACTGTTCTCTAGTCTTGGGTAGTGCCATAGCCTCTGTACCATGGCCTTTCACTGTCTTGGGTTAGAGTTCTCTTGCTTGAGGGTACACTCGAGCACACTCTCCTATCTTATTTCTCTTCCTCTTGTTTTGTTAAAGTTTTTATAGTTTCTATAGGAGATATTTATTGTTGTTACTCTTCTTAGAATATTTTATTTTCCTTTTTTCCTTTCCGCACTGAGCTATTTTCCCTGTTGGAGCCCCTGGGCTTATAGCATACTGCTTTTCCAACTAGGGTTGTAGCTTAGTAAGTAATAATAATAATAATAATAATAATACCAATTAAGGTTTGTTAATTTTAAGATGTATGCCCATCGTACCAGTCCATTGCTAATTAATCATTTTAAATATTAATTTTTAGCAAGCCAGAATAGGTAGGATTGTTGTATATATAACCTCCCTCAGAGCAGCAAGATTTATCTGAGTATTTAGTACAAAATCCTGCCTCCTCTGCACTCCTTTCAACAATATATTGCCCTGTCCTTAAGTCCCGATATGGCAACCCCAATTGATTACCATGCGCATCATGACCGTCACTTGTTTGGCAAGGTGAAGCCAGGTGATCTCTTCGACCGTAGTGTCGACCCTATTCTACGAAAAGCTGCCCTGGCCTGCTGACCTGCCTGGTCATTGAACCCGGCCACTGCTGGCTCACCCCTCGCACCCTCTCTCCCAAAACGTGTCTCACCAACGAGTCCTGTTGCTGTCGGTCGGAGAGATTGAGAAGAAGAGGACCCTGATGTACTTAGTTACAGCTACAGTGAGAATTCTTGGGGTGAGCCAGGCAAGAGTGCAGCGTGCCAATTAGTGCAACAACCAGGTCAACAGCTATCTCGGGCATAGGACTAAACTTCAAAGGAGTGCAGGTACTACATCAATGGCCATTTAGTTTTCCCCCATTTTTTATTAGCTTAGACTAATTTTAACTTGATAGGGTACCTGGCTAATTACACTATTCGGACTGTGTGCGGTGGGATTGTGTGTAAATATTTTTTCGTTATCATTTTGGTTTGAGACTAGCATAGTCTCTGGGTCACGTGGGCCACGTGCCAGACCCCATTTTGATTTTGATTGTTGCAGACCACGTGTCTAACCCATCATTTTCATTATTTGAATTGCATCTCTTTTTATTCCATTTTTGTGTTGTTAAGATGTCCGTTGTGTTTTCATGTAAATTTGTGAAATAAATCAATATTAGGTTAATTAAACCTCTTTAGTATTTTTGCTCCCTCATTTATTTTAATGTGTGAAATGAATAGTTGTTCACGGGACAAAGTACCCAATATTTAAAGAGAAAACCTAAGTAAGTCTATAGGTGGTAACAGCGAGGAACTTTGCATTAATATATTTGCTTCGAAGGTAAAGATCCTTATCTTTAAACTTTTAAACTACTTTACATCACTGCTCCCATTTTGGATTTTGTCTACCTTACATTAACGTAAAATAACTGTCCAGCATCTCATTGGGGTCACTGGGACGGAGCCGGAACAGAGCCTGAGAATGAGAGGACTATAGACCTGACAAAGCTAGAGTAGGCCATAAATTATTCTCAATCCTACGTGTGGAGTGCTTAGGCCTCTGGACAGTAAAATTTCCCCCATTTGTATTTAAAGAGTGTGGTTAGTGAATTGTGACAGTAAAGTATTAGCAGGGTGTTTGTGCCCCGAGAGTAAGTGCTCCTATCCTCCCCTGTTGAACTTTGTGTAACTGTTATAAGGAGACTTTCCCGGACTAAGTTCCCACTCAGAACGCAACCATTGAAAAATTCTCCACAATATTTACAAATAGTAACCAGAACGAGAACTGATAAAGCTAAGAAATCAGTGATAGATTATGCTCTAGTTAGGGAAGAAGACGAAGAAGGTATTAGTACCATGGTAATTGATGAAGAGGAAGTGATAACACCCTACAGGATATCAAAAGAGATGGTGTATTCTGATCACTGTGCGATCTTACTAGAAATGCTTTGGTTGATCTTAAACAAGAAAGAAAGAAAAATCAGATACAAAATAGTCTGGAACCATTTAAAAGTCCATAAAAGATAAGAAAGAACTAGTAAGGATTGCCAAAGAAAAAAAGGTGATATAAGATTAGAATATTCAAAATGGTAAGAAAAAGTGCAAGAAACAATAAGAAAATGTAGTAAAAAAGAAAAAAAAAAAAAAAAAAAAAAAAAAAAAAAAGACAAGTAGTCCAAATAATTATGGAAACTTAGAATAATCTTTAAAAAAAATCGGATTAATCTTGGAAAGGAAAACAATGAGTTAAAGAGAAGAATTAAAGTACAGGAGAGCCTCGTAGACTTATATATACGAGAAGAAAACTAAAAAGAGCAAGGCTTAAGAATAATCAAGGAAGTAGAAAAGATCAAAGCAAAAGGAGGAATGAACAGCACAGCCTTCTGGGAATTCAACGTAAGAAGAAAGTTGATAGAAAAAAAATACCAGCAACTGTACACCAATCAGAGGATAGGATGGAGAAATAATAGAGGAAGTTGGAGAAATAAAGACAGAATATGAGAAATTCTACAGATATTTATTTATGCTAGATAAGCCCCAGAGTGAAGAAGAGGTTTTTTTTTCAGAAGAAATCAACAACATGTTTAATGAATGGTTGTCAGAAAGGAACACTGAGATCCAGCAAAGAAGAAAAATTAACTTATCAAGAAGTAGAAGCCATCGTAAAAAACTGAAAGACTAGTACACAATGGACAGTCAAGGATATAACAATGCTATGATTAAAATGATGGGATAAGAAATAATAGAAAGTCTGTCGTTGATCCTAGCAGAAATAGACGAAAACACATATATCCCTAAAGAGTGAGAAGACATGTGGATTATCTCAATCCACAAGAGGGGAAATTAAATGGAATTATAAAATAAAATAGGCATATTTATCAAAAGCATAATTAGAAAGATATATGAGAAAATGAGGATGGAAAAATGTAGGAACGGATTCAAGGAAGAGGTGAGTAGATTTCAATGTGGAGGCATTGAAGGAAGGTCGACGGCTGATCATCTACTAACCCTGAATGCAGTAATCGACTATAATGCCTATTTGGGACGACCAACGTATGTATGGCTTTGTGATGCATACAAGTGCTTCGAGAAGCTAGACCTGAAGGATTGCATTAAAGAAATGGGAAAAATGATAGGATGGAAGGAAGCACTAATAGTTAAGAAATTGAATGAAAAAGGTAGAGCAGCCATCAACTGTACAGCAGGTACAACAGGAAACAGAGATTTAAGGAAATGTGAGACAAGGAACGATATATGGACCCAAGCTATGCAGTATCGCAACTGACAAAGTGAATAGCATTAGTAGGAAAAATATTACATTGACAAGGAATATTGAATTTGAATCACTGTTATTTGTAGATGATATAATGTTTCCCACAGGAAGGAAAGAAGGTATAGAATGTGCCATAAGTAATTGTCATATAGACCCAAGCTATGCAGTATCGCAACTGCCAAAGTGAATAGCATTAGTAGAAAAAATATCACATTGATAAGAAATATTGAAATAGAATCACTGGTATTTGTAGATGATATAATGTTTCCCACAGGAAGAAATGAAGGAATAGAATGTGCATAAGTAATTGTCACAGCTCTGAGACCTTAAAGAAGTTCACAATGAACACAAACCCTAAAAAATCGGACGTATTGATAATTAACAAAAGAAAGACTAAGAAAGAAGAGGAGATTAAAACAAAAGTGAAGAATGAGCCAGTAAGTTTAGTTAAAGAATATAAGTATCTGGGTGAATGGTACTGTGACGAGCCGAGAGATGGTTGTGACTCAAAGACAATGTGAAAGCAACTGAGTAAATTTATTATAGAACACTCTCCTTTATATACAAAAGATCAAAGCAACAAGAATTTCCATGTTTGAAAAACAGACACTGTTACAGAGGAGAATAGCAGACATGTTTAATCTGGTTCATTTTAGTGCGAGGGAAGAGCGAAGGTACAAGCCTAATATATACACAAAATGAACTATGTACGATCGTGTGACACACGGTTGGTACATGGCTCACCCCTAAAAATGACATACTGTACATGTTAAATAGGGCGCCCTCATCTAGAGAGGCGAACTGTAGGCGGGTCATCTGGCAGGAGATAAGCAGGTTTTAGACGATCAATGGAGACCCAGTCTTCTTTGCCACGAATGTTTAGTAGGAATGCTTTTGGACTGCGTCGGATCACAAGGAAAGGGCCCGTGTAAAGGGGCGTTAGCGGTGGCTTGCTAGTGTCGTTGCGCAGGAAGATGTGCGTTGCAGAGTGCAATTCAGTTGGTATGTGATGTTTCGCTGGGGGCTTGTATGTCTGGCGGCATGGAGTAAGTTTTCCCACGACGTGATGTATGCGCTGGAGATTGTCGGAGGAGGTTGTAGAAGGAAAAAATTCGGCAGGGACGACCAACGGATCGCCATACACCATTTCAGCTGCCGAGATGTTGAGGGCATCTTTAGGAGTGATCGTTAGTCCCAGGAGGACCCAGTTAAGCTGAGTTAACCAGTTGGAATCCTTGCAGCGGGACATCAAAGCTGCTTTGAGGGTGCGATGAAAACGTTCAACCATTCCATTAGCAGCGGGGTTGTAGGCCGTTGTGTGATGTAGGGTGATGCCCAGGAGATTCGCTAATGATGTCCAAAATTGAGAGGTGAAAGTGGTACCCCTGTCAGAATTAATATGCTCAGGGATACCAAATCTTGCAATCCATCCTGAGAGTAAGGCAGATGTACATGAGGCGGACGTTACAGTTTCCATGGGAATGGCTTCAGGCCAACGAGTGGAGAGGTCGATGACGGTAAACAGGTAACGATGTCCTTGTGATATGGGTAGGTGACCTAGAACGTCGACGTGAATGTGTGCGAAACGATGCTGAGGTTGAGGAAAGGTGCCCACTCCTGAATCCGTGTGTCGATGTACTTTGGAAGTTTGGCAAGAAGTATAGGCGCGGACCCAATCCTTAGCATCCTTAGAAATGCCGTGCCAAATGAACTTCGTCTTCAGCAGCTGTGCAGTAGAATGGCACGAAGGATGTGAAAGGCCGTGAATGAAATCAAACACCTGCCGGCGCATAGGAGCAGGGATCCAAGATCGCGGTCTACCAGTACTGACGTCACATAGGAGGGTGGTGTTGGAGTCTTTGAGGGGGAAGCCTTCCCAACGGAGGGATGTGCAGGATGTCCTACATGCTTGATACTCTGGATCCTGTCGTTGGGCTTCAATCCCAGTTGAACGGCAGCCAACGGGTTTCTTAACAGGACATCGGCAATGGGATTCATTTTCCCAGGGACGTATTGAAGGGTGCAATTGTATTCAGCCACGGCGGAGAGATGTCGGCGTTGCTGGGCGGACCAGGCGTCAGACTGTCGAGTGAAGGCGTGCACCAGAGGCATGTGGTCTGTGCGAATGACGAAGGGCGTACCTTCTAAGAAATGGCGAAAGTGACGGACAGCGAAGTGCACCGCCAGCAATTCGCGATCAAAGGTAGAATAACCCGATTCTGCCTTGGACAGTTTTCTGCTGAAGAAGGCCAATGGGCGGGGCGAGCCGTTGACCACCTGCTCGAGTACTGCACCAATAGCGACGTCGCTGGCATCGGTGGAGAGACGGAGAGGAGCATGTGGGATAGGAAAAGTGAGAGCAGCAGTGGTTGATAGGGCCTTCTTTGCATTGCAGAAGGTCGCTTCTTGAAGGGGACCCCACTTCAAGTCCTTTGGCTTGCCCTTGAGGGAGGCGTAGAGGGGAGCAAGAGTGGCGGCAATGGCTGGCAGAAAATGGAGATAATAGTTGATCATGTCCAAGAATTCCTGCAGAGCTTTGACGGTCGAGGGAGCGGGGAAGTCCTGAACGGCTGCTACCTTCTCAGGGAGGGGATGGACTCCTTCAGGAGTGATGAGGTGCCCTAAAAACGACACTTCGTTGGCGCCAAATGTACACTTGTCGTACCGGACTACAAAGCCGTTTTGTTGCAGGCGGTCGAGCACGATGCGCAGGTGACGGAGGTGTTCCTGTTTTGAGGAGGAGAACACAAGTATGTCGTCCACATAACATACACAGAAGGGGAGGTCCCCTAAGATGCCATCCATGAGACGTTGAAATGTGGCCCCAGCATTACGAAGGCCAAAACAGGAGTAATTGAAGGTGTATGTACCAAACGGAGTGGTGATGGCGATCTTGGGGATGTCTTCTGGGTTCATAGGCACCTGATAATACCCCTTCAGGAGGTCGAGCGTAGAGAAAACCTTCGCTTTGTGCAGGTAGGAGGTCACGTCGGCAATATTTGGGAGGGGGTAGTAATCCGGTTCTTTTTGCATGTTGAGGCGCCTGTAATCCCCGCACAGACGGAGGGAGCCGTCTTTCTTCAGAATGATGTGTAAGGGTGATGACCATGGGCTGGAGGCCTTTTGGCAAAAGCCCACTTCCTCCATTTCGGCGAACGTCTGTTTGGTGGCTGCCAATCGTTCCGGTGCCAGACGTCTGAATTTTGCGAAGACTGGGGTTGCCGTCGTCTCGATATGGTGATAAATACCGTGCTTGGCAGGAGCCGTGGGCGTTTGGCATAGTTCTGGACGGAAAACTTCCAGGTACGACGTCAGGGGGAGGGCGTAGGCATCCGTGGGTGCGCTGATGTGGAGAGTGAGGTTGGAGGGGGCGGGTTGAAGAGGTGTCGATAAGTACGAGTCTGCGTTGACCAATCGTCAGTGGGTGACATTGACCAGAAGGTAGAAATGAGAGAGGAAATCCGCACCGAGGATTGGCAATGTGACGTCAGCAACGAGAATATTCCAATTAAATTAACCGTTTACGAACGATAATGTGAGGTTCTCGTAACCGTAGGTGGGTATCGCAGATCCGTTGGCAGCTACCAAGCGGACATCGGCAGAAATAGACAGACTACATCGTGTCCTGAAGAGTTCCCCTGGAAAAAGAGAACGACAAGCAACCGTGTCTACCAAAAAATCGCACGCCCGTTCCTGCATCATGTAAAAAGAAAAGATTAGAAACACGGGAGGCCACCGCTATGAGCGATGGCCTACTTACACGTTTTTTGGCCACTGACAATCCTTGGCACATTTCTTCACGGTTGCCCCGAATCTGAAGTGGTAGTAGCAAAACAGCGGCGGATGGGAGGTAGTAAGTGGCTGTAGAAGTCGTTGCTTGGGGCGCAAGCGAGTGGTGGGTGGTGGGTGGCTTTGTCGCCGATTCGGCACGTCACGGGGTAGGCATGTATGTCCTATGACTTTTCACGTCAGGTTCGGTTGACGTTGAATAGGCCTCCTCTTCGTCAGGGGAGGAGGCGTTGATGGAGGTCTTGAAGTGGCTGTCCATAAGGGCGTTGGCTTTGGTCATCAAGTCCTTTATGGGTAAACTATCGACATCGGGTATGGCAGCGCGTATAGGTCTGGGTAAGCGGCGTATCCAAAGGGCACGAAGTAGGTTTACCTCACGAGGAGAGCCGTCTGCAGCAGTTTGCAGGCGAGTGATACTGGTCATTTCCCTGAGGGCAAGCGAAGCCCTTTGGTCCCCCAACGGTTGTTGCGAGAGCTGAAAAAGCTTTGCTGTACGGGCGGCTGGCGACGGCGAGTACTGCTGCAGAAGATATGTTTTGAGGGCGTCATACACTATTGGGGTGTCTCCTTGTTCACAAAGCCAGTCGGATATTTCCGGGAAGGTGTCCTCGGGAATCGCCGCGAGAACATAATCTGCTTTGGTGGTTGAGCGAGTCACGCCCTTGATGCAAAACTGGACTTCTGTGCGCTGAAACCAAGCAAACGCCTCTCCGCTGGTGAACGATGAAAGTTTCAATGGAGCAGCCGTAGCGCCAACTTCCGTAGAGTCTGCCATAGTACCAACGATGGAGGGGCGAGGTGGGGTGGAAGGCGGGAGGAGCGAGTCGACTTTCGGGGTCACTAATGTGACGAGCCGAGAGAAAGTTGTGACTCAAAGACAATGTGAAAGCAACTGAGTAAATTTATTATAGAACACTCTCCTTTATATACAAAAGCTCAAAGCAACAAGAATTTTCATGTTTGAAAAACAGACACTGTTACAGAGGAAAATAGCAGACATGTTTAATCTGGTTCATTTTAGTGCGAGGGAAGAGCGAAGGTACAAGCATAATATATACACAAAATGAATTATGTACGATTGTGTGACACACAGTTGGTACAGTACACATAGAAGGGAAACAAAGATTTGAGTATCAGTAAAAAAAAAAAAGGAAAAAAAGCCAGAGTCGCATATATGAGAAAAGTAAGAAAAATTATATTGGAAGTGAGAAAGAAAATATATGAAACAGTTGTAGTACCAACAATATTTGCCAACGTGGAGACCTGGTATGTAATAAGGGACAAAGATATGAAAGATCTGGAAAACCTTCAATATAGAATAATAAGGAATATGTATGTACAATCTGAAAGTACCCCATATTGGGGCATACTTGCAGAAACAGGAATATGGCCAGTGTCTTGTAGAATAGAATATAAAAGAATTAATGGTCTGCTATAATATCATAAACTCAGATAAAAAAAAAGATCAATAAGAGAGATAATTGAGGATCAATTGAGGAACCCTTATGAATAGTGCTGGAGTAAGAGCATAGAAGTAATCTGTAATAAATATGGGATGAAAGTTGACGAAATAAGTTGATTGAAAAGGACCCCGAAAAAAAGAAATCTAGAAATGAATTATGGAAAAAATATAGAAGAAACTGTCGAAAAAAAAGAATGAGAAAAAACTAAGAATTATAGAAGGAAATGGCTCACAGTCTTATATCAGAGAAATTAATCTGGATAAGGCAATTTGTGTGACCTGTGCTAAAGGAAACCATACTCTCAGCATAAGGAAAAGGTAAGCAAAAATAAAATACATGGTACAAGAAGTTAGGAAGTATGGAGACAGTAACAGAGTAGGAGAATTAGCATTGCTAGTAAGAATAGAGATCTATGAGACAGTGGTAGTACCTACAATGTTTGCAAGTATTAATACATAGGGTGTAATAAAAGAAAAAGAAATGAAAGAACTAAAGAGTATACTGCACAAAACTATGAAAGGAATGTTTGAACAGGTTGCTACCCCACCATGAGAGGCACTCGACCCCCGAAGAGAGGTAAGGGGGAACGCAGTCAGCAAATTAGGTGTTGGCAGTGTGGAGGAAAGGGGCACCGACGAGTGAAGTGCCCCACCCAAGGATATCCCCGCTGTTAAACTTGTCAGGCCTACGGTCATCTGTCTTGAGAATGCGCAGCAAAAAATGCTCATGACGGACGGGCTGTGGCACATGTACACCTCCCCCTGCCCAACATCCGAGGAAAATGAAACAGAGGAAGAGGGAGACGAGGGAGTTCAATGGCCCCCCACATGACGTCACAAGCAGTAGCCGAGGGAGAGGTGACGTCGGACGTGACAGAGCAGGCACTGGGAACTCCATCGGTACCCCGAACCTCACCCCGCAGCACTAGGGAGCAGCGGCATTTTAGCTGAGGTCATTGGCCCGTGCCCCATATCTCGTAAGGGCCGTCTAGGAATGTTAGCAGTTAGGATTGACCTGCCAGATAAATCCATTCAAGCGCTGATCGACACAGGAGCCAGCGTTTCACTGATTGAAAAAAGATTCTCCTCAAACCCACTACAGTCGGCGGCATCCATCACTCTTAACACACCAGGAGGAAATAAGCTACACATAAACCATACAACATTCGTCAACTTTAAGGTGGGGTCTGTGAAGTTTACACATGATTTTTTTGTCTTGCCCACCTTGGGAATTTCAGGAATTGAGGCTATTTTAGGAATTGATTTTATCTGTAATAATCAAATATGCATTTTGGGGGAAAAAGATACAATAACAGTAAAAGCAGGAGGGTACATTTTGCCGATAGAAAGTCATGAGGGGGTAATTGCGTGTGTGGGCTTGGAGAGACATGTAAGTAAAGTAACAGCTGTACCTGAGAGAGAAGTGTTGTCTCCCCAGACAATTACGGGCATATCAGTGACCCGTGTCGCCCTCTTGCGGAAGGAACCAAGGTCGTTGTTAAACCTCATGACAATTGGGCCCATATGATATTAGAGGGCTTGACAGAAATTAAAGATAACAGAGCTGATATAACAATAGTTAATTTGTCAAAAAAAAGAGTTGTGTTAGAAAGTGATTCTGTGTGTGAATTAGAGTTATGTGAAATTGCTTACAATGGGATGTTGGAAGCCACAACTCCAGCCCGCATAGACGAACACACTCAGAATTTGACTATGCAAGCGCGAAAACTATGTGCGTCAGAATATCAACCTGTAGTTAGTGACATTGTCAATAATTATTCCGATGTAATTGCAATTGGAGATGAGCCACCCGGTAGGATTGATCGATTTCCCTTTAGCATTGAAACTGGGCAGGCTGAGCCAGTCAGATCAAGGCCTTATAAGGTACCCATTCATTTCCAGGTTGAGATAGAAAGGGAAATTAATAAATTAAGGGAACAAGGGATAATCGAGGAGAGCGAATCCCCCTGGGCTTCTCCAATTGTAGCTGTTAGGAAAAAGGATGGCTCGGTAAGATTGTGTGTTGATTATAGGAAGTTGAAAGCAGTCACTAAGGATAATGCATTTCCATTGCCCTCGATCGAAGAATTACTTGTGAAAGTACGGGATAGTAAATATGTTGATTTAAAATCTGGATACTATCAAATACCTATTCAGGAGGACAGTAAATGTAAAATGGCATTTATAGCTAATGATCAACTATTTCAGTTTAATTTTCTTCCTTTGGGTGTTAAAAATGCTCCAAGTCATTTCTCTAGAGTAATGATGGCAGTTTTGTCTCTCTTAATTGGCCATAAAGTTCTTGTTTATTGTAATATTCCTGCTTTAATTCTATTTTAGTTATTCTCTGTAAAGATGCATGCAGAAAAAGGAAATGAAAAGACGAGTTCTTGAAAAGAAATGTATTCTCTAGTACACAGAGGCAGACACTGAGTCACTGACTGACTTGATTTTAAATTCAACTGCCCAATGGCTGGAGTCATGACGTAATGAAAACGTCACTACAATAACAGAAAATGGAATTGATCATAAGTTAAGATCAACTAAAGTAATATATAACAATTGCTCCTCTCTAAATGAAAACAAAATAAGCCGATATCATAATAGAAAAATAACCTTGGTAATCATCTACAATAACACACCATAACATCTCTAGTATTCATCATAACCATAATGTATCACAGGTTTTCTATTTCTAGTTGAGCGTCTGATAGGAGTAACATCTGTTACAGGAATATCATCAGAAACCCCAATAGCTGGTACACTTATGTTATTGTGAGGCGAAACATTGGAAGGGGACTCAACAGAAACATAAGGTTGTACTACTTGTTGCTGAGAAGGTAATTTATCATAGGATGATACACAACTGGACTCATTACTGATACTGTTCTTTGGTTCTGAACCTATAATTGACAATAGTTGATTACAGTGTCGTTTCCATATGACATCTAATTCCTGAACATGAACATTATACACATTTACACCTAGTTTCTGAACAATTTCACCTTGAAACCATTTTGGACCATCTCTCAAGTTAAGTGCCAGAACTTTATCACCTACCTCAAATTTAGTAATTTGTTTGAATTCACAAGATGGTTTATTAGCAGTGTATTTAGGGTTTATTTTATCTTTGACCGATACAAAATTTCTATTATTCAGGGACACTGATGGGGGAATGTTAGTAACAGAATGTGGAACAGTACGATAATGGAATAAAACTTGAGCCAAGCGTGTTTTGAATGATTCACCACTTTGGTATTTCTTAAGAAATTCTTTTACAACCCTTACCCCCCTCTCTGCTTGACCATTACTTGGTGGTGAATAAGGAGGAGGAGTTATATGGATAATACCATTGTTCTCCAGAAACTGTTCAAATTCACTTTTGGTGAAACATGAAGCATTATCTGATAGGAGTGTGTCACACAACCCATTACGTGAAAACACCAAACGCAAAGCGTCAATTGTTTCATTTGCACTCGTACTATGCACTATTTTCACTTCCATATACTTACTAAGCGCATCTACAACAATAAGACATGTATGAGATTCATAGAAAAAAATGGTCTATATGAACATGAGACCATGGCCTTGGTGGAGTAGGCCATATTACATGTTGATTTTTACTTGGTCTTGCTTGAACAGACTGACACAACTCACAATTTTTAACCAGCCTTTCAACATCATGATCAATGTTAGGGTACCAGATAAGAGAGCGCACTAAAGCCTTCATATTACATATTCCTGGATGGCCTACATGAAATTTCTCTAATACTATTTGCCGTACAGAATGAGGAATTAAAACACGATTCTGATACAAAAGGCAGCCTTTCATAATGGACATACCCTTCAGAACGTTCTTATATGCCAACAACTTAGACTTAGCATTGATAGGAACTCCGTATTTTAGACAATGTTTCAATTCAGATAAATTTTTATCCTTATCTGTCTCCTTCTGAATTTCAACACAGGTTATATTCATATCTGACAGGGAATTCACAGTAAAGATTAGTTCATATGGCTCACAATCATGACCATATTCAGGTAGAGGCAGTCTACTTAAACAATCACTGTTAACATTATCTGAGCCTTTTGAATATTCAAAACAATAATTAAACTGAGATAGTCTTAAATACCAACGCTGTAACCTAGCAGAACATGTGAAAAGTACGCCTGCTGTATGGGAGAACAATTTACGCAAAGGTTGTTGATCATTCCTAATGATGAATTTTGAACCAAGAAGCAATTCTCTGAATTTTTCACACCCAAACACTACAGACAATGCTTCTCTTTCAAGATTTGAGTAATTACGTTCCGCATTGCTCAGAGTACGTGAGGCAAATATTACAGGCAGCCACTGAGAGTGCATATCTTTACGTTGCATCAGTACAGCAGCAATTCCATATCCTGAACTGTTTGTTTCCAACAAGGTTTCATAACCTGGATTAAACAATTGCAGAGCCCTATGAGATGTGAACAATAACCTAACAGTATCAAAGCACTTCTGTTGTTCTTGATTCCATACAAATCTTGCATTTTTATGCAATAATCTATACAATGGAGCAAACTCGTCAGTGAATTTAGGAATAAACCGTTTATAATAGTTACACAGTCCCAAGAATGCTTGCAATTGCTTTAAATCTTTGGGCGCAGGGGCATCAACGATGGAACGAACTTTTCCAGGGTCAGTATGCACCCCCTTATTATTGAATATATGCCCTAAATAATGCACCTCCTTTGTAAAAAAAAGGAACATTTATTGTTATTAACTTTGATACCAGCATCCTGAAGAGTTTTTAATACTTTCCTCAAGGTAACAATATGCTCATCAACAATAGGAGACAAAATAAGTAGATCATCCTGGTAAATAATCAAATTATTAATGTCATTCAGTAACTGCAACATAAATGACTGGAATATACCGGGACTAGCCCGTAAGCCAAATGGGAAGTAATTGTATCGATACAACCCTTCACAAGTGTTAATTGTTGTATATTTCTTAGATTCTTCATCTAATGGCAACTGTAAAAATGCATGTGACAAATCAGTTTTAGAGAAAACTGTTGCAGAGCCTACTTGTGCAATGACCTCGTCAATAGAGGGTATTGGAGTCTGTACTGGATCAAGGAATTTATTGACTGTAACTGAAAAATCCCCACATATTCGAATGTGATTCTCATTCTTCATGACATTAACTGTGGGTGAAGCCCAATCACTGGAATATACCTTAGATATCTTACCACTAGCAATTAACCTGTCAAGTTTTTCTTCTACCTTACTTCGTAAACGCAATGGAACAGGTCGAGCTCTTGCAAAAATTGGCCTTGCATCAGGCATGACATTTAAGGAGACAGTATGTTTGACGTCAGATTGAAATTCATCACGTAAATATGTTTTGAATTCAGACAATATCTATCTTTTGACATAAATCCCTACCCAACAAATTAACATTACTGGAATTTACAATTAAGAATTTGTTTCAACATTTTGTGACCATAAGTCACATTTACATAAGCTTCACCACATAAATTTATAGCATTTTCACTGTATTCACGAACACGGTGTTTTGTTGGAGAAATAACAACACGGGCTCTGGCTGCATCACTTTGACATATTGTAGACACATGACTTCCACTATCAATTTCAAAATCGACTTTCTGATTGTTAATAAAACAGCTCAACATATATGGTGAATCAGACATAGGCACAGTGGAGTTTATTCTAAAAAAGAATTTACCCTTCGCTGAGAACATTCACAGCTGTCTTCTATGACACTAACATCATCATCCATCTGGTCACAGCGTGCCATCCCCTTATGCTGCGTTGCCACATCTCCCTGGGTCGTTGCTGCATCCCTCGGAGTTGCTTCAGAGATTGCATGCAATGACTTTGCAGTGGATTTGCAACACCTAGCAAGGTGACCTGTTTTCTGGCATTTCATGCATTTCAGTTTCATGGCAAAACAATCATTAGCAAAATGATTTGCTTGCTGACCACACCTTATGCAAATATATGAAGTAGGTACCTTTTTAATACCTTTAGCGCTATGTTCAGTAACTTTATAGCTTGTGTGATGATTGCATTCTGGCTTTATATCCTGAGCATCAGCGGAAAATGTTGCCAGTAGTTTCGCCTTCTCAGCACACTCGATTAATGACTTGCTTTCACAGTCTTGTAACAAACCACTCAGAATGCTGGCAGACCTTAAGCCACTCACAAATGCATCTCGCAGAGACCTGTCCCGACAGCAATCTTTATAATTGCAATTTGAGCACAAGTCATTTAATGCACGTGCATAGTTTTCAATAGATTCATCCGGAAGTTGTTTCCTATTCAGGAATTATACCTGTCGTGAATTTTTCTCCGACTTATTACAATTAATATTCTAGGCCCGATGTTGTGGGCCGATAACAAGACCTTGAAGAGGTTAGCCTCCCAAAACTGTCCAGGATTCAATAAAATATGAATACACTTTACAAATTTATTACAAAAATAACTATTTAACAAGGAAATTACACTAAAACATTTGAACTAATTGATAAATGAAACCATCTCCTTTAGGGGTCTGTAACATGTGCCCGTGGGGCACTAGGTCCACGTCGGACTAAAATAAGAACTAAATACACTCAATTTCAATATAATACCTTGGTAGAACACCTACCAAGGTTCTCTGACGTATTTTGGTAAATAAATCTAATCCCCAATCACTGGGATCACAAAGTTACAGACAGATATAAATTACACTTCGTACTCAGAAAAACACTAGGGGGAACCAACCTGGTTTCACGCGGTTTGCAGCGGAGACAGAGAGAGTAACAATTAGATGAACTTACTTGTTTGGGGGAGATAGGCAGAGAGGACGACCGTAGCTCTGGGCAGCTCCGAAGAAAACTTCGATCTCCCGCGATAACTAAAGTGTCCTTGGGAGAGGGGAGGGAAGTCTTACGTTATTTATTCATAAGGGGTCTGATAAAGCTTCTTTATCGACCACAAGACGGAGAAACTGTTAAAGTCTTACTTCAGATCGAAGGGTGAGCTTAATGCTTCGGCTGAAGGCCATAATTTGCTGTAATCCACCAAACTAGAGAGTCCTTGGCTCTAAACATATACATTGATATTCTTATCGTGGTGCAACAATACGAGATGAATTTTGTGATTCGTAAATAACAAATACTTAGTTTCTCTGACACCCGCTCCTTCCCCAACAGGTGGTTAAATTTTATGCCCCAATACCGTCACGTATTGGACCATAGTCATTAGCAGCAACGCCCGCAAGATCTTCCAATCTTAGCTCAATTTAACGTAATGTTTGTGGAGTTAAATGGCGGGACTTTTGAATGATCAGTTCGAAACTCCCGACATCCTCCACACCCGAAATAAAGGGGCGGTGAAACGTCGGTCAATTAGGCAAGACTGGACTCGGGGGAGGAGTAACCACTCCAAGACTCCGTTAGGCTCGTTGCGTAGCGCTCCACAACGACTCTAACAGAGTATACACAATGTACATCAACAGCAATATTACCCCGGGGCAATCAACTCTTACAGGTGTACACAAGAATGGTAATAAAAAAAATGTACCCAGACATATAATACATACATGAACTATTCAAATAGAAAGGCAAGTAGGCAATGGGCCTACAACGTTCAATAAGCAATGTATATATACACAAGAATAGCAATAAAAAATGTACCCAGACATATGATACATACATGAACTATTCAAATAGAAAGGCAAGTAGGCAATGGGCCTACAACGATCAATAAGCAATGTATATATACACAAGAATGGCAATAAAAAATGTACCCAGACATATAATACATACAACAATCCAATCATAAGGCAATCTGCCCTTAATCATATCAATGGAATCACCCTTCCCACACTGCCACACCTTGGCAATTACTTTAGGGGGAACAAGAGGGAGGGGCCTGGTTCTGTACAACGCTCGGTTGGTAAGTACGAGAGACCATCCTGTCCCCGTTCTCCACACCCGACGCACTTCCAACCTCTGTGGATTCATTCGCACCTACATTCACTTCTTTCCACCCTCCCTACCTACCGGAAGGGGCACTCCCTTTTTCACTCACTGTTTGCAGCTATGCGTTATATATCCTCACTCCAAACTAAGCGTTCTATCAGCTCTCAGTGCTTCGCAGCGGCCCTTCTCAATGGGCGTGCGGAACGTCCTCGTGCGTCCGTCGTCTCGGATCCGGTTTCACTTTCACTTGCCTCACTTACCGCATTGTTATCACTATTAGCGTCATTATCCAAGGTCTCTGTGGCTGGTTATCAAGATGTCGTAGCCTGAGCCATCTCCTGGTTTTCCCCAGACGTCTCAACGATCCCTGGAATTCCTGCTGGCAAACTGTACGCACCCTCTTCTCCGTCATCGTCGTCGTCTTCTACAACACCATCATCAGAGGGGGCAATTTCCAGGGGAACCAGGTGGCTAACAGCTTGCAGGGACTCGACATCCTTGAATAACACCTTGGCTGAACGCACGACTCCGTCGTCGTCAGGATATGTCTCCACGACACGTCCAAGGGGCCATGTAGCTCTTTTTTTATTTTCTTGCTTGTCCAGCACGACGTCTCCGGGGTGCAGCTTGGAAGGTTCCCCAGATCGACAGTCGTGTCGGGCTCTCAGGGCACTCAAATACTCCTTTCTCCACCTCTCTCGGAAGGCCTTCAAAGAGTCTGTCAGTTTTATGTAACTGTCACGAAGCCTCCGGGAGGTGAAGGTCGCATTGAGGTGGTCGTCTGGCAAGATCGGTGCCATGAGGTGGACTGGGTGTCCTCTCAGCAAATGGGAGGGGGTGAAGACCTCATCCTCGCACTTGTCGCTGCTGTACATTAGAGGCCTGTTATTTACCACCGCCTCTGCTTCCTTCACAAGGGTTAATTCGTGGGCGTCTGGCAGGTACTTCTTCCCGAGGGCTATCTGGAGGGTACGTTTCGTCACTACGATCAGGCGCTTGAAGAACCCACCTTTCCAAGGTCCACGGGGCATCTGAAAGCGCCAATCTATGCCAGTTCTCCTCAGGAACTGCTGGACTTCATCCTCTTCATAGAGTCCCTGAAGGAGGTTGCTGGCAGTCTTGAACGTTTGATGATTATCAGATGTGATGAACGATGGAGCACCATGGGTAGCACAAAATCGTCTTAGGGCTAAGACGAATTCTTCCGCTTCCAAGGAGGGGCAGAAATCGAGGTACACGGCCCTGCTAGTCATGCATGTCACGATCAGTATTTAGCCTGGCCGCGTTTCCGTCTGTATGGCCGTGTGTGGTCCACTCCGACTGCTGTAAAGGGCTTCGTTAGGGTGATCCTTTCCTTCGGTAGGGGGGGTGGTGGTGGCTGTCTCAACAGGGGCTGGAAGGCTAGCACGCATTCCGGACACTGTCACACGGTCCGCTTCACAATGGAACGTAGGCCCGCCGCCCAGCATTTCTGTCGAAAGATACCCATTAGTGTATTCACACCACAATGTAAGTGCAAATGGTGTAAATATCTTAGATAAGCCCTAACTAAGTGCCCTTTTGGCTGGCAAGAGAATTAAACGTTTAATTTCCTCTATTTGGGACACTCGTCCCCTAGTGCAAATTAATTTATCATCTAACACTAGATTTAATTGTCTGACAAAATTAGTAACTTCACGAGGGGGTCTGACTCCGCCCTCCAAGTAAGCATAGATTGTAGTCAAATAATGTTTTTGCTCTAGTTGGACAACAATACTGAACGGATGCTGTTTTAATCTGGTAAACCTTTGGATTACCCTAGTAACTCTCAACAAGAATTGGAACTCTACTTCCCTCTGTAGAATTTCCCATATCTCTCCTGGTGGGACAGGTCTTATTTCCTCCCTCATTTCTTGTACCGCCGCCACTATGGGGTTTTCATGGGTGGGATCGTCCTCCTCGTACGGAACAGGCTCTCCCGTGGTCCTCAAGAAGTCTGGACCATTTTGCCAAAGAGGGTTATTTAGCAGTTGTTGCGTCGTTGCTCCTCTGGACAGGACATCAGCAGGATTCTGTTTGCTTGGGACATGGTTTAAACTGAATCGGCAAACCTGATGAAGAAAAACAATCTCCGCCACTCGGTTAGATATAAATATGTTCTTGTAGTCCTTGGCATAGGGAGATGCTACCCATGCCAACGTGACCTTGCTGTCGGTCCACATGACTATCTCTTGTGGCTCTATCAGCTCTTTGAGTGTCCTAGCTAATCTGCAGCCTAACAACAATGCTAATAGTTCTAGCTTGGGAATTGTCAACTTGTTCATCCCCCTTGGAGTGATCCTCATTGCAATTGTCCCTAGTATATGCTACTGCACCGCATGCCTTACTGCTGGCATCGGTGAATACATGGAGCTCTAAACCTTTCTTACCTACCGTTCTTGGAAATGTGATGTCACTCACCGCTTTCAATTCACTCAAGAACTCATTCGCTTCTCTAGCTTTCTCTCTCTTTAACACATCATCCCAACCCACGTTATCCTCCCATAGTTGTTGGAGGAAAAGTTTTCCTCTTACAAATAATGGGCTTATCAAATCTAGAGGATCGTAAATGGAAACCAACATGGAGAGTACCCTACGCTTCGTAGGTACCCATCCCTCCCCCAATTCACTGATTCTCTTACTTTCTTTCACACACAATCTGTCGACGTCCCGGGCCCATCACAGCCCAAGCACGTTCACATTCACCGGCTCACTCCACTGCTTTTCACTATCAAAGGCTAAGTGATTGGACGCCCACCCTTCTAAAGGCATACCAGCCCCTTTTAAGATCTTATTGACAGACTCATGCTCCTGCCTCATGCTCTCTAGATCCTCGAAAGTACCAAGATAATTATCTACGTAAAAGGACTTCGCCAAATCTGGCCTACCATCCCTTTTGAAATGACAATTTAAAACTTGTTGCAACAAAAATGGACTCGCCGTGATGCCGAACACCATGACTCTAAAGGCGAAGGTGAGCGCTCGACCTGCTACCTCGCACCAAAGAAATCGTGTGCATTTGGCATCACGAGGATCTAACAAGACACGGTGGAAGGCCTTGCTGATGTCGGCTAGCATGGCATATTTGTTCAACCTGAACCTTATGAGCAAATGATATGCTAATTCTACCAGATTGGGGCCATGTAAGAGGCATTCATTCAACGATTTATGACCCTTGGATTTTGCCGAGGCATTGAACACGATTCTGAGGGGGGTCATGCGGCTATCTTTCTTAATTTCAAAATGCGGCATATAATACCCTTCAACCTTAGGTTCCTTCACTACTGATATAAAGCCTGCTTCAAGATATTTATTTATCACTCCCTGATATTGATCAAAATATTCCCTGTCCTTCCTGAACTTAGTTTGCAACGATTCTAACTGCGCTATAGCGTTTCGATAGATCATATCTGGCCTAGCATCCGACCCGAATGGTAGGCTAACCTGATATCCCTCAGGTTTCTTCACAACACTTTGCGACACCTTTCGCATGGCTTCCGCCTCGCGAACAGTATATTGCTCTGATGGGGCGTTGCCAACACGGTCCAAACGCCACCACTCATCTACGTCAAACTGGTATGGTTCACTCGCAATTTTACATACTCTGAGCGTTTTCACCTGTTCGATCCTTTTCCCTTCCAATAGCCACTGCGGCACTTTCCCATATGGCGACATACCATTATGGGTCAGGAAAAGATTTATCCCATCAACCTTCTCGATGCCTATGATGAAGTAGCTAAAATAATCAGCCCCTACTAAAATGTGGACATTTTTCAGCACATCGGACTTGTTCTCTGGATCGGCTAATGTGACTCCCTTACTCAACAGATGCTGTCTGACTTGTACATAACCAGCTTTATGTATTGGGACGTCAACGTTTTCTTATGCCACCAGCTTCATTCGTACTGTTCTTTTTCCCATCTCTACCCTACAGCTTACGACATCATATTGTCCGCTTATTTCTGCGGAGCCAAACGGAACTATGTTCAATGCTACCCTTCCTACCACCGGTAGGCCTAATTGTCTCGCGGTTTTCGCAGATATGAAGCTCTTTTGGCTTCCTGAATCGAGGAATAAGCGGACTCGCTTGCTACCTTGTTTATGATTGACTTCGGCCATAGCCGTTGGCAAGATGGTACATGGAAGGTCCACGTCGGACGTCTGTGCAATCTTTACACTTTTGCACTGTTTGGATTCCACTTTATCTTTAGATGGGCGGGGGGCAGTTTCGTGCTGTCGAGGTGTCGCATTTACTACGGGGCGGGACGTTGTAGACGGACTACTACTATTACTTGGAACTGATTGCGGTTGTCTTCCCGCATTATAATTATCACAAATGGCTGTGTGGTGGTTAGCATTACAATTTTTACAAGAGTTTGGGATGGGACATTTATCACTTCGATGACCAGACTTGGTGTAATTGAAACAGAGGCCCCTTTTTAGCAAAATGCGACGTCTGGCAGCCACGTCAGTTACTTGGCAGCATCCGTGAGGCGGGTGCCGTTCGTTACAAAAGGGACAAGAATTATTGTGGACGGGTTTTGACTTCGCTCTTACACTGATGTCTACTCTGTCAGGTTCAAGTTTATCTCCTTGTTGCAAGGCATCGTCCTCGAGCATTCTGATAATGAAATCTATCGCGCCAAAGAACTCATCTAATGTATAGTCACACTTTCTTAGATGCTCGACAACTTTTGATTAATGAGGCTCATGACCATACCATGGCCTATATCATTACTACTTTGCCTCTTGATTTGCTCAATTATAATCGTTAATTCGAAACGGAACCTTTTCAGCTCTACAGGATCTAATGAGGGTAAAAAGACATTAGCCAACTTTCTGTGCAAAATTACGTGTGCCTGATGGACATTACCATACTGTTTATCTAAAAGATCCAACGCTATTTTATAGTTCGCGGCGGTTACACTTAGGGATTTTACGATCCTAAGCGGCTCCCTGCCTAAGGTCCCCAACAGATATGTGAATTTAGATACATCATCTAAATCTGCTCTTCGATCTACATGTATCGTAAAGAGCTCTCGATATGAAGCATATTCCTGCACTTCCCCTTCAAACGTGGGGAGAGGCAGCGGCTTCAATCTGGGGAGGGAAACATTCCCCGTTGGAGCGACTTTCACTCTGTAAATGCGATTATATAGAAGGGTAGAAGCTCGCGTAGCTTCTCCCAACGTGTGCCTGATTCGGGCTTCTAAACTAGGTTCTAGTTTAACATATTGATTCTTATACAGCTCTCTTAGCTGTCTTACCTCCTCTTGCAATTCCGTGACCAGATTCTGGTACACTGATTCAGAGTAGGTTTCAACTAATGCACGTTGTGTTTCCCTCAGTAAGTCGACTATGAGGCCCATCGACGCCTCAATGTGTACGATCGTGGCCACCGCCATTTTGACTAACTTTACTCTATTTTAGCGGGGGTTTGGCAAACTAGAAAGAAAGAGAATTATATTTACGTTAAGAAGATGGGGGCACAAAAAACTAGAGGCACACGCGGTCGATCACACATCGGGACGCTGAGGACTTTAATTGTTACGTCTCTCCCTCTCTCTCCTGATCAGCCTCATCAAACGGTTGAGGAAAGCATTGCGAATCATTTGATCGAAGTGGTCTCCGTCCCTTAACCTGCCCTCGCGGTAGGCTCTTGAATTCATCGGCAGGTGTCTCACACCGTACCGATGCCTCTTTGAACAATACTTGGAGACTCTCGCATTAAAGTTCTTTACCTTGCTTATGTGCTCGGTCGGATTGACAGCGAACCTATTGTCAGGTAGGTAAGCCCTAACATCGGCGTCACAAATAGCAATAATTTCTGTAATGTTCCTCAACCGTTCAACCAGGACCCTTAAGTTATCCCACACGGTTTTGGGGTGGTCGGTTGCCAGGTCGTTCCCTCCCAGGTACAAGACAATCAGATCATACCTCTTCTACCAATATTGCAAATTTCTACCTCGTTACCTGAACATTGCGGCAGATTCGGGGGGAGCTGGCTATGTCCTATCAGGGCTACCCTAAAGGTCATACTTTACTGATTTCCTTTCTAGCTCTGGAAGGCACTTGTTATCCGGTTCGAAGGACCAAATATAATGAATGTTTCTCCGACTTATTACATTTATGATTCTAGGCCCGATGTTGTGGGCCGATAACAAGACCTTGAAGAGGTTAGCCTCCCAAAACTGTCCAGGATTCAATAAAATATGAATACACTTTACAAATTTATTACAAAAATAACTATTTAACAAGGAAATAACACTAAAACATTTGAACTAATTGATAAATGAAACTATCTCCTTTAGGGGTCTGTAACATGTGCCCGTGGGGCACTAAGTCCACGTCGGACTAAAATAAGAAATAAATACACTCAATTTCAATATAATACCTTGGTAGAACACCTACCAAGGTTCTCTGACGTATCTTGGTAAATAAATCTAATCCCCAATCACTGAGATCACAAAGTTACAGACAGATATAAATTACACTTCGTACTCAGAAAAACACTAGGGGGAACCAACCTGGTTTCACGCGGTTTGCAGCGGAGACAGAGAGAGTAACAATTAGATGAACTTACTTGTTTGGGGGAGATAGGCAGAGAGGACGACCGTAGCTCTGGGCAGCTCCGAAGAAAACTTCGATCTCCCGCGCTAACTAAAGTGTCCTTGGGAGAGGGGAGGGAATTCTTACGTTATTTATTCATAAGGGGTCTGATAAAGCTTCTTTATCGACCACAAGACGGAGAAACTGTTAAAGTCTTACTTCAGATCGAAGGGTGAGCTTAATGCTTCGGCTGAAGGCCATAATTTGCTGTAATCCACCAAACTAGAGAGTCCTTGGCTCTAAACATATACATTGATATTTTTATCGTGGTGCAATAATACGAGATGAATTTTGTGATTTGTAAATAACAAATACTTAGTTTCTCTGACACCCGCTCCTTCCCCAACAGGTGGTTAAATTTTATGCCCCAGTACCGTCACGTATTGGACCATAGTCATTAGCAGCAACGCCCGCGAGATCTTCCAATCTTAGCTCAATTTAACGTAACGTTTGTGGAGTTAAATGGCGGGACTTTCGAATGATCAGTTCGAAACTCCCGACAATATCGTTGCACCTATCACACTCTTTTTAACCTCATACTGAGCAATTAACTTTTCTTTGATATTTTCGTATGTGGCGTCTAACAGTTTCACTGGTTTAAGTCTCCGTTGCACATCAGTAACGACATTTACAGAAAGAGATTTGACCAAAATACTAACCTTCTTAGTACTGTCGTCTCCAGCTTGCTGCAGTAAACCAGCAGATTGAACTGTGAATCTTTCAAGAAACTCAACTACAGTTTCTAAGCTAGGATTGAATGCTGGACACTGTGTAGCCATGGTTAATCAATTTATTTTCCGTTGTATTTCTCGTCGCCACTTGTAATATTCCTACTTTAGTTGTATTTTAGTTATTCTCTGTAAAGATGCATGCAGAAAAAGGAAATGAAAAGACGAGTTCTTGAAGAGAGATGTATTCTCTAGTACACGGAGGCAGACACTGACTTGATTTTAAATTCAACTGCCCAACAGCTGGAGTCATGACGTAATAAAAACATCACTACAAGAACAGAAAATGGAATTGATCATAAGTTAAGATAAACTAAAGTAATATATAATATTTATTTAGACGATATCATGATTACAGGGAAAACGGCCGAAGAACATAATAATGATATTTGTAAAGTTTTGGAAGCATTGCGACTGTAATGGTATGAAAATAAATTTGTCAAATTGCAAATTTTTCTGTGAACAGGTCAAATTTTTAGGACACATAATAACCCCAGAAGGTATCCAACCCTGCCCCAGTAAAGCAGCGGCTATAAGAGATTTCCCCAGGCCACGTAATCTAAGGAAGTAGCTGGGTTCCTAGGGTTTGCTTGGGTATTACCGTAAATTCATAAGAGATTTTGGAGAGATGCATTAAAGAAACAAAAAGTAATAAATTGGGGAGGGGAAGAAGAAAGGGCCTTTAACCATTTGAAAGCTGCCTTAACTAACAATGAATTACTCGCATATCCTAGATTTGATCGCCAGTTTTTAGTGACAACAGATGCAAGTAGCGTAACTATTAGTGGTGTAGTTTCTCAACGAGATGGTAAAGGCTGTGGAAATTCTTTCCACGCTTTATTCTAGTCACCCCCGTTATTCCATTTTTTATTTTTTGTTTATTGTTTTCTGGGTTTTACGCATCTCATTTTTCTTTTGTTTCCTTTGTAACCTTCATTATTATACCCTTAAATATTCATTGCTGCTAACATGTCCATCATTCCCCTGTAATGCTTTACCTTTCATCACCTCATTCCTCTGTAGATTATTTTATCTCATTTCCCGAGCTCACAGTACATTGCTCTGACGATGCAACCGACCGTCGACAATTTTTAAAGACAGCGCTTGGTTGCGTTCTGTTCCAAATGCTCTTGATGCTTTGGATGTTTAACCACAATTGGTTTGTATTTAAGTAACTCTTTAATTTACGCAACTCAATGATCTTAGCTTATTGCTATTTACATCTCAGTACCTACTTATGAGTCTATTTAGCTAGGATTGTTTCCTGTGTTATTGAACATCACTAAACGCCACTTAATTTTTTTGTATGTATATTAATTTTCATAAACTAGACAATAAGATTTCTTTATAATTACTTTCCCCTGGAGTTTCAAGAATGATCCTTGTATTTATAAAAAGCACCCTTCAGCAAACCACGTACTCATGGAAATTTGAAGATGAAGCACCCTTCAGCAAACCCCGTACTCATGGAAATTTGAAGAAGAAGACTCGACCGGCTCGAACGAGCTCAGCGGCGGGAGGCAGAAGCGTGTGAGCGGCCCACTTAAAAACCAGGAAGCGTGGAAGACGGACGTAGGCATAGCCTCTTCATCTGAGACGTCGTTTTAACATAGGCGTCAGTTCAACTACCTGTTGGTCAACCATTTACTAACGAACAGTATGCCTTACTTTGTGCCATTATTTAGAAGATAGGCATACGAAGATAAAACAAGACTGTGCAGAACTGAAGATGCACCGTGTTCTTAACAGTTTACAAGATGCCTCCACTACGTCTACAATCAACCCTCAAGAGCATGAGTACTAATTAACGGTGCTCAACCTTGGCCAAAGAACTGTCCCCCCCCCTTTTTTTTCTAGCCTTTATTTGATGATGTGCACATTTAGCTAGGAAGTCATGTTCAAACTGTCTGGTTTAATCATTCGTGGCGTGTCCATTAACATAAGTTGTGTTCCCGTTCCCCTCTATCAAGTTTGAAATTTTATTGCCCGAGAGGAATGTGTTCAAAGTAGTGAGTAGAACTTTTGGTATTATTTCAGTCACCATTTTTACTTTCATTGGTTGATTAGTTATTTGATTATTGATTTACGATTTAATTGATTTGACCATTTTCTTGGCATTTTTCATTTTTCATATGCCATGCGGTCTTTATTCAAATTTCAATTAGGTAGTTTTGCTGTTTTTTTCGGTGTCAGTTAGGTGAAAATTCCTGTTGTACTTTATGGAAATAAACGCCATTTTTAGGTTAAAATTATCAACTGTTTTTAACTTGACCTTTACATTTTGAAATGACTAAATGAGTTATCACATGAGGGGAGATATGACTTAAGGGTAAGTTTATATTTACGTCAATCTAAAGCTATCGGTGTCAATCCTTTATTGTAATGTTCTACGGTATTACCTCCCGGTGGTCCTTAGGACGTTTTGACTTTTACAGTACTGCTCCCCCTAACTCTTTGTGAAACTGTCGTTAACGTAACTGATTCAGTCCAACCACACTTGATTGGGATTTACTATTCTACGCCCTGGAGTAGCGTCTGAACATCAAGGTGATATCGATGCCGACAGTCCCGGTATAGAATAATCTTTGGACTTGAACGTGTGTAGGGAAAGCAAACCGTCTTCGTTGCGGTTCTCTAGTTTGTCAAGTGTGAGAGTGTTGGCGCTCTATCCTTCAGGCTCGGGTCCGGAAATCAGAAACGGGGAGGCCTTTCCCGGAATTATTTCCCACACTTAAATAAATAACAAAGGCAGAGAGCGATCCATTATTTTGCTTCCCGGGCATTAAAAGTGGCAGAAAAGAATTAAAGTACATTCGATCACGAGACTTTGGCTATTCTTTGGGTTCTAGAGAGGCATTGGATCTTTTTATTAGGTCAGTTGATTGAGTTGCAAAGTGATCATCGCCCCTTATGTGATTTTTATTATAAAAATGATTTGACATATATACAGAAATCACCCCCAAAAATAACTCATCTGTATATATATATATATATATATATATATATATATATATATATATATATATATATATATATATATATAAATATATATATATAAATATATATATATATATATATATATATATATATATATATATATATATATATATATATATATATATATATATATATTATGTGGCATTTCTGTTTAATACATGCCATTCCTATTACGGGACGGAGTATCCTCCATATATCATATATCTTCCGGAGTGAGGATTAAGGGGGGGGGGGGGCGGGGAATGTCCTAATTCATGTATAGGTGATATGGGGTGAAGGCGGCCACGGGTAGAACACAGACATTGTCGATAGAACCAACACTAAAAGTTATTTCGGGACATCAGTCCTAGGGTAGAACGCGCTAAGCAATGCTTACATGGCCGCCATTTTCTGGAATTGCCTCATCGCAACTATGGTTTTCAGGTAAGAAAATAGACTTTTGCAATATTTTTTTTTTTAATTTTCTGCATTCTAATAAAGTGTGTGACGACCATGAATATAGTGTGATCATTCTTAAAACAGTTATATAGTGAAATAAGGCCTATTTGCCTAATTTACGAGTGAAATAAAAGTGATTGCCTTCGAATTTGGCGAGATGTTTGGACTTTTGTAAAATATGGCCATCCGGGGGAAGTCGACTGGGGTGAACCCAACCAAAAAATTTTGGAAATTTCGTGAAAAATATTTAACGGTGTCTAATGTCTCCAGGAGCATGTATATATGTTTATTGATGCTCAATATAAGTTGTAAGTGATATTAACATGATGGGGACGTATTTAAGTGTATTTTGTAATGGAACTACTGCAGTTTCTTAGTTAATATTTATGACACACCTAGTTTATTGTAGTATTTATATCGTGTTAAAAATACAAGTGCTTAGGATAAGTTTTATAATGTCAGTGAACATTTTAAAAATTTCCATTTTCGGGGTGAGGTCGTATGGATTAGAGGGGGGAACGTTCGCCTCACCCCAAAAACTTAGATGTCAATATAAAAAAAAATTTTCCTACTTACTTTACAAGTTCTAATAGCATATTTTTCTTCTAGATTTTTCGACCCTACTTCATCGAGATGCCTCGAACTTATGTTGCTAAGGGACTCCTCCAGCTTGACCACACCAATTTGGAGAAGGCCTTCTACTACCGGGTCAAGACTGGGTGCAGTTTTAGATTAATGTGGGTATAGTTTCATGTTTATTATGTGTTAAACTTTTATAATCCATTTTAGTCATAAATAATTCTTATTTTTCCATTTGTATCCGTAAATTTATTTTTATTTTCCATTTTTATATAATTGAAATGTAGGCTAATAGCCTATTAAATTTCTTGTAAATTGGAGGCAAATAAGGTAAATAATAGACATTAATGTTATGATTTAAATTTCCAAGGCTTTAATCGTTTATTTTCAAGTAAATAATATAATAAAAAAAAATGAAAAGAATATTTTCTTATAATTGCAAATTTGTATTTTTTTTTTTTTTTGTACAAATCATTTATTGAATAAAACTATAATTCTCGACAATGTTTGCTTTGACCCTCTAGTATCTTTAGAGGCTCCAAACTAGTTGTTAACTGAAAGATAAATGTCTGAAAAATGGGGGTCATTACTCCTGTCTGCTTTCACCCCTTACCCTGTCCGCCTTGACCCAACATAGGGGGAAAGGCGGATAATTTGTAAAAGTTCATAAATGCTCACATATCTCTAACTACACATAAAGTTGGGCTTTTTTACTTGGGCAGTAGCTGGACAAATCGTGATGCTATCATTTGGTGCCAGTCTGGTTTCAATTAGTGCAATATTTTTTTTTTTTTACAAATATTTTTCATTTTGTCGTCCGGTTTCACCCCATATCACCTAGATGTATGTTGTATGTCAAGGTAAATGAACTCAATGTTCATGATTATTCCACAAAAACCTATAACTCAGCATGTTATTGTACAAGATTGCATTTTGGTAACGAAGGGAGTTTAGTTGCCTTTGGGCGCTCGAGTTGACAAGTCCCTCACCTGAGAGGATAGTTGTGTACGGTGTACTTAAGAACGAATCTTATGTAATAAATGAAGAAAACCCATATTCCGACGTCTCATTATCCGTCTGATGTCTTAATACCCAAGATAAGAGTATTGATGGAAACAGGAATATATGTAGTCAGTTGTGTGTAACAACAACAAGAAAATTAACAAAAGACACCATTGACTTAAATTATATAGGCAACAGAGTCATGAGCAAGCGTAAACGTAAGTTGAAAATAACAATTATTGCCAAAAAACATGTAAATCAAAGAGAGCTTCCTTCCGTGAGCGGTAATATTCCATGTGAAATTCTCTCTCTCTCTCTCTCTCTCTCTCTCTCTCTCTCTCTCTCTCTCTCTCTCTCTCTCTCTCTCTCTCTCTCTCTCTCTCTCTCTCTCAGGATTCAGGATTGTGACAAGGATATTAAATGTTGACCTACTTGGATACTTGCCATATCTTATCGGGGCAGTGCATCTGTAGGACATTGTATATTTACTAAAATTATGTAAACGTTAGTATTTTCTTAAAGTCTTGCCTGTAGATCTTCAAACAATACTTCATATGATTTACTCTCTATAGCCTATTTGAACCATAAGACATCTGTGTACTGAACAATCTCTTCTAACTTAATTGTGCAACAACGGTGTTTTCCGTCCATTTGCACCTCGAAGCTGAATATACAGGAGTGATTGCCGAGTGAAGACCAGTTTACGCGGAGCTCTGTTGAACACTCACCCTGGGCCGTTTTTAGCTTATGTTTCTCGTTTAGGAAATCATTTAAAAAATATTAATTAATCTCATGGCGAGACTAAAGTGAGAAATAATAGTACATCATGTCTGACTTTGACTCCCTGTGCTGTCTCCAATGTGGAACCACGGGGGAGACCTAAAAAAAACTGGAGAGGATGCGATTGCAATAGATACTATCATAAGAAGTGTGTGTTTATAGTGACAAACATCAGTGATAAAGCCGTAATAAATTTGAAATGGATATGCCCACACTGCGTAGTTGAAGCCAGAACAGCCAAGTTACATATATCAAAATCGGAGGAGGCACTGAAAATGAGAGACGGTGCTTTGATTGAACAAGACACGAGAATTGCTGAATTGGAAAACCAAGTTGCGGAGCATAGCGTACAGGCACCAAATTTCACCCAGACCACTGACCTCACTAAGAAAGTTGATAGTCTAGCGATGAATATGAAATCAATTAAGGTAACACTTCAAACACTAATAGACCAAAAACTAGAGAAAATGACATACGCCGATAAAGTTAAGGAAAATAATCTACTGGTAATTAAATCAACTAATGCAAAAACTAAATTCACTGACAGAAAAAATGAGGTCGAACATGTACTTAAATGTGTTCCAATTCTTAAAACGAGGTCAACTTCAAATGGAAATGTTGTAAACTATGCTAACAAAAAGATCAGAGAGGATGCAGCAGACAAGATTCAGACATTGGTTGCTGATACTGAGACGAGAAAATTTGGAAAATTATAACCAAAAATAATGATTTGCAATGTATACAATGATGAAGATGAAGTAATAAATGCCTTGATTCAAAGAAATCGTTGAGTGGACCAAATCTCAAATATAGAAAAGTATATAAGTGTGGTATTCAAGAAAAGTGCTGCAGGTGGGACTACCCAGAAATCCTTGTGTTCGTTCTATGGTTGCGACCAAAGACTATATACTGAAGGAAGATAGGAAGGCTCAGGCTTTTAACACACAAATGAGTGTGCTATGAAAAGATGCCAGATACTCCCATGCAAAACGAATGGCTCTACCTGTTGAGCGAGCAACCAAACATTCAGAGCGGTAATGCTTACGGGTATATAGGATGGAATTCGATTGTAAATTTTGCGACATATTTGTTCATAATTTGCATTACTATGTCAGTATATTTTACTCATATATTCATGATATTCTTAAATTTTAGGTAACTAAATTTCAAATTATGTTTCTCAGTCTATTTTTTAGAAATTCAATAGCTATATATCTTATGATTTAGTTAATTTTCTTGCAAATTTAAGTATTGTACAGTATATTTCAACCATTTTTAAATGTTCTATACAATACCACATTCGAATAAATTAAAACATACTGTATATCTGATTTGTTAAACTTAGCCACAAATGCTTATGTGTAGGCATACATTTAATTGCAGTATGTAGGCCACTGTAAGATGGAGAGATATTAGGTGTATAAAAACACAATTGTATTTTATTCTTTATTGAAATGGAAAAGCATGATGCACTTATGTATAGTTTAGTATTATAAACTAATAAATGTACAATCAAAAGGATCAAAATAACACAAAATTGTATCACACACAAAAATAATCAAAAGGGGGTTGGAAATAGAAATAAGGTAGCATACAAGCCAACAAAAAATGAAAAACAAAAGAGATTTACTGTGGATGCCTTGCCTTAATCTTATACATCCAATATCAGTGGGGCTTACTCATTAGCAGCACATACTGCATGTATTATACTGCTTGAACTCACCGTTCTTTGTCCTTAGGGAACCTGTGAAATACCAAATGAGGATCGGTTTCTTTTTGTTTATGGCACACAACACACTTGTGTGACTTCTTTACTGTCGGCGCCATGTTTCGTTTGAGTCAACTGTCAAATTCTGAATATAAACAAACAGACGACAAACGATGTATACCTACAACGCCATCTGAAATCGGAGCAACCAACTATTGTGTTCACTTTGGAGTTGCCAACTAGCGTATTAACATTCTATTTTGAGCCTTCCTATCTTCCTTCAGTATATAGTCTTTGGTTGC
The DNA here is from genome assembly GCF_036898095.1 of Palaemon carinicauda. Classification (NCBI taxonomy): domain Eukaryota; kingdom Metazoa; phylum Arthropoda; class Malacostraca; order Decapoda; family Palaemonidae; genus Palaemon; species Palaemon carinicauda. The sequence goes on along the minus strand of NC_090735.1, from coordinate 92,952,424 downwards.
GACTATGGCTGATGCTGTGGTGCATGGGTCAAGCCCCTCCCTGGTATGCACTGGCTGGCGATGGAAGTATTATGGAAAATTCCTCCCCCGCTAGCGTGACACGGCTGGTGATTCATATGTTTGGTAGGTAATGTTATGTTTGTGGCGAGGATCAAAACCGAAGCCAAAGCTGAAGTAGAGTCTGAACGGTCAGGTCTTAGAAGCAACATTCAGAACTACCATTGAAATTTGTGCGGAAAAAAAAAAAAAAACTATGTCAGGTTCCTGTGTTCACGTTGTTTAGTGTTCTGCAAAATGAGATAAATAGTGAGAAATTAACTAGAAATAGTGTGAATTGTGCAACTCAAACTGAAAGTGAAGTAACGAGGAATTCAAGCAATAAGTCAAAGTCGTAGGAAAATTGAAATAAGGTAAGATAACATCTTGTATTCTCAGTAGAGGCAACACACGTGGTCGGCATACCTGATTTAAGAAATACAAGTAAGACATCAGCAAAGAGAAGTTAATTAAATAAAATGGCCGACAAAGTAGGGTGCAAAACTATAACAACTAGGGGTAGAATAATCAAAGTTGTGGGAAAAATGAAAGAAGCTAGCCTAGACAAGACGGGTGTGTCTATGATCAGTCTAGGGCAGAACAGCCAGGTCTCACAAGAAAGTAGACTAATAGACATAGGAGATAGTAGGAACATTATAGAAGGAAAGTCTGGGGAAGACGTGGAGCTGGAAACAATAGTCACGTCCACACAAAGAGAGGGTAGTGATTCGTACCAATGTGCCAGCTGTACTCTAGAGTTAGGCCTGGAGGACGAAAGCGCAGAATGCGATAAATGCAAGGAGTGGTACTGCCTCCAGTGCATTGATTTAGCAACCACAACAAAAGGCCAACAAAAAACGCTATTCTAATGATCAAAATGACCGAAAAGATTGATGGGCTTTTCTGGTTTTGTGCTGGCTGCTCAGTGGAAACAAAACAATTCCTGATGGGAAAATGCTGTGGTGGAAAGGACAGAAACAAGAAGGGAGAAAATGTAATGTCAGTATCGGAAATGGTATGCCACATAAATTTGATGTCTAAAATGCTGGAAGAAGACTGCTTCAAAATCAGTTCACGCGATGCGGAAATAGAAGGGCTTAAAAAGATTGCCGGAACTATAGAGAAAGCCTAGAATTGTGCCTAGGTGAACTGGCAGACCATAAACGAACGATAGGGAACCAATGGTTCCAAATTGAGGGCATGAAGATCCTCAACAGAGAATTGGTAACAGAGGGCAAAATAGAGGAGTTGGCAAATGCAAGGGCAACTAGTTTAGAAAGAACAGAGATAACAGAGGGGGAAAATTCAGTTGTAAATAATGAAGAAAGCAAAGGTGAAACAATTAAAGAGGAAAAAGAGAAAGAACAGAATGAGATTCCCTCAGAAAAAGGGAAAGAAAAGACCCCCAAAATATGCTTTTTCTTTAGAAATGGAGTCTGTAAAAAATGTCGATCATGCAACTTCCTCCATAGACGCGGCCAGGGAGGTGAAGATAACCCTCAGAGAAACGGGTAGAGGAAGCACATCCAGTGTAAGTATTACAAAGAAGGCAAGTGTAGGTTAGGTAAGGAGTGCAAATATGGTCACTGAGAAAATAACAAATGGGCAACAAAAGAAACTATGTGAAAGATGGATTGAAGATATGTAGAGATTATGTGAACGCTGCCTGCAAAAGAGGCCAAACATGCTCATTAAGACACTACAACATTAGAAATAAAGAAACCAGATCAGAAGTTAGAGGAAACAAGGAGCAGTATAAACATACTAAGGAGGGAAAAGTAAAGAATCATATAAGCAACGGTCCAAGTAAAAAAAGTATGGAAAACCAAATAAATTTTTAAAGTTCAAGAATGGAGGAAATGGGGAGATTGATTCAAGAGATAAGGTACGAAAAATCGTATAACCCGAGTCAACACAACTTGACGTGGGCAGAAAGGGTAGTGGGAAACCCCAACACAGCCCTAGGAATGGACTACATGATACCACAGGGTGGTCAAGGAAGAATAGATCGTTGCCTGTGAAAATGGAAGAGAAAAGAAGAAATAAAAAGAGGAGAGGAAAAAAAGAAAGCAAAATTTTATAAAGCTTTCAAGATATATTACATTAATATAAGGGTCACAGAATCAAAAGTGGACCCGATAGAGGAAATAATAGAAAAAGTTAAACCAACTGTTATTTGCATCACAGAAACCCATCTGAAGGAGGAAGAACATTGGAAGATAGCTGGTTATAGGGTCTTTAATAATAACAGAAAATCAAACGGGGGAGGAGTGTTGATTGCAGTAAAAAACGAATTGGAAAATGTAACGGTGGAAATAAAAAGTGAAAACCAGTGTCACGAGTCTCAGTGGGTAAAAATTGATAATGGGAAGACTAAAGTTAGATTGGGAGTAATTTATGCCCCACAAGAAAATATGCCCCATTTAGAAAATATGTACAAGTCTATAAAAGACGAAATAATGATAGCAAATAGCAGAGAAGAAAAAGTAGTTGTAATGGGAGACTTCAACTGTAAAGTATGAAGCATTATAAAAAAAAACAATAGTAATGAGATTTCAAAATCAGGCAAAATGTTAATAGATTTGGTAGAGGAGTCCAACATGATATTTGCAAATAGCAACCCGAAATGCAGAGGGACTTGGACGAGAATTGAAAAAGAGAAGAAATCAGTAATAGATTATGTTCTAGTTAGAGAAGAAGACGAAGAAGGTATTAGTGGCATGGTAATTGACTAAGAGAAAGTGATAACACCCTACAGAATATCAAAAGAAATGGTGTATTCTGATCACTGTGCCATCCTACATGAAATGAATTGGTTGATCCTAAACAAGAAAGAAAGAAAGGTTAGATACAAAATAGTCTGGAACCATTTAAAAGTCCACAAAGATAAGAAGGAACTTATAAAGATTGCTAAAGAAAAAGTTGGAGTAAGAATAAGATATTCAAAATGGCAAGAAAAAGTGCAAGAAATATTAAGAAAATGTAGGATAAAAGAGAGAAACAGAAAAAACAAGAGGTCCAAAGAATTAAGGAAATTAATGAAACTTAAAAGAACCTTAAAAAAGAATTGGATTAATCTTAGAAAGGAGAACAATGAGGTCAAGAGAAGAATTAAAGTACAGGAGAGCCTCGTAGACCTATATATACGAGAAGAAAACCAAAAAGAGCAAGGCTTAAGAATAATCAAGGAAGTAGAAGAGATCAAAGCAAAAGGAGATATGAACAGCACAGGTTTCTGGGAATTCAAAAAGAAGGTAGATGGAAAAAATGCTAGCAAATGTACGGCAATCAGAGGGAACGATGGAGAAATAATAGAGGATGTTGAAGAAATAAAGAAAGAATATGAGAAATTCTACAGTGATTTGTTTAAGCTAGAAAATCCCCAAAGTGAAGATGAGACCCTGGCAGAAGAAATCAACAACATGTTTGATAAATGGCTGTCAGAAAGTGACAGAGAAAATAACCTATCAAGAGGTAGAAGCCATCGTAAAAAGCCTGAAAGACAAATACACAACGGACAGGCAAAGGATTGAACAATGTTGTGATTAAAATGATGGGGAAAGAAATAATAGAAAGTCTGAAGCTGATCCTAACAGAAATTGATGAAAGCATATGTATCCCTAAAGAGTGGAAAGAGATGTGGATACTTTCAATCCACATAAAGGGAAATAAAATGGAACTAGAAAATAAAAGAGGTATATCACAAGCATAATTAGTAAAATATACGAGAAAATAAGGATGAAAAAATATAAGGACAGATTCAAAGAAGAGATGAGTAGATTCCGGTGTGGAGGCATTGGAGGAAGATCTACGGCCGATCATCTGCTTACACTAAATGCAGTAATAGACTATAATGTCTATTTGGGAGGGTCGACATACGTATGGTTCTGTGATGCATATAAGTGCTTCGATAAGCCAGACCTAAAGGATTGCATAAAAGAAATGGGAAAATGATAGGATGGAAGGAAGCACTAATAGTTAAAAAAATGAATGAAAAAGGTAGAGCAGCCATCAACTGTCCAGCAGGTACAACAGGAGATATAAAGATTGAAGGAAATGTGAGACAAGGAACGATATATAGACCCAAGCTATGCAGTATCGCAACTGACAAAGTGAATAGCATTAGTAGAAAAAATATCACATAGATAAGAAATATTGAAATAGAATCACTGGTATTTGTAGATGATATAATGTTTTCCAGAGGAAGGAAAGAAGGTATAGAATGTGCCATAAGTAATTGTCATAGCTTGGAAACCCTAAAGAAATTCACGATCAACACCAACCCCCAAAAATCGGGTGTATTAATAATTAACAAAAGAAAGAATGAGAAAGAGGAGATTGAAACAAAAGTGAAGAACGGACAAGTAAGTTTAGCTAAGGAATATAAGTATCTGGGTGAATGGTACACAGAGAAGGGAAACAAAGAATTGAGTATCAGTAAAAAAAAGCCAGAGAGTCGCATATATGACCCAAGAAATAAGAAAATATGGGGATATGAGAAAAGTAGGAAAGATGGCATTGGAAGTCAGAAAGGAAAAATATGAAACAGTAATAGTACCAATAACATTTGCCAACGTGGAGACCTGGAGTGTAATAAGAGACAAAGATATGAAAGATCTGGAAAACCTCCAATATAAGATAATAATAAATATGTAAGAACTACCTGCAAGTACTCCATATTGGGGTATACTTGCAAAAACAGGAATATGGCTGGTGTCTTGCAGAATAGAATATAAGAAATTAATGCTCTTCCATAATATCATAAACTCTGAGGAAAAAAGACTAGTAAGAGAGATAATTGAGGATCAGTTGAAGAACCCGTATGGAAAGTGCTGAAGCAAGAGCATAGAAGAAATCTGTAGTAAATATGGGATGGAAGTTGAAGAAATAAGAAGTTGGGGAAAAGGACCTTGAAAAAAAGAAATCAAGAAAAGAATTATGGAAAAAATAGAAGAAACTATTGAAGAAAAAAGAAAGTAATGAAAAAATTAAGATTTATTAAAGGAAATGGCCCACTGCCTTATATCAGAGAAATGAATCTGGATAAGGCATCCCTTGTAGTGAAGACAAGATTAAATATGCTCAATTTAAAAGCGAATTTCAGGGGAAAATATGAAGATAATTTGTGTGACCTGTGCAAAGATGAAGAAGATACTACCGAACATTTATTTTTATGCCCAAAATTAGGACAGCTAATGAATGTAGACATAAGTTTAGGTACACTGAAAAATCCTAGCAGGGAACTGGCTGCATTTATAGGTAGAGCAATGCGTATAAAAGAAGAATTCAAGAAGTCCAAACTGACCATAATAGGTTGCCAAAACTGATGAAAGCAAGGTGTTGTCCTATCTAATTTCAAGGTAGAATGGAATAAAAGTAAAGATTGAGAATCTCCTTACGGTATTAATTTATTTAAGGCACAGGTAGTATAAACTTAATAACAATAATAAGATTAAGCTTAGAAGCTTTGCTCCTATCTACAAAGAGATAGAGTGCCCGCAAACTTATTTTGCGGAGTGAGTAATAAGGAACCAGGAACCAGGAACCAATCACACCCAACTTCTCTGTTGAATCTATGTGCATTTGTGCTTGATTATGTTTAAGGTTGCGGATATTTTGTCTTTACATTCTATTGATACTGGCACGGTTTTAGGCTATGCATCTTCGCTAATATAATTAATAATCCACATTGCCCCAAGTATACATAGGTAATGTTGGTAATCTTGTGGTGAATGCAAATTTCAAATGGTTTTGTCTCTATAGTTTGAAGTATTTACCATACAATGAAATAATTACTATTACCATAATATTTTTCTTATGATTCTTATAAATATAATAGATTTGATATTTGTACATCATATGATAGCTTTATTTTGTGTGATGGAGCTTTCAACGTAGGAAAAATAAGTTTTTGAGATACGCATTATAATTGCCAGTTAGTGAATTTCAAACGGAATCCTCTGTCATTTTTTTTTTTTTTTGCATCAGTTTTGATGTCGACTGTACATAGATAACATGGGTAGCATATATAGACAAATTCTAGTTGTAGTCATACCAGGTCATCAAACCAAACTCATAAATTAAATTACTTTACTTTACTGCAAGCTCTACTTGTCATGTCCTAATCTCTACATGACCTTCACAGTAATTTTTATTATATGCATTCAAATGCGTTCAGCATTTCACACCGCATATTGCTTGTTTATTGCCAAATTCATACTATAAAAGCACTCAGAAAAAAAAGTCTTTTAATATAGTTACACAAAATAGTAGACATATACTTATACATAAATATACATATATATATATATATATATATATATATATATATATATATATATATATATATATATATATATATATATATATATATATATACTGTATATATATATATATATATATATATATATATATATATATATATATATATATATATATATATATATATATATATATATACATACATATATATATATATATATATATATATATATATATATATATATATATATATATATATATATATATATACATACATATATATATATATATATATATATATATATATATATATATATATATATATATATATATATATATATATATATATATATATATATATATATATATATGTATATCTATCTATCTATCTATCTATCTATCTATCTATCTATATATATATATATATATATATATATATATATATATATATATATATATATATATATATATATCCTCTTAATTAGCAGGTGTGGATCGAGCCATGATATGGCCTAGTCTACCAATTCAGTTTTCATCGGGTGCTTATAGAATGAAATTGCTACTCCTAATCGCTGCTCATCGGATATTTGAATTAAACTCCTAATAATTTTTCTTAATTCTAGTATAATGAGCTACCCTAAAATCTATATTTGGATGTGAAACTCTCCTTGCACATTAAATGTCTGTTGCTGCTATACATGTTGTGCATTTAACATTTCGTTCATCTATATTATTTTCTTAAAATATAATTATGGGTTAATCTTGAAATTAACATTAAGGGCAAGAAAAGACAATGGTTTACGAGTCAGGAAGGATCGACGGAGAACTACCTCTACTCTTCATCGTTTCTTATAAATAACTTAAGTTGGCATGAAAGCAGTGCGTCTCTATTAAAAAAGAAAACCAAATTAATGAACTTCTGCACCGTTAAACTTAGTGACTCATTACTCAGAGTTAACATGGCAACTAAGCTTTCTTATCAGTGGTCTTATCTAAAATCATGAGTTCGACTGTGTTCCTTTGAATGTTTTCTTTCTCATGGAATCTGCTGAACTTTCAGAAGCAATCCGTATCTAGTATGTAGGCTACATTCTACTACCCACCGTAGTAAATTAAGGGGAAATATTTCAATATGAATAAAAATATAGTAGGCTAAACCAGTTTCATGGATGTACCCTTTCACATATGAATAATGCTTTGCTGTGTTGACATATTTTATATTATTCTTTTGACAACTCCAAATAATGTTTATTTTTGGGCTCAAACCATGACGTCCTGATGGAAGGTTCCTTCGGTAGCTTCCTTGGGTATATTTAACTACAGGGATATTCCCAGAGAATTAAATCACAGGTTATCACAGAATTCTAACTTCTGGTGCGAGTACCCTAAAGGTTTCCCTCTAGGATATCGTATATCAACGGGACGTATGTATTAACACGCCACATAGCTATCTGCACCCCATATAGAGTTAGCACTTCGATATGGAAAGGTGGAGAATATCTGGGGAGCCGTTCCACAGTTACACTCGTCCGTGGCTGCTTTTGGTACTCAAAACGTAAACAAACGGGCGCCATTGCTAAATAACGTCACGTCCCTCCTCATCCTTCTGCCTGTAGCACCTTGCTTTAGTCGGATTTCCCTTTGTGCGATTTTCATCGACTTACATCGCCGTTATGTCTTTACCTTCAGCCTCGCCTTCTTCTGGAAAGTTGAGTACCAGGTCCCAGTATTGTTTAAATAAGCTCTAGCCGTAAAGTAACTTCTACTTTTCGTAAAATATTGTGTTTTGTGGCAGAGCTGTGCCGTTCCCGGACGCGCCATTTTATGGCGTCGCTGTTCTTTTGTATGCCTTATTTAGCTAGCCAGAACAGCTTTATCGGGCCTCTTAACTAATTGATATTGTTAGTTATTTAGTCTTCATTGCTAGGAATTACGTATATTGTGTTTTAACGCTCATCTACTCGGTCGTCGTTCGACCCCATACTAGATCGCTAGCTTAGCCCCTAGGCTAGATAGCCTAGCACTTGTGTTCATGCATGATATATACCAGTGATCCTAGGTTAAGTTATGAAGATTGTGGCATCATTTAACATACTGTTAACTGTGATGTAAGTGTTTTCGCCTTCGGGGACCATGTAGGGGATCGGTTTGATTGCGTTTCTTTCCAACCTAACCTAAATGTAGGAACCCCTATATGCTCCCTAATCCCCTGCCTGCGGGCATTCCCTCTGTGTGGCCATGCTTCCCCTTCTATATAGGGGAATCTTGTCTACAATCAGAGTATTTATCGCTTCTCAGTCTACCCTAAGGGAATGATCCCCCCTTAGGGTTGCGACCGAGAAATAAGGAACGGCTCTGCCCTTTCACAGTTGCATCTGGCTGGGTTACTACTCCCTTCCTGCAACTTGCGATGTGTCTTTCAGCCTACCTAGCCTAGGAATTAACTCTCCTTATCTAGGTTAGGCTTTGGGGGGGGCTAGTTCTGTACTTTTATAGTTTGAGACGGTACTCCTGTACCAATCTCATTCTGGTTACCTAACCTAGGCTAGGGAGCGTTCTCCCTATCCTTGGTGGCCGTTCTTGTACAGAGCCTCCACTATGAAAGACCCCCTCTTCTTCTCCCTCCCCACCTATCCCTTTGGTGTAGGCTTGCCTATACACATCTGTCCTTAGTCCTACAGCTCCTCCCTTGGGTGGAGTAGTAGGGCTAACTTGTTCTCCTGCTGAGCTGGCCGCTCTGGTACTTATACCCTTCATAGCGTTCTATGGGGGTAGTCGCCGGCAGCGGTCCGGCCAGCGGGGGTTTCCCACTCTTGAGTGCACTCTAACCCTCCCTTGGGTTACCCCAGGCACCCGGCCGACTGCCGGCCCCCTGCCGCCGGATGCTAGGAGTATCTACTCCTTTCATGAGTGCACTCTCTCCGGAGGGATGCCGGAGGGGTATGTGGTCTTACCCCTCCAATCCCTCCTTACCTTTCTCTCCTTCTATCCTGGTGCCGGTCCCTTGCCGCCTCTACTGCCGGCGATACCGCCTTACCTCTAGTGACACTCTTTCATAAGATTCCCCCCCTCCTCTAAGTCGTCAGCCTTCCGTGTGCCGGAGGCTGCCGCCTTCCGTCGGAATACAGCCGATGTCCCACCCCTCCCTTTACCTAGTAACAGCTGGCCGACCTTCGTAGCCGGCCACCGGCGTGCCGGTATTAATTGCCGGCGGTCTAGGTATACAACCATATACATAATTATCTTATGAACTGATCCAAGCTCACCAGGCCGTCAGCCTTCGGCTGCCGGAGCCCCCGCCTCCTGCCGGGGATCCGCCGCTGTGCCGGCGGTCGCCACGATGGTATTATATTTAGATACTCAATGTGTCTGTCTTGATGCCTTCCATCCTGCTGGACCGGCCTCCGGCGTTCCGTCGGTCTGCCGGCACCCTCCAGAGACGTCAAGGGACATGCACCCCTTTTCATACCTGCCGACAACATGTCGACAGTCATCACACTGCAGCCAGATGGCTTAGCCACTTCTATATATAGGTATTGTCTTACCATCTAAATCTGTGGCTGGGCTGTCTGATTGCACATTACAATATTCCAGCATACTCTTTGTGTCTTAGTACGGCCGATTGCCGGAACCTATATCTAATACGGGGTCTCCTATTCCCCTTCTACCCCAGGGAACTGAGTGGTCTCAGCCCCTGATACACCTCGTAGGCAATTTCTGTTAGAGGCTTAGCTTCTACCCACCACGGCTTATCCACATGGATTTCCGTTTTGTGACCTTCGGCCACAAAAGAAATTGCCTAAGGATAAGGTTACGGTAACCGACTGGGCGGGATTCACAAGTATGTGTCTATCTACTTCCTTTCCTGCTCTCTACTCTCAGGCATCATAATACTTATGGATTAATTAATGCTTAAAAATTTAGATTAATTAATCTTAATTTTAGAGTAATGTAAGTCATTCTTATGCCTTCCATGTACTCATGATCTCTTTCTTTTACAGGAGGAGTATATGAAGTGCGAAAGCAACTTTTGTGGAGTGAAGCGCCCGGACTTCTACGGGCACAAGGCGTGCCGGACCCACGGCCCCTGCGCCACCAAGAAAGGCGACCTGAAATACTGGGACCTGCAGCACTGTACAGTCTGCAAGAGTCGTCTGGTCGAAGCGTTCGACGATCCTCCTTCAGCGGAGGCAAGGGACAACGCTCGAGAGAAGCTACGCAAGTGGGTGCGTGGCTTCCAGAAGAACGCCACCGGACCGTATCTCGCCACCGAAAATTTGAGGGCCTTGCTGTTTCCAAAGGCATCTAAAGACTCCGTGGTCCCCAGTGATCAGATCCCCACCGTCCAGATAGTGGTGGAACCTGATATTGTCATGGGCCAGTCCATGCATGAGTGCCGCTTAGATTCCGACAACGTGGAACGTATGTCGGAAGTGTCGGAAGGGACGGAGAGGAACCTCATGGGTAAGGAGCTCGACTATGAGGAAGATCAGGTGGAATACCCTGATTCGGAGCATGAGGTCGCGCCCACTCCTACTCCCACACCGACTCCTGCACCGGCCGAGGAACCTGTTCCTTCGACTTCTGCCACCCCGGACCCTCTTCCATTGGGCACTCAGGAGGTTTTCAAGATGCTTGAAGCCCTCATGGAAAGAAAACTTCGCGAGACCCACGAGCTATTCAGGTCTAACCTAGGAAGTTTTAAACAACCGAAACGGTTTTCGGTTAAGGACCTCCCCGCTTGCTCGGATACTAACCCATGGAGGTATGCCGAGCATATGCCGATCACCACTGGCAAGATCTTCATCAGTGAGAAGGTCGGCTCGATCGTGTTGGAAGAAGTGGAATTCTTCCCAAATTTCGAGGCTTATCCGGACTGTTACGTCCGGCTCAGGTCTGAACCAGCCTCAAAGGAAGAGACCGAACCGAAGGAAGTAATCGTGTTCGATCTCGCGAAGGCCCAGGCTATGCTAGCCAATGCAGTGAAGAGTAGGGGTTTCACCAACTCCAAGATGCCGGCGCTTAGTATGAAGCACCCAACCTTCGTTGCGCCGAACGATGCGACCTTCCCCTTTATAGAAAAGGCCTTCACTGCGGTCTTGAAAGCAGTGGAAGAAGGGAAACCTTGCCCTGTACTGGAGGAGTGCAGACCCTTCTCCCTTACTGTTCCCCCTGATGATAGACACTGGAAAGACGTCCAGTCAACATTCACAGTGGGGAAGTTAGAGCCTGACGTAGCCGGTCGTCAGTTCAATGAGGACCTCCCAAAGCTAAATGATCACCTCCTTCGTAGGGAACAGGATATGAAGGAGAGGCTTGCCGCATCGCTGTCCCTCCAGGTATAGCTCGAAGTTATGGCCGGAGACACTAGAATCCCGGACTTCTACATGGTCCTAGCCAAAATGCATTTGGCAACGGTGATAAAGGACCTGTACAGCTTCACTAGGGCTCGCAGAGCCTGTCTGAATTCGTGTTTGCCAGCGCGACGGTAAAACACGAACCCCGGAGGCTGATTTCCTCCAATATCTTGGGTAAATACCTCTTTCCCTCTTCCTTGGTGAAAGAGATTGCTGACAAGGCCGCCACGGAGAACAGGAACCTTCTCCATAAATGGGGCATGTCAAAGAAAAGGAAATCCTCTCAGGACAATGGCCCTCAACCTAAGAGGAAATCCCTGAAACAGAAACCCCAGCAACGTCAACAGAGACGGCAGTTTCCGGGTTCCGCTACTCCCCAAGTGGCAGCTCAGCCACAGCAGACCTTTCAGCTGGTCACCCAGCCGGTGGTATCACAGTCACCGGTCTTCACCCCTGCATTTGAGCAACTTGCTACTACCTTTCGTCCCAGAGGTAGGGGCTCAACCAGAGGTTCCGGCAGAGATTCGTCTCGCTGCCCCTCCAGAGGCAGAGGAGGAAGGGGAGCTAGCGGCCAAGGTGGCAAACCCTCGGGACACCAGAAGCAATGAAGTGCTTCCGGTGGGAGGAAGACTCCGCCAATTCTAGGATCGTTGGACCTTCGATCCCTGGGCACACAGCATCGTCAAGAAGGGACTAGGCTGGAGCTGGACACAACCACCCCCAGCCTTCCAGCAATTCTTCCAACAGTCAACCCCCCTCCTGGAAGAATACGTCCTAGAACTCTTGAACAAGAAGGTGATCAGGAGGGGTAAAGTCAACCAGGTTCCAAGGGAGACTATTTTGCGTTCCCAAGAAGGACTCCGACAAACTCAGAGTCATTCTAGACTTATCCCCCCTCAACAAGTTCATTACGAACAACAAGTTCAAGATGCTGACTCTTCAACAGATAAGGACCCTTCTGCCTCAAGGTTCCTACACGGTCTCCATAGATCTGGCGGCTGCCTATTGGCACGTTCCAATGAACCACCACGCTTCCTCCTACCTAGGATTTCGACTCCAAAGGAAAAGCTACGCCTTCAGGGCCATGCCCTTCGGCCTCAACGTGGCCCCTCAGATTTTCACAAAGCTGGCGGATGCCATTGTTCAACAGCTGCGCCTCTGAGACGTCCAGGTGACGGCCTACCTCGACGACTGGCTAGTCTGGGCTCCATCGCCCGAGGATTGTTTAAAATCCTGCAGCAAAGTCACCCAGTTCCTAGAACACCTGGGATTCAAGATAAACGCGAAGAAATCTCGCCTCTCTCCAGCTCAGAAGTTCCAATGGTTAGGAATCCAGTGGAACCTTCAGTCACACCGCCTTTCCATCCCCCAGAAGAAAAGGAAGGAAATAGCAGGGTCTGTCAGAAAACTGCTGAAATCCAAACGGATCTCAAGACGACAGCAGGAACAAGTTCTAGGCTCTCTACAGTTCGCCTCTGTGACAAACCCAGTGCTTCGCGCACAGCTAAAGGATGCCGCGGGAGTCTGGAGACGTTATGCATCCATCGCTTGAAGAGACCTCAAGAGATGGCTCCCAAACAGACTTCGCTTACTATTAAAGCCGTGGTCGGAAGCAAAGGCCCTGAAAAGGTCCATTCCTCTTCAACACCTGCCTCCATCGCTCAACATCCACACGGACGCTTCACTGGAGGGTTGGGGAGGTCACTCCCACCAACGACAGGTTCAAGGAACATGGTCTCCCCTATTCAAGACGTTTCACATCAACATCTTGGAGGCCATGGCAGTTCTTCTCACCCTAAAGAAACTCTCTCCGCCTCCCTCGATCCACATCCATCTGACTCTGGACAACTCGGTGGTAGTCAGATGTCTCAATCGTCAGGGCTCGTGATCGCCTCAGATAAATCAGGTACTTCTTCCAATCTTCTGTCTAGCAGAAAAGAAGAAATGGCACCTGTCTGCAGTTCACCTACAAGGATTCCGCAACGTGACGGCGGACGCTCTATCACGAACAAGCCCAATAGAGTCGGAATGGTCTCTAGACGCAAGATCATTCTCCTTCATCTCTCGCCAAGTCCCGGAACTTCAGATCGATCTCTTCGCAACGAGCGACAACAATCAACTTCCTCGATATGTGGCCCCGTACGAGGACCCCAAGGCAGAAGCAGTGGATGCCATGTCACTGGATTGGAACAGATGGTCCAGGATATACCTGTTCCCTCCCCCCAACCTTCTGCTGAAAGTCCTCTCCAAACTGAGAACCTTCAAAGGGACAGCGGCCCTAGTGGCTCCCAAGTGGCCCCGGAGCAATTGGTACCCCCTGGTCCTGGAGCTGCAGCCCACGCTGATCCCCCTCCCGGGCCCATGTTCTCTCTCAGCAAGTACAGAAGTCGACTGTCTTCGCTTCATCACTGAAAGTCAGGGACCTTCATCTCATGATTTTCTCTCCCTGGCCACAAAGAAAAGGTTTGGGATCTCGAAGAAAAGTCTAGACTTCCTCGAGGAATACAAGACCGAATCCACACGACGGCAATACGAATCTTCCTAGAGAAAGTGGGTCTCGTTCGTCAAAGCAAAAATTCCTACGGAAATCACCACTGATTTTTGCATGTCCTTTTTCATTCATCTTCATGGACAAGGCTTAGCAGCCAACACGATTTCCACCTGCAAATCGGCTTTGACTAGACCACTACTGTAGGCTTTCCAGATTGATCTGTCCAGCGATATCTTCAATAAACTGCCAAAGGCATGCGCTAGACTATGCCCAGCACCTCCGCCAAAACCTATCTTCTCGTCCCTGGACAAGGTGCTCCATTTTGCCTCTAACCTGGACAACGATTCGTGCCCTCTCAAGGACCTGACTCAAAAAGTTATCTTCCTTTTTGCTCTCGCTTCGGGAGCCCGAGTCAGCAAAATAGTGGCATTATCAAGAGACGAGGGTCATATCCTGTACGCAGATACAGGAGAACTTACCCTCTTCCCTGATCCGACGTTTTTCGCAAAAAATGAATTACCCACCAAGAGATGGGGCCCCTGGAGAATCTGCCCCCTGAAGGAAGATGTCTCTTTGTGCCCAGTGGAGAGTCTTAAGGTCTATCTTCGAAGAACTTCAGACTTCGGTGGAGGTCAACTCTTCAAAGGAGAAACATCGGGTAGTGACCTGTCACTGAAACAACTAAGAGTGAAAATCACCTACTTCATTCGCAGAGCGGATCCTGACAGTACACCCACAGGTCATGATCCTAGAAAACTCGCGTCTTCTCTGAATTTCTTCCAGAGTATGGATTTCGAAAGCCTCAAGAGCTTCACAGGGTGGAAATCGTCACGCGTTTTCTTCAAGCACTACGCGAAGCAAGTGCATGAAGTTAAACATTTTGTGGTAGCCGCAGGTAGTGTTATGAAACCTGCCGTTTAACTCTGCATAGAACAGCGAGTTACTTGGGACTTTAACTCTACGGGTGCCTGTGTTGACCCTTGTGTGATACATAGTGATTTCATGGACACTTAGTGTTTCTAATAGACTGTTCTTATCAAGGTGAAATGAGTGCCATATGCCCTAGGGCATGATGTGTTTTTCTTTGAAAAAGACTGACGTTCCGCCGGAACTTGTGTTTCTAAAAGTGAAATTTCTTTCAGATTCAAGATTGAAGTCTTTTATTTTCTATGTACATTATTCTTATTATTGTAAATTAACTTTACACCTTTTATTGCAATTATTATCACTATAACCTGCAATCTATGAAATTAAACTTCTATTTTATTACATGTGCGTCTCTCTCCGCTCCTATTACCATTATGAAATACATGATTGTCATAGTTTCATTTACCCCTTTCCTTTGGAATGAGAAGAATAATATAAATTATCTGTATTATATACTCACCCATGCTGTGTAATATTCCTACTGGAATACTTACCTTCGTCCTGCCTTCGAGACCAGATTGATCTCTCTTCCATGGTGTATAGTGATTAATTATCACCTGTCTACACTTGAGAATATTCCTACCCGAATATTAACCTTCTGTCTTGTCTCTGAGTCCTGCAAGAACTCTCCACAAGGTGAGTAGCCCTTCAATGACCACTTCGGATTTTGGTATGATCCGCAGGGACTTCTCTGCCAGGGGGGCAGGAAGCTGGATCCCCACGGAACCTCTACCGAGGACACATCACATACCTCTGTTCGGAGCCCTTGGCACTTACTTTGAAAAAGGGGAAATCTTCCACGATACATTAATTCTCTGGTACACTTTCATCAGGACGTCATGGCTTGAGCCCAAAAAACGGATTTTGAGCGAAGCGAAAAATCTATTTTTGGGTGAGATAGCCATGACGTCCTGATGGACCCTCCCGTCTATTCTAGTCCAGCCTTTCAGGCCCCGCCCTGTCCTGCTGTATCATGGAAATTAGCAAGGAGCTGGCCTCAGGATGAGGACGGACGTGACGTCATTTAGCAATGGCGCCCGTTTGTTTACGTTTTGAGTACCAAAAGCAGCCACGGACGAGTGTAACTGTGGAACGGCTCCCCAGTTATTCTCCACCTTTCCATATCGAAGTGTTAACTCTATATGGGGTGCAGATAGCTATGTGGCGTGTTTATACATACGTCCCCTGTTGATATACGATATCCTAGAAGGTAACCTTTAGGGTACTCGCACCAGAAGTTAGAATTCTGTGATAACCTGTGGTTTAATTCTCTGGGAATATCCCTGTAGTTAAATATACCCAAGGAAGCTACCGAAGGAACCCTCCATCAGGACGTCATGGCTATCTCACCCAAAAATAGATTTTTCGCTTCGCTCAAAATCCGTTTATTAACCCGATCACGATTTCTATAGTGGCCTGTAGTACAGTACAGGCTCAGTGGTTGAACCTGAACCTAGAGTAGACATGGTTCTCAAACGGGGTACCTCGGTGATTCATACATGGACTAATTACTGGGTGTACACACAAAATAAAAATGGGAGTGAGGTCCACGGTGATATTTTAGTGGCCCATAGAGAAATTATTCTTCAGGTCAATAAATCGTTATTACTGAAAAATAAATTCCCACAGTAATCTACACAAAGACAAAGTTCAAAGGGAGATTGTAATAATTAAATCAATAGAATTTACCTTTAGGGCTGTAGGTGCTCAGAACTTAAAAGGTACCTTTGTTATAGTCCTAATTAATCGGCCAAGTAATCTCCCTTGAGATTATAAACTTCTGAGTGAAGAAAATGTGACTTTAGGAAAAGCAGACTTAGTAGACAACGCCCTTCTCAATGTAATAATCAAAAGAAAAATTCAAATAGATCACCCGCCTGAGAACCATCATACTTCAAGACATTAAGGTGCCCACTACTCTGGGAAAGCGCAGCGCTTTCTCACGGATTTTCCATCATCTGACCTTGACATGGCCGTAGGGGTGGGGGAGGATGGGGGCTATAACTCTTCACTTCTTTCCGAGAATTTACGTTTTTTATCTTTTAGTTCATAAAAAATTAAGACATTAAACTGCATAAATCTGATAATTCAGAAAAAAAATCTTTTATTAAATTGCATATCATTCAATAGCAATTTCTCGAATAGGTTTTTATTAACATGCATTTATATGTTAAAGTTAGGAGTTACACTACTTATGTTTACATATATGTATATATGTATATATATATATATATATATATATATATATATATATATATATATATATATATATATATATATATATATATATATATATATATATATATATATATATATTTATATATATATATATATTATATATATATATATATATATATATATATATATATATATATATATATATATATATATATATATATATATATATATATATATATATATATATATGTATATTGTAAAGGAATATTAATTAATGAATGTAAAATTGCAGAAAATGTTGAAAATTGATATTTGCATGAAGTGTACTCTAGACAACAGATGGCAGCAGCGCTTGGCGTAGGCAGTAGTCGCCAAGGATAATGTACCGAAAAATTATATTTAGTCCATGGATGTCTAGCATGAGTTGGGTATATAAAGGCCCAAAACGATGATTTTCGTTGGAGTCGCACCAAACAAGTGATTATAATAGTGTATCAAGTTTTTAAGGAATATATGGTAATGTATTGTTTATCCATTTGGACGTTTTCTTGTGTGATGTAACGTTGGTTGCCACTAACTTTTTTTATGTTACTTCAGTGAATTATATTGTGTTGATGTAAAGCTTTGTGATTTGGGTATTATACTGTAAACTGCAGTAATTAGTGATGAGTAGACTTGCTGAAGTGCTGAATGGCGAGTCTTTGTTTTTGTGTAATGCGTCCGTAATTTGTTTAATGTTCTGTTTGTGACTTTAATTTCCTTACTAATTGTTATTAAAGTACATTTTAAGTTAGAATGGGTTGTCACTGTTTACTGATATATTCTCCTCGTAAATCCTTATTATAAGAGATTTTTTTTCTTATGTTACATGGGGGCCTGTCGAACGAAACCCGAACGTATCCCTACTTGATATTTGCTCATTCAGTCGAACATTTGAAACTCGAACGTAGTATTTGCTCATTCTGTCGAACGTAACCCGAACGTATCCCTATTAACTTATCCTCAGTGTTAGCTCATTCTGTCAACCGTAAATTCACGTATCCCTACTGTTAATTGCTTTTCAGTACTTCCATATACTTAAGAGAGGGGGGGGGGAGAAAGTTGTGATAGTGTTAGTGCTATAATATTTGTCTTGCTGTGTTATTTTGAGCAGGTTATTAAAGATGTTTGATTTGAAAGATTTCATACGTAGTCCTAGTGGTGAAAAGTTAGAAGGTATAACTAAAATAGATTGGATTGTTTTAGCTAGGTACTATAATGAAGAAGTATCAGAATCTGCAAGGAAGCAAGAAATCTCAAATAAAATGAGGCGCTAATGACTCTAGGCATTTTGTCTGATAAGGAAGGGTTGTTACTAATGAATTGGGAAAAGGAAGAAGCTGATAGCCAGCTAAGTGCTAGTAAGAATAATACAGAGGGCAGTGCAAGTGAAGAGTATGGTGCCAAAGCAGTACTGTACGTGAAAAAACCAAGTCACGCAAGGTTAAACCCCAAAAATCAAGACTTTTTTTATGAAGGGATGAGTGTTGAACAGATGCAGATTCATTTGCAAGTATTTAGATTAGAAAATGAGAAAGCTGTTGAACTTAAGAAGTTGCTGAGGTTGAGCAAAAGAGGATAGAAGCTGAGGTTGAGCAAAAGAGGATAGAAGCTGAGGTTGAGCAAAAGAGGATAGAAGCTGAGGTTGAGCAAAAGAGGATAGAAGCTGAGGTTGAGCAAAGGAGGATAGAAGCTGAGGTTGAGCAAAGGAGGATAGAACTAGAGGTTGAGCAAAGGAGGATAGAACTAGAGGTAAAGAAAACTGAAGTAGAAGGAGAGTCCAAAGTAGTACCAAAGTCTTTTCAAGTAGACAACGCAGTAAAAAGTTTACCCATTTTTGTTGAGAATGAAGTAGAGGCTTTTTTTTTTTTTACAATTTGAGAAAGTAGCAGGACAGCGTGAATGGCCGAGAACGTCATGGAGCACGTTGGTTCAAACCTCTTTTCGAGGAAAGGCTAGGGAAGTATTTGCTACCTTATCTTTGGATGATTCTAAGGATTATGAGAGAGTTAAATCTGATGTTTTGAAAGCTTATGAATGGGTGCCAGAGAGGTATAGAGAGAAGTTCAGAAGCCGGATAAAAAGTCACTCATATGGAGTATGCACGGGAACAACGCCTGTGGTATGATAGGTGGATGAATTCCCGAGAAGTTAATGGTGATTTTGGTAAATTTCAGGAACTTATCTTGCTTGAGCAGTTCAAGGATGGTATTAATCCACTTATTAAAATATATTTGGATGAACATGATGTAGATAATGTGGATGAAGCCACTAGATTATCTGATAATTATGCATTGACCCACAAGCTATGTTATACTGACATCGCTCCTAAAATTGGAAGGAGCTGAGTTTGGGAAGAGCGTCAAAATTATAAGGCACAAGGTAAGACTACGAGTTCACAGGTATCATCTCGTGGAGTCTATAATAAATGTTTTAATAATGGTATTAGCGGGGCAAGTCAAGATAGTTCTGGTCCTAGTGTTAGTGCTGGAAAAGCAGGATTCAGTGGAAATGATCAGTTTACACCTCGTTATCAAAATGTAAGCGATAAGTTTAGAGATTCTGTATGTTTCAGTTGTGGCAAACCAGGACACATCAGTAGTTGTCCACATCGCACAGAAAACCGTCCAATTCAAGTGGTAAATAAAGTTAAAGATAAACCTGTACATTCTAAGAAGGATTATCATAAACCTGAAAATACCATTGCATTGTTAAATCAACCGCAAGCATGTGGTGACAGAAGTCCTTGTTTGTTTGCTTCTCCCCTTAGGCCAGGTAAGAGTTATTGTAACGATAGCATTGATAGTATATTTAATGTTGATGAGAATATTGGTTACAAAATAGGTAACAATGATGTTCAAATTGTTAATCATGTTGGTTTTATTGAGACTGATGTAAAAGAAAATGGAATGGGACTACCTGAAGAGAGTAACCCATCTAAGGTACTGAATTGTATGACCCTTTTATGGGAGATGGTTGGTTACACCTCCCTTGTGTTGAAAAAAAGTAAGGCGATTAAGAGATACCGGAGCGGTACAGTCTGTAATGATAAGAAATATGTATGACCAGTGAAAGGATACTGGAGAGTATGTACTTCTGCGTGGGTTTGGACCTGAATTTTCAGCTCCATTAGTAGAAGTAAGGTTGGAAACTCTGTTAATTTCGGGATATGTTAAAATTGCTTTGGTGAGGGAAATCCCTGTGTCGGGATTCAAGTTAATTCTTGAAAATGATGTATGTGGAGACAAAGTTTTTGGTAGCAGTAATCCAATTTTGACAGAAGTTGAATGCACATTTCCAAACATATTTCCTGCTTGTGCAATTACTAAAAGAAGTAGAGTGCCGAAGGAAAGGTAATTGATGACGACTGTTTGGAATTACAAAATTTGTTTAAAGATAGTCCGGAAACACTACAAGTAAAGTCAGTACTCCTTTGCAAAAGCTGAAAGTTAATAAGGAAGAATTTGTTAAATCTCAAATTGAAGATGAGAATTTGAAGGTAATAAGAGATAATGCCCTTGTTGATATAAATGATATCGAGAAGGAAGGAAAGTGTTACTTTTTTAAGGATGGAATCCTAATGAGGAAGTTCAAGAGTAGAAATGTTAATGATGTTTTAGAACAAGTGGTTATTCCAAGTAGTTATAAGAATATTGTTCTAGGTATTGCTCATGACAGTAGTTATTCTGGTCATTTAGGTATAAACAAAACATGACAAATTATAGAGGTATTTTTATTGGCCTAAGATGCACAAAGATTGTAGTGAATATTGTAAAAATTGTGATTTGTCAAAAAGTAGGTTAAGCTCAACATGACCATAAAGTGTTGCCATTGCAACCCATTGAAGTTCCAGGCGAACCCTTCGGAAGACTGGTTTTGGATTGTGGGACCTCTTCCTAGGTCTAGCAAAGGTAACAAGTATTTGCTGACAATTGTGTAGTGCTACCAGATTTCCTGAGGCTATTCCTTTAAGAACTGTGAGTGCTGATAAGATAATTGAAGCGCTTAACAAGTTCTTCTCGCTGGTAGGTTTGCCAAAAGAAGTTAAAACAGACCAAGGAACTAACTTTACGTCTAAAAAGTTTACCTCATTTTTAGCCTGTCAGAATATTAAGCATTGCTTATCATCTCCTTATCACCCACAGAGCCAAGGAGTGGTCAAACGATTTCATCAAACCTTCAAAACAATGCTTCGCACGTATTGTTGTGAAAAGGAATGGGATGTCTACGTACCAATGTTGCTATTTGCTGTTCGTGATAGCATACATTCATCGTTGGGTTATTCTCTTTTTCAGTTAGTATATGTTCATCAGGTAAGGTCACCCATGGAGGTGATAAAAAATCAGTTGATTTCAGATGAGAAGGATTCTATCACGTTACAAGAAATGAAGGAAAAAATAAAGAAAATATGGAAAGTAGCACATGAGAATCTCAAAGTAGTACAAGAAGAGATGAAAAGAAACTACGACAAAAAGGCTGCAAAACGTGAACTCGACATAGGAGATAAGGTTTTAGTGTATCTCCCTACAGCTGGTAAGGTTTTCAACTAGAAGTACATAGGACCTTGCACGTTGAAGGAAAAAGTAAGTGATGCTAATTATCGAATTCAATTTCCTACAGGACGAAGGAAAGTTAAAACTTTCCATATCATAAAGTTAAAAAGTTATAATGAATCCAGTGGAGTGTTGTCAATTGCATAAGAGGATGATGAAAAAGACTTTGAAGGAGAATTTGAAGTTAGGATAAAAAATACTGAGTATTTGAGTGAATATGAAAAATTTAGAAAATTATGTATTCATTTATCTGATGAACAGCAGCATGATTTTAAAGTGCTAATCCAAAACTTTTCAGACCTGTTTTTAGACCATCCAAAAAGGATAAAAGGAGCACAGCATAAAATCAGGTTGAGAGAGGAGACTCCAATAAGTCAGTGTCCATACAGAATGTCAGAGGCAACAACAACAGGTAAAGACCGAAGTTGCTTATTTACTGAAACTATTGACAACCACCCCAGCGCCATTCCCAGGATGGCGGACATTCCTTGTAGCATTGAGCGTGGAGCTACAGATACAGTATGTCAGAGAGGGAACTGTGAAGATCTTTTCTTTTAAGAAAGAAGGGTGGGACCATCAGGACGTCATGGCGATCTCGCCCAAAAATAGATTTTCCGCTTCGCTCAAAATCCGTTTTTTTGGGCTCAAGCCATGTCGTCCTGATGGTAGTATACCAGAGCATTAATGTATCTGTTGATTTTCATCAGTGCCTTAACCTTGGGACAACCTTTCTATGATCATTTGGATCAATAGAGACAAATGACGTTACCGTTATCCGTCATTGTCACTAATCATCGCCGATGTTAGTACTTCCTGCCCCCTACAAGGTAGAGTCATTCTAGACGGTAGAAAGGGGGGTCTCAAGGTAAGCATACATTTTATGGACAAACATAAGAATACACCAGATGAACAAACAGTCTCGTAGTTTGCGAAAATTACCAAATACTTAACAGTGTTTCTTAATTCCATTGTTTGTGAGCATACAAATATATAAAAGTACATACTCTGGACTATAAACATGCAATTGTCGGGCGAGTTAGGACGCAATTACATTCTAATAGACGTTTACTAGTAAGTAAAATGAATGATTATCTTTCTTTCTTGGGAAGCAAGAAATGATGAGTGCCACTCTCAGATTGAAGAGAATTAAAAACAAATTCTCTTCAAAATACTGTACCTGTACTGGTTACTTTTATCGGTACTGTGTACTACGTACACCAGCACTAGTGCCATCTATATAATTCCACACCTGGGATTTTGAACAGAGCTAGTGTCACCATGGTAACACTTGATCAACGGAGGTCACACCCTAAGAGGGATGACCTCTTCTCCCTTTAATTGACAGTCCCAGTCAATTAGCTGTTCATCGTAGAATTAGACGGCGGGTTAAGTATTCTACCTGACTTCACCATATACTGCTTCAGATCATGGACTTGATTAGCATAGTGTTTGTAGAACACTGGGGATGATTCTCACCCAGTATGTGCGAGTATATTTAAAGACCAAACCATTGACTGTCTATAACAGTAATTAGGGGGCAGGTTTTAATATGCTACCTGCCACCACTACATAGTGTTTCAGTTCATGTAACTGTTTCGCATAGTGTTTGTAAAACACTCTGGATGATTTCCATCCAGTGTATGAACGAAGACGCTCAAAGTCCATATACTGAAAGAAGTTCAGTGATGAAGCAATCTTTCTCGGATCATGACCTGCGGGAGTACTGTCAGGATCCGCTCTACTAATAAAGTAGGTGAGCTTCGCCCTCAGTTGTTTTAGGGATAAATTTGATCCAGAGGTTTCTCCATTAAAGAGCTGTCCTCCCCTGAAGTCTGAAGTTCTACGAAGATAGACCTTCAGACACTGTACCGGACATAGAGAGACATCTTCCTTCAGAGAGCAGATTCTCCAGGGACCCAACCATTTGGTGGGTAGCTCATTCTTAGCGAGAAAGGATGGATCAGAGAAGAGATTCAGTTCTCCTGTTTCTGAGAACTTAATGTGGCCCTCATCCCTAGAGAGGGCCACTATTTCACTAACTCTAGCCCCTGAGGCTATAGCGAACAGAAAAATAACCTTTTGGGTTAGATCCTTAAGCGAACAATCTTCATTGTTCAAGGATGAGGCATAATGTAGGACCTTGTCCAAAGACCAAGAGATGGGCTTTGGAGGTGCAGCAGGCCTTAGCCTCGCACCTGCCTTCAGGATCTTATTAAAGATCTCGTTCGCCAAGTCTACTTGAAAGGCATATAGAAGAGGTCTAGTCAAGGCTGACTTGCACGTAGTTATCGTGTTGGCCGCCAAACCCTGGTTATGAAGATGGATAAAGAAGGACATGCAGAAGTTCATTGAAATCTCTCTCTGTCCTTTTGCTTTTACGAAAGCAACCCACTTTTTCCATGATGACTCATATTGTCTTCTAGTTGACTTAGACTTGCATTCCTCTAAGAATTCTATATTGCCTTTTGAGATCCCAAATCTTTTCATAACCGCTAGGGCAAAAAAATCATGCAATGAGGGGTTTGGGTTCTCTATAATAATTTGAAGGAAACTAATCTCTGAACCTTCTGGAGTTGTCCCGCCTGGAAGGATCTCGGCATGTTGAGGACTCTCAGCAGGTAATTGGATGGGATGAACTGGAAATCCTAAGTCTATCCCTTCCATTTCAGAGACAAGATGTTTATCATTTAAATTAGAGGATCCTCGTATGGGGCTACATATCAAGGTAGTTCCTTGACAGTGCTCGTAATGAAGAGGTCGGATTGCAGTTCGGGGACTTGTTCCCATCTGGGAGAGAATAGGTCTGCGTCCGTGGACCATTCTAACTCTATCGGCCTGAGCCTGAGTAGAGCATCCACTATCACATTGCGGATTGGTTGTATGTGAACTGCTGACAGGTGCCATCCCTTTAGGTAAGGGATGGCTAACTACACTTAAACTGTATGAGACTTTTCCTAGCATCGTCGATTGCAGCGTCTCATTATCACTTCGGAGTCCCAGATCAGCTGTAGACAATCTGATCTGCTTGGAGAGAGTTTCCCTACTCATGACTGGACCAACATGGTCTTGGGATTTTCGGGCTTTGACCTTTGTTAGGGAAGCGATTAAGGAAGGACCGCTATCGGTCTTTTTAGGCCTCTTCGAGCGTTTGATGCTTGTTTTTCCCAGGTTCCCAGCGCATCTTGCCGCCGTGCTCTTAGCACAGGGCCTACCTTTATTGTGAACTGGAGAGAGAACAGGGTTCCTCCCAGTTCTCGTTTTTGGGAATCTGAAATTTATCTTTCGTCCACGATGTTCCGGGGACCGGATCATTTCTTCGGATGTTCATAGACCAGCCACCTTGGGTGCTGCCCACCCCAGCCTCTTGTCCAGGAACAATGTTGCCTGAACCTTTCTTAGGCTTAAATATTGCATGACTGTGTCTGCCAATTTCATGAAGGCAGCTAGGACTCTGTCTAGTCTGACGAGTATCTTCCCTAGGAAGTGCGTTACTTTGTGTAACCCGAATCTTAGATAGGAGGGGAAAGGGTGATTGACTGGAAGCTGCCAATAGACGACTTTCAGGTCTGGTAAGACTATAGGCACCCTTTTCTGCAGTGGTGTCCTTATGTTCAGGAGGATAAACCTCCTGGACCAGTTGTTTCATTTGGACTTGTTGAGTGGCGATAAGTCCTGAATGACTCTGAATTTTCTTGAGTCTTTCTCGTAAACACACAACGGCCTTCCTTGGAATTCACTGGACTAAAGTTTTCTTACCACCTGTATGCTCTAGAGCTCTCAGGTAAACTCCTCCAGGAGGGTTTTGGATAATCGGAGGAGTAGAGGAAATGGTGGTAGAGATATCTCCACCTCTCAACTTAGTCCCATCTTGATTAGGCCATGGACCCAAGGATCGAAGGTCCAGCAATCCTAAAGGAATCCCCCTCCTACTAGAAGCATTCCTATGCTTCGACTGATCAGTAGGAATCTTTTTTCGAACATCGGTCTGTGATGTCTCGGTCACTACAACTGTGGATCGTTGTTGAACCGCTCGAAATGGATGTCCAGACCTCTCCATCTTCCTTTTAGGTTGGGGACCCACAACCTTAGAAGATTCTCTTTTTGAAAGGATGCCCCACTTTTGGAGAAGTCCTACTTTCTCCGTAGAGTCGTTCTTAATCGCTTCCTTGACTACCTCGTCAGGAAAGAGGTCTTTACCCCAGATGTTGGAAGATATTAGCTTTCTTGTATCGTGTTTCGCTGTTGCGTTAGCTAACACAAACTCCCTACATGATCTTCTAGCCTTTATAAAGGCATAAAGGTCTTTTACCAAAGTAGCCATATGAATTTTGGCTAAAACCTTAAGCATGTCTGGGGTATCTTGATGAGCCGAACAGAACTCCATGTAGTTCTGTAGAGATAAGGAGGCTGCAAGTCTCTCCTTTGTTTCTTGTTCGCCCTGTAAGAGAAACTCAGATAATTTTGGAAGATTTTCCCTAAATTGTCGACTGGCGATATCCGCCTCAAGTCTTCCTACTGAAAAGGTGAAATGGGCCTCCTTCCAGTTCTTCTCCTGTCTGGGAAATGCTAGTGACAGAGGCTCGCACTCTTTGGGTGTAGGACACGGTTTACCTGTCTCTATTGCCTCAGTGACATATTTGAAAGCCTTCTTCGTAAAGGGGAATGAAATTGAAGCAGGAGCAAGGAAGGAAGAGTGCTTGTTACCCGGTGTGGATACCTCCGACACCGAGTAACCCGCCTTTTCTATGCAGCTTGATAGGATAGCCTGTGCTTTATCATTGTCGAGAATCATAACCTTCTTTGATTCCATTCCTTTTTCTGATGTTGGTTCATCCTTCAGTCTAATGAAACAGTTCGGGAAAGCGTCAAAGCTTGGCCAGAACTGGATTTTGTCCAAAGGAACAGCACCCATCTTTTCCAAGATGTAGAGTTTGCCGTTTAAAATCGGCATTAGCTCCACAAACCTCCAGGGATTGGTTGTGGAGCATGTCAGAAGGTCTTGACCTACGAGTCTTTTGTACGACCCTTTAGGAGCAACAAGTGGAGCTTTACCAAGCTCTACCTTGCTTTTCACTTCCTGCTTTGTGCTCTGTTTGCACAAATTTTCTACTAGATTCTTGACTTGGGCCCATAACTGGTTCATTCTATCTAAAAGAGGGATAGAAGGCGGAGATATCGATGTCGTTGGCTCATGAGCCAGTTGGGACGGAGACAATTCCAACCCGACATTCTCCCCTTCTTCCCGTGGGTGCTTTTTGCCCTCCTTCCCAAAGGTTATCTGGCCATTGGGAAATGTACCTCGTGTCTGGGATACCACTATTTCCTTACTCGCTGTTGGAAATAGTAACCTACGCATCTTGTCATTAGGCAGGTAAGGTCCCGGAGAGATTTTCTGAAAGCCTCCTGCCCAGTTGCGTAGTTTGAAACGAGCTGCATCCCTAGTCTCCACCGACTTGGGATTCTTGAAACCTTCGGACAATAAGGCCCGACATACTTTGCAGGCCTGCGGGTTCCAATACTGCAGGTGTTCGGAAATAATATTGCAGGGGGCATGAAACCTGCATTGCTCTTAGTTTTGCAGAGGACTGCAACACATGACATCTGGCATTCCTCCTGTAAAGAAAGGAAAACAAAATGAGTATACGATTGATTATCTCACTGATAACCAATAAATCAAAAGTCATATCTTAACAGAATAGCTTAGGATAGCAAGCTATAAAGGGATAGTAGGAGACACATACTTGTGTATCCCTTGCCAGCAAATGCTGGTACCTCCCCTCAGTATTAAGTGATAGGAATTTCCTTTTCGAAGGAATTCCAACTGAAAAAGGGGTTTTCTAACCCCTAGGGATAGGAAAGTGTATACTTCACTGTCCCTTTCATACTAAATACTGTGGGGTACGGAAGACTAATTTCTCAGTCAGCTTAACGAAGAAACACTATTCCTTCAATGTAAGAGTGGCTGCAGCATAAGCTCACATGAGGATACCCAAGATATGCTAGAAATAGTTACTGTATACTGTAGTTTTCTATATGCAGTATGCACTATATTGCAATATACTGGCTACTGTAAAATTATATATAGTATGGGAAGGAAAGACATATATTTGTATATATCCCACCCAACTTATTTGCTGTGACCCCCCTTACAAAATTAAAACAAGAGTTTCCTAATCATGGAGACTCGAGGATAAGGACTCTGCCCTTTAAGGGTTAGGAGTGTAATCTCCAGTCCTTAAAATTTTAATATTGCAGGGTAATCTGAAGACTGATTACTAATCAGAATATTGAAGAATTAAATTCTTTCAATATGAGATTAGGTTCCACAAATATTTGGGTAGGATTTTCAAATATATTGGAAAAGCACTACTAGCATAAAATATACAGAAGCTTTCTATTTGCAGTATATCCTATACTGTAGAAATACTAACTACCTGTATAAACATATACTGTAGTACAGCCAGCATGTCGTCAGCATAGCTAGCTAATGCTAGCACATCTAGCCTGCTAACTAAAAGAAAAAGAGATAGCATGGAGAACAGGCTACCTAATACTGTATATATATACAGTAAAAGGGATGTAAAAACGGATTTTGAGCGAAGCGAAAAATCTATTTTTGGGTGAGATAGCCATGTCGTCCTGATGGAAGGTTCCTTCAGTAGCTTCCTAGGGTATATTTAACTACAGTGGGTATTCCCAGAGAATTAAACTAAAGGTTATCACAGAATTCTAACTTCTGGTGCGAGTACACTAAAGGTTTCCCTCTAGGATATCGTATATCAACAGGGGACACATGTACGAAAACGCCACATAGCTATTTGCACCCATATAGAGTTAACACTTCGATATGGAAAGGTGGCTGAGTAACTGAGGAGCCGTTCCAAAGTTACTCTCATCCGTGGCTACTTTTGGTACTCGAGACGTAAACAAACGGGAGCCATTGCTAAATGATGTCATGTCCGTCCTCATCATGAGCTCAGCTCCTACCAATCTCCGCGATACAGTAGGTCAGGGAGGGGCCTGAAAGGCTGAACTAGAATAAACGGGAGGGTCCATCAGGACGACATGGCTATCTCACCCAAAAATAGATTTTTCGCTTCGCTCAAAATCCATTTTTTGGGCTCAAGCCATGTCGTCCTGATGGAAGTGTACCAGAGAATTAATGTATCGTGGATTTTTTCCCCTTTAATCCAAGTGCCAAGGGCTTCGAACAGTATTATAGTACATGTCCTTACCAGAGATTCTATGATGAACTGGTTTCCTGCCCTCCTGGCAGGGAAGTCCTGGTGGACAATAGGAACATCTTGAAGCGATCATTGAAGAACTACTCACCCGGTGGAGAGATCATGCTGGTCTCGGAGACAGGACAAAGGTTAATATTCGAGTAGGAATATTATCAAGGCATAAGTGAGTATATAACATAATTACTTATATTATTCTTTAGATCATACATTAAAGAGGTAAATGAAACTATAACGATCTTATATTTCTTAATAAGGAATAGGAGCGAAAGGAGACGCACATGGTAATAAAATAGACATTTTATTTTTAAGATTGTAGATCATTATGGAAGTAATTACAATAATGATTATAGAATTTATTTACAGTAATAAAGAATAATGTACATAGAAATGAAAGACGGTGATCTTAAGTCTGAAAAGAAAAGTTTGCTTTTTAGAAACACAAGTTCCCAGAGGAACGCCAGTCTTTTAAAGTTCAAAAGAAAAACACTCCATGCCCTAGGGCATGTGGCACGCATGTAAATTTCTATGACATTTCACCTTGGTAAAGAACAGTTTATTAGAAACACTAAGTGTCCATTAAATCACTATGTATCACAATAGGGTCAACACAGGCACCTGTAGAGTTAGAGTCCCAAGTAACTCACTGTTCTATGCAGATTTAAGCAGCAGGTTTCATAACACTACCTGCAGCTACCACGAAATGTTTAACTTCATGCACTTGTTTTGCGTAGTGCTTGAAGAAAACGCGCGATGATTTCCAGCCTGTAAAGCTCTTGAGGCTTTCGAAATCCATACTCTGGAAGAAATTCAGAGAAGATGCGACTTTCCTAGGATCGTGACTTGTGGGTGTGCTGTCAGGATCTGCTCTGCGAATGAAGTAGGTGATTTTCGCTCTTAGTTGTTTCAGTGACGGGTCGCTACCCGATGTTTCTCCTTTGAATAGTTGTCCTCCACCGAAGTCTGAAGTTCTTCGAAGATAGACCTTAAGACTCTCCACTGGGCATAGAGAGACATCTTCCTTCAGGAGGCAGATTCTCCAAGGGCCCCATCTCTTGGTGGGTAGTTCATTCTTAGAGAGAAACGTCGGATCGAGAAAGAGGGTAACATCTCCTGTCTCGGCGAACAGGATATGACCCTCTTCTCTTGATAATGCCACTATTTCACTGACTCGGGCTCCCGAGGCGAGAGCAAAAAGGAAGATAACTTTTTGAGTCAGGTCTTTCAGAGGGCACGAATCGTTGTCCAGGCTAGAAGCAAAATGGAGCACCTTATCCAGGGACCAGGAGATAGGATTTGGTGGAGGTGCTGGGCGTAGTCTAGCGCATGCCTTTGGCAGTTTATTGAAGATATCACTGGACAGATCAATCTGGAAGGCGTATAGGAGTGGTCTAGTCAAGGCCGATTTACAAGCGGAAATCGTGTTGGCCGCTAAGCCTTGTCCATGAAGGTGAATGAAGAAGGACATGCAAAAATCAGTGGTGATTTCCGTAGGATTTTTTGCCTTGACGAAGGAAACCCACTTTTTCCAGGAAGATTCGTACTGCCTTCTGGTAGACTCTGTCTTGTACTCCTCGAGGAAGTCTAAGCTTTTCTTCGAGATCCCTAACCTTTTCTTTGCGGCTAAGGAGAGAAAATCATGAGGTGAAGGTCCCTGGCTTTCAGTGATGAAGCGAAGACAGTTGACTTCTGTACTTGTTGAGAGAGGACTGGGCCCGGTAGGGGGATCAGCGTGGGCTGCAGCTCCAAGACCAGGGGATACCAATTGCTCCGGGGCCACTTGGGAGCCACTAGGGCCGCTGTCCCTTTGAAGGTTCTCAGTTTGGATAGGACTTTCAGCAGAAGGTTGGGAGGAGGGAACAGGTAGATCTTGGACCATCTGTTCCAATCTAGGGACATGGCATCCACGCTTCTGCCTTGGGGTCCTCGTATGGGGCCACATATCGAGGAAGTTGATTGTTGTCGCTCGTAGCGAAGAGATCGATCTGAAGTTCCAGGACTTGGTGAGAGATGAAGGAGAATGATCTTGCGTCTAGAGACCATTCCGACTCTATTGGGCTTGTCCTTGATAGAGCGTCCGCTGTCACATTGCGGAATCCTTGTATGTGAACTGCAGACAGGTGCCATTTCTTCCTTTCTGCCAAACGAAAGATAGGGAGAAGCACCTGATTTATCTGGGGCGATCTCGAGCCCTGACGATTGAGACATCTGACTACCACCGAGTTGTCCAGAGTCAGACGGATGTGGATCGAGGGAGGCGGGGAGAGTTTCTTCAGGGTGAGAAGAACCGCCATGGCCTCCAAGATGTTGATGTGAAACGTCTTGAATAGGGGAGACCATGTTCCTTGAACCTGCTGTTGGTGGGAGTGACCTCCCCAACCCTCCAGTGAAGCGTCCGTGTAGATGTTGATCGATGGAGGAGGGTGTTGAAGAGGGATGGACCTTTTCAGGGCCTTTGCTTCTGACCACGGCTTTAAAAGTAAACAAAGTCTGTTCGGAAGCTTTCTCTTGAGGTCTCTTCGAGCGATGGATGTGAATCGTCTCCAGACTCCCGCGGCATCCTTTAGCTGTGCGCGAAGCACTGGGTTTGTCACTGAGGCGAACTGTAGAGAGCTGAGAACTTGTTCCTGTTGGCGTCTTGAGATCCGTTTGAATTTTAAAAGCCTTCTGACAGACCCTGCTATTTCCTTCCTTTTCTTCGGTGGAATGGAAAGGTGGTGTGACTGAAGGTCCCAATGGATTCCCAACCATTGGAACTTCTGAGCTGGAGTGAGGCGAGATTTCTCGGCGTTTATCTTGAAACCCAGATGCTCTAGGAACTGGGTGACTTTGTTGCAGGTTCTCAGACAATCTTCGGGCGATGTCGACCAGACTAGCCAGTCATCTAGGTAGGCCATCACTTGGACGCCCTGAAGACGTAGCTGTTGGACGATTGCGTCTGCCAGCTTGGTGAAGATTCGTGGAGCCACGTTGAGCCCGAAGGGCATGGCCCTGAAGGCATAACTTTTCCTTTGGAGTCGAAATCCTAGGTAGGAGGAAGCGTAGTGATTCATTGGAATGTGCCAGTAGGCATCCGCCAGGTCTATGGAGACCGTGTAGACCCTGTGAGGCAGAAGGGTCCTTATCTGTTGCAGAGTCAGCATCTTGAATTTGTTGTTCGCAATGAACTTGTTGAGAGGGGACAAGTCTAGAATGACTCTGAGTTTGTCTGAGTCTTTCTGGGGAACACAAAAGAGTCTCCCTTGGAACCTGGTTGACTTTACCCTCCTGATCACCTTCTTGTTCAAGAGTTCCAGGACATATTCTTCTAGGAGGGGGGTTGACTGTTGGAAGAATTGCTGGAAGGATGGGGGTGGTTGAGTCCAGCTCCAGCCCAGTCCTTTCTTGACGATGCTGTGTGCCCAAGGATCGAAGGTCCAACGATCCTGGAATTGGCGGAGTCTTCCTCCCACCGGAAGCGCTTCATTGCTTCTGGTGTCCCGAGGGTTTACCACCTCAGCCGATAGCTCCCCTTCCTCCTCTGCCTCTGGAGGGACGGCGAGAAGAATCTCTGCCGGAGCCTCTGCCTGAGCCCCTACCTCTGGGACAAAAGGTAGTAGAATGTTGCTCATAGGCAGGGGTGAAGACCGGTGACTGCGACACCACCGGCTAGGGGACCAGTTGAAAGGTCTGCTGTGGCTGTGTGGCCACTTGGGGAGTAGCGGGACCCGGAAACTTACGTCTTGGTTGACGTTGCTGGGGTCTAGGTTTTGAGGATTTCCTCTTAGGCTGAGGGCCATCGTCCTGAGAGGACTTCCTCTTTCGGGACATGCCCCACTTGTGGAGAAGGTTCCGGTTCTCCGTGGCAGCTTTGTCCACTATCTCTTTCACCAAGGCGGACGGGAAGAGATGTTTGCCCCAGATGTTGGAGGAAATCAGTCTCCGGGGTCCGTGTTTCACCATTGCACTGGCGAATACGAATTCCCTACAGGCTCTGCGAGCCCTAGCGAAACTGTACAGATCCTTGGTCACAGTAGCCAGGTGTGACTTAGCAAGGATCATGTAAAAGTTCGGGATTCTGGTGTCCCCGGCCATGATTTCGGGCTGTACCTGATGTGACAGCGAAGCGGCGAGTCTCTCATTAGTATCCTGTTCCCTACGAAGGAGATGATCATTCAGTCTTTTCCAGTACCTGTCATCGGGGGGAAGAGTGAGGGAGAAGGGTCTGCACTCCTCCAGTGCAGGGAAAGGCTTCCCTTCCTCCACAGCCTTCATGACCGCTTGGAAGGCCTTTTCAGCGATGGGGAAGGTCGCAGTAGCTGGAGCAACAAAGGTTGGATGCTTCTTGCTCAGTGCGGGCATCATGGAGTTTGTGAAACCCTGACTCTTCACTGCTTGAGCTAGCATAGCTTGGGCCTTTGAGAGATCGAACACTATCACTTCCTTAGGTTCGGTCTCTTCTTTTGAGGCTGGTTCGGACCCTAGCCGGACGTAACAGTCCGGTTAAGCCTCAAAGTTCGGGAAGAACTTCACTTCTTCCAGAAGAATAGAGCCAACCCTTTCACTAATGAAGATTTTGTCAGTAGTGATTGGCATATGCTCGGCATATCTCCAAGGGTTTGCTTCCGAGCAGGTGGGGAGGTCCTTAACCGAAATCTTTTTCGGTTGTTTGAAGCCGACGAGAGTCGTCTGGAATTGTTCCTGGGTCTCTCTCAGCTTCTTGTCCATGAGGGCTTCTAGCATCCTGAAGACCTCTTGAGTGGCCGATGGAAGAGGATCCGGGGTGGCGGAAGTCGAAGGAACAGGTTCCTCGGATGGCACTGGAGTTGCTGGGGGAGCTGGAGCGACCTCATTCTCCGAGTCAGGATATTCCACCTGATCTTCCTCATAGTCGAGCTCTTCGCCCATGAGGTTCTTCTCCGTTTCTTCTGACACCTCCGACATATGTTCCACGTTGTCGGAGTCGAGATGGCACTCACGCATGGACTGTGCCATGACGATGTCGGGTTCTACAACTATTTGGACGGTGGGAATTTGTTCTCGAGGGATCATCGAGTCCTTGGATGCTTTCGGAAAAAGCAAAGCCCTCAAATCTTCATTGGGAAGATACGGTCCAGAGGCGTTCTTTTGGAAGCCTCGCACCCATTTGAGCAGCTTCTCTCTAGCGATGTCCTTTACCTCCGTGGTAGGAGGATCGTTGAACGCTTCGTCAAGAAGACTCTTGCAGACTGAACAGTTCTGCGGATCCCAGAATTTATGGTCGCCTTTCTTGGCGGCGCAGGGGGCGTGGGTCCGGCACACCTTGTGCCCGTAGAAGTCCGGGTGTTTAACTCCACAGAAGATACTTTCACACTTCACATACTCCTCCTGTAAAAGAAAGAGATCATGAGTACATGGAAGGCATAAGAATGACTTACATTACTCTAGACTTAAGAATAACTTAATCTATAATAGCATATTAATGTTCAAGATTGATGAGCAGGAAGGGAAGTAGATAGACACATACTTGTGAATCCCGCCCAGTCGGTTACCGTAACCTTATCCGTAGACAATTCCTTAGGACCCGAGGGTCTCAAATGAGGGAAAATCCATATGGATGAGCCAAGCTAGGCTTCCTAAAAGAGGAATTGTCCGCAGAGTGTAAAAGGATCTGAGACCACTCAGAGCCTTGAGGGAGAGGGGAAAATAGGATAAACCCCTTAGTAATATGTAGGTTCTGGCAAGAGACTGCACTGAGATGCACAGAATATGCTGGAAATGTTGGAATGTGCAATCAAACAGCATAGCCACTATATTAGTTGGTATAACAATATCTATATGGAGGTGGCCAGGCTATCTGGCTGCATCAGATTGACTGCCGGCATGTTGCCGGCAGCCAAGGAAGGGGTACATGTCCCTTAGCGCCTCATTAGGGGGCGCCGGTAGACCGACAGCACGCCGGAGACCGGTCCTTCAGGGTGGAAAACATCAAGGAGGACACACTGAGCAACAGAGATGGACGATACCACAGTGGCGACCGCCGGCACAGCGGCGGATCGCCGGCAGAGGCGGCGAGCTCCGGCAGCCGGAGGCTAACGGCATGGTGAACCTTAGTTCAATTCATAAGATATATATATATATAAAGGGCGGATACCTAGACTGCCGGCAATCAATTCCGGCAGGTGGGCGGCAGTATCCGGCATTCGGCCGGCTGTCGCTAGGTAAACCAGGGTAAATATAAGGGGTGGAACGTCTGCGGAATGTCGACGGAAGGCGGCAGACTCCGGCAGGCGGTAGGCTGACGTCAGAGAGGGGAGGTATCTTATGAATAGAGGTCACCTGAGGTAGTGGCGGTTATCGCCGGCAGTAGAGGCGGCAAGGGCCCGGCACCATGAAAGAGAGAGAGAAAGGTAAGGAAGGATGGGAGGGATAATATCCTATACCCCTCCGGCATCCCTCCGGAGAGAGTGCACTCATGATAGGAGTAGGTACTCCTAACATCCGGCAGCAGTGGGCTGGCAGACGGCCGGGAGCCTGAAGTAACCGAAGGGAGTGATAGAGAGCACTCAAAGAGGGGGAATTCTCCGCCGGCAGGACCGCCGCCGGCAACCACCCTTATAGAACGCTATGAAGGGTATGTGTACCAGAGCGGCCAGCTCAGCAGGAGAACAAAGTTAGCCCTACCACTCCACCCAAGGGAGGAGATGTAGGACTGAGGACACGGGGGTGTAGGCAGGCCTACACCAAAGGGATAGAGTGGGGAGGGAGAAGTAGGGGTCTTTCGTAAGTGGGTAGACTCTGTATGAGAGAGGCCACTAAGGCAAGGGAGAACACTCCCTAACCTAGGATAGGTAGCCCAGATCAGGTACAGTACTAATGTACTGTCCTAAACTATAATAAGCCAGAGTCTGCCCCCAGAGCTTAACCTAGATTAGGAGGATTAACTCCTAGGCTAGGAAGGCCTGGAAAGACACATCGCTAGTTGCAGGGAGGAAGGAGTAACCCAACCAAGTGCCACTGGGGAAGGGCAGAGCCCTTCCTAATGTCTCAGGCGGGACCCTAAGGTGGGTTCATTCCCTTAGGGTAGGCTGAGAAGCGATAAATACTTTGGGTGAAGACAAGATTCTCCCTATAGAATAATGGAAAAGCAAGGCTACCCTGAGGGAATTACCCGTAGGTAAGGGGAATAGGAAGCATACAAGGGTTCCTACATTAGGTTAGGAGGGGGTTGGTACACAAACCAACTCAGTCCCTTGTATGGTCCCCGAAGGCGAAAAAACTTTTATCACAGTAACTAGTATGTTTAACAATGCCAAAATCTTCATAACTTAACTAGGAACACTGATATATATATCATGCAGTAAAGTGAGCACTAGGCTGTCAAGCCTAGGGGCTAGGCTAGCGATCTAGTATGGGGTCGATCAACGACCGTAGTCTAACGAGCGCTAAAACACGATATAATGATTTCCTAGCTATGAAGACTAAATAACTAATAATATTAATTAGTTAAAGGACTGGAGAAGGCTGATCTGGCTAACTAAATAAAGCATGCAACGTGAACAGCGACGCCGTCATGGCGCCTCCGGTATCGGCACAGCTCCACCACAAAACACAATATTTTATGAAAAATAGAAGTTACTTTACGGCCAGAGCTTATTTAAACAATACTAGGACCTGGTACTCAACTTTCCAGAAGAAGGCGAGGCTGGAGGCTGTGACATAACAGCGATGTAAGCAGATAAAAGAGGTACTTGGGAAAAATCCGACTTAGCGTAGGAGCTACAGGCGAAAGGATGAGGACGGACGTGACGTCGTTTAGCAATGGCGCCCATTTGTTTACGTCTCGAGCACCAAAAGTAGCCACGGATGAGAGTAACTTTGGAACGGCTCCTCAGTTACTCAGTCACCTTTCCATATCGAAATGTTAACTCTATATGGGGTGCAGATAGCTATGTGGCGTGTTCATACATGCGTCCCCTGTTGATATACGATATCCTAGAGTTAAACCTTTAGGGTACTCGCACCAGAAGTTGGAATTTTGTGATAACCATTAGTTTAATTCTCTGGGAATATCCAATGTAGTTAAATATACCCTAGGAAGCTACTGAAGGAACCTTCCCTCAGGAGGACATGGTTTGAGCCCAAAAATATATATGTATATATATATAACGGATTTTGAGCGAAGCGAAAAATCTATTTTTGGGTGAGATAGCCATGTCATCCTGATGGAAGGTTCCTTCAGTAGTTTCCTAGGGTATATTTAACTACAGTGGATACTCCCAGAGAATTAAACTAAAGGTTATCACAGAATTCTAACCTCTGGTGCGAGTACCCTAAAGGTTTCTCTCTAGGATATCGTATATCAACAGGGGACGCATGTATGAACATGTCACATAGCTATCTGCACCCCATATAGAGTTAACACTTCGATATGGAAAGGTGGCTGAGTAACTGAGGAGCCATTCCAAAGTTACTCTCATCCGTGGCTACTTTTGGTACTCGAGACGTAAACAAACGGGCGCCATTGCTAAATGACATCACGTCCGTCCTCATCCTGAGCTCAGCTCCTACCAATCTCCGCGATACAGTAGGTCAGGGAGGGGCCTGAAAGGCTGAACTAGAATAGACGGGAGGGTCCATCAGGACGACATGGCTATCTCACCCAAAAAACTGATATTGAGCGAAGCGAAAAATCTATTTTTGGGCGAGATAGCCATGTTGTCCTAATGGAAGGTTCCTTCAGTAGCTTCCTAAGGTATATTTAACTACAGTGGATATTCCCAGAAAATTAAACTAAAGGTTATCACAGAATTCTAACTTCTGGTGCGAGTACCCTAAAGTTTCCCTCTAGGATATCGTATATCAACAGGGGATGCATGTATTAACACGCCACATAGCTATCTGCACCCCATATAGAGTTAACACTTCGATATGGAAAGGTGGTTGAGTAACTGAGGAGCCGTTCCAAAGTTACTCTCATCCGTGGCTACTTTTGGTACTTGAGACGTAAACAAATGGGCGCCATTGCTAAATGACGTCACGTCCGTCTTCATCCTGAGCTCAGCTCCTACCAATCTCCGCGATACAGTAGGTCAGGGAGGGGCCTGAAAGGCTGAACTAGAATAGACAGGAGGGTTCATCAGGATGACATGGCTATCTCGCCCAAAAATAGATTTTTTGGTTCTCTCAAAATCCGTTTTTTGGGCTCAAGCCATGTCGTCCTGATGGAAGTGTACCAGAGAATTAATGTATCGTGGATTTTTTCCCTTAATCCGAGTGCCAAGGGCTTCGAGTAATATTCCTATGGTCTGGAGACCATAGAGACTATGACAATTTTAGTAATTGTCCTTACCAGAGATTCTACGATGAACTGGCTTCTTGCCCCCTTGGCAGGGAAGTCCTGGTGGACGAGAGGAATATCTCGAAGTGATCATTGAAGATCTACTCCCCTGGTGGAGAGATCATGCTGGTCTCGGAGACAGATCAAAGGTCAATATTCAAGTAAGAATATTATCAAGCATAGGTGAGTATATAATATAAATACTTATTTTATTCTTTAGATCAGAAAGGAAAGGGGTAAACGAAACTATAACAATCGTATATTTCCTAATAAGGAATAGGAGCGAAAGGAGATGCACATGGGAAATAAAATAGACATTTTATTTCTATGATTGCAAGTCATTATAGAAGTAATTACCATAATGATTATAGAATATATT
The DNA here is from genome assembly GCF_036898095.1 of Palaemon carinicauda. Lineage (NCBI taxonomy): Eukaryota > Metazoa > Arthropoda > Malacostraca > Decapoda > Palaemonidae > Palaemon > Palaemon carinicauda. The sequence goes on along the minus strand of NC_090735.1, from coordinate 92,913,664 downwards.
TACAATAATAATGAATAATGTACATAGAAAATTAAAGAAGGTGATCTTGAGTCTGAAAAGGAAATTTCGCTTTTCAGCAACACAAGTTCCCAGGGGAACGCCAGTCTTTTATAGTCCAAAACACTCCATGCTCGAGAGCATGTGGCACACGTTTAAAATTTCTATGACATTTTACCTTGATAAAGAACAGTCTATTAGAAACACTAAGTGTCCATTAAATCACTATGTATCACGATAGGGTCAACACAGGCACCCGTAGAGTTAGAGTCCCAAATAACTCTCTGTTCTATGCAGATTTAAGCAGCAGGTTTCATAATACTACCTGCAGCTACCACAAAATGTTTCACTTCGTGCACCTGTTTTGCGTAGTGCTTGAAGAACACGTACAATGATTTCCCGCCTGTAAAGCTTTTGAGGCTTTCGAAATCCATATTTTGAAAAGTTCAGAGAAGAGGCGACTTACCTTGGATCGTGACCTGCGGGTGTACTGTCAGGATCCGCTCTGCGAATGAAGTAGGTGATTTTCGCTCTTAGTTGTTTCAGTGACAGGTCGCTACCCGAGGTTTCTCCTTTGAAGAGTTGACCTCCATCAAAGTCTGAAGTTCTTTGAAGATAGACCTTAAGACTTTCCACTGGGCATAGAGAGACATCTTCCTTCCGGGGGCAGATTCTCCAAGGGCCTCATCTCTTGATGGGTAGTTCATTCTTTGCGAGAAACGTTGGGTCGGGGAAGAGGGTAAGATCCCCCGTAGTTGGATATGACCCTCTTCTCTTGATAATGTCACTTTTTCACCGACTCGGGCTCCCGAGGCGAGAGCAAAAAGGAAGATAACTTTTTGAGTCGGGTCTTTCAGACGGCACGAATCGTTGTCCAGGCTAGAAGCAAAATGGAGCACCTTGTCCAGGGACCAGGAGATAGGTTTTGGTGGAGGTGCTGGGCGTAGTCTAGCGCATACCTTATAGGAGTAGTCTAGTCAAGGCCGATTTACAAGTGGAAATCGTGTTGGCAGCTAGGCCTTGTCCATGAAGGTGAATGAAGAATGACATGCAAAATCAATAGTGGTCACCATAGGATTTTTTGCCTTGGCGAAGGAGACTCACCTTTCCCAGGAAGATTCGTACTGCCTTCTGGTAAACTCTTGTTTTGTACTCCTCGAGGAAGTCTAAGCTTTTCTTCGAGATCCCAAACCTTTTCTTAACGGCAAGGGAGAGAAAATCATGAGATGAAGATCCTTGACTTTCAGTGATGAAGCGAAGACAGCCGACTTCTGTACTTGTTGAGAGAGGACTAGGCCCAGTACGGGGATCAGCGTGGGCTGTGTTATGTATTATTGTAACAATGTACTATATTATTTCAAGTGTTTCAGGTATTGCGCAACATTGCATCATATTGCATGAATAAGACATGTTATGCTTTATACATAAGAGTAATGATTTGTTTTGGTATTAGGATTCAAACATTTGTTGATTACCTCAGATAAGATGTGATTCTTTATGATTTGTACTGGAGTAGGATTTAAGTCTTTTCAGAGCGATGCTCTTTTGTTTAGCAATGTTTTGGTTTATGAGATTGTGTAGGACGCTCCATATGCTCTTGGGAGTCAGCTGTCACAGAGTGAAGATTATAATGTAGTCTTTTATACATTAAAGGTATCTCTTAGAATACCAACGTATTATTATCCACCAAGCACACATCGACGAGATGGGATTAGCTGAGAAATAATTACTAACGATTTTTCATCTATGTTCCAGGTAATTATTATGGTTAATAGAACTTCCTACCTAAGCATCAATACCTAACATTTGGCAACGAGGATGGGATTAGCTGAGAAATAATTACTAACGATTATTCATCTATGTTCCAGGTAATTATTATGGTTAATAGAACTTCCTACCTAAGCATCAATACCTAACATTTGGCGACGTTTGAGGACGACGGACAAGCAGGGAGAAGCAAGCAGGGAGAAGCATTGGAGCCTATGCACAAGGACGGCCAGCACAAGAGAAGGTCTTTGTACATAAGGGGACAAGAGTAAAATCGCCCAATGAAGATTTTACCAGCAGCAGAATAGGAATTTCATCAAATACACAAAAAGGGTGAAATTTAAAGTTGGATAGGTAGGAAGTACACTTGTGACTGCAGAACAGTAACTTAACCTACCACAGTTATTAAGGTAAGCAAACAAAATGCCTTTTAACATCGAGAACCCTCCAGCTTTCAGCATCATTGCTGAGCCTAATTCTGTTGCAACACGATGGCAACAGTGGTGTGAGGAATTTAAGATTTATTTAGAAGCATTAGAGAACATGAAGGATGTACAAAAAAGGCATTATTACTTCATACAGCAGGTAGGGAAGTTCGGGAAGTGTTTAAGACTTTGCAGCCTACAGATGACACAAGTGAAGCTGCAATTAACGGATTTTGAGCGAAGCGAAAAATCTATTTTTGGGTGAGATAGCCATGGCGTCCTGATGGAAGGTTCCTTTTTGGTAGCTTCCTTGGGTATAAGACTACTAAGATATTCCCAGAGAATTTAACCACAGGTTATCACAGAATTCTAACTTCTGGAGCGAGTATCTCAAAGGTTTCCCTTTAAGACATCGTAATACAACAGGGGACGCGCATGTCTGAACGCGCCACATAGCTATCTTCACCCCGAACAGAGATAATGCTTCGGTGTGTAAGGACTGAGAATAGCTGGGAGCCGTTCCACAGCTAATCTCACTCGTGGCTACTACTGATACTCGAGACGTAAACAAACGGACGCCATTGCTCTAATGACGTCACGCCCGTCTTCATCCTGAAGCCAGTTGCTGCCCATCACCATGATACAGTAGCACAGGGTGGGAACAAAACTGGACGAAGTAGTAGGGAGGGTCCATCAGGACGCCATGGCTATCTCACCCAAAAATAGATTTTTCGCTTCGCTCAAAATCCGTTTTTTGGGCTCAAGCCATGGCGTCCTGATGGAAGAGTACCAGAGAATCAATGTATCGTGGTAGATTTTCCCCTAGTATTAAGTGCCTAGGCATTGACAAAACAGCAAAGTAATCTTAGATAAAGAACCATAGGGAAGAAGTATCCTGCCCCCCTTGGCAGTGAAGTTCCCATGGGCTATGCCGACGTCAAAGTGGTATTGAAGGGCTATTCATCCTGAGAGAAGAACTTGAAGAACTTAGAGATGAAGCTGAATGTTTGGTATTTGTATAGGAACATTCTGAAATTAGACCAGTGGTGGTTGGACACTGTGTATAGAGTTCATCTCTTGGGTATCAGAAGTAAGTATTCGTGTAGGAACCTTACTTAGTCAGGGTGAATATAATTTAGGATTAGACATCTTAAATTCTTCATAACCATAAGAAAGGAGGAATAAATAAAACTATGACAGGTATGTATTTCATAGTAAGTAGGAGCTGATAGAGACGCACAAGTAATAAAATAGAAATTTTATTTCACAAATGCAGAAATTAAATAATTTACAGCAAAAAGTAAAGTTCATTTACAGTAATAATAATGTACATAGAAATAAAGGCTTGCTCTTGAATCTGAAAAGGAATTTCAGGATTATTAGTAGGTACTCGTTCTCGAGGAACGCAAGTCTTTAATTAAAACACATCATGCTCAAGGCATGCGGCACTTGTGTGACACTATGACATTTCACCTGGGATAAGAACAGTTATAAGAGCACTAAGTGTTTTTCAACATCACTATGAATCGCTCGAGGGTCAACATAGGCACCCGAAGAGTTAGAGTCCCAAGTAACTCACTGTTCTACGCAGAGTTAGGTGCAGGTTTCATAACACTACCTGCGGCTACCACAAAATGTTTGACTTCGTGCACTTGTTTCGCATAGTGTTTAAAGAAAACTCGCGAGGACTTCCAGCCCGTGAAGTTTTTAAGGCTTTCAAAGTCCATGCTCTGAAAGAAATTCAGAGATGATGCCACTTTTCTAGGATCATGACCAGCGGGTGTACTGTTCGGATCCGCTCTGCGAATGAAGTAGGTGATTTTCGCTCTTAATTGTTTCAGTGACAGGTCGCTGCCCGATGTTTCTCCTTTGAAGAGTTGGCCTCCACCAAAGTTCAAAGTTCTGCGAAGATAGACCTTGAGGCTCTCTACTGGACATAGAGAGACATCCTCCTTCAGGGGGCATATTCTCCAAGGGCCCCATCTTTTGGTGGGTAATTCATTTTTAGCGAGAAACGTCGGATCAGGGGAGAGGGTCACTTCACCTGAATCGGTAAACAGGATGTGTCCTTCTTCTCTTGATAATGCCACTATTTCGCTGACTCGAGCTCCCGAAGCGAGAGCAAATAAAAATATAACTTTCTGAGTCAGATCCTTGAGGGGGCATGAATCGTTGTCCAAGTTGGAGGCGAAATGGAGTACCTTGTCTAGTGACCAGGAGATCGGTTTCGGTGGGGGTGCTGGACGTAGGCGAGCACATGCTTTTGGTAGTTTGTTGAAGATGTCGTTGGACAGATCAATTTGGAAAGCATATAGAATTGGTCTAGTCAAGGCCGATTTGCAGGTTGAAATCGTATTGGCTGCTAATCCTTGTCCATGAAGGTGAATAAAGAAGGACATACAGAAATCAATCGTGATTTCATTAGGATTTTTTGTCTTGACAAAGGAGACCCATTTCCTCCAGGATGATTCATATTGCCGTCTCGTGGATTCGGTCTTGTATTCCTCTAGGAAGTCTAGACTTTTCTTCGAGATCCCAAACCTCTTCTTTGCGGCAAGGGAGAGAAAATCATGAGATGAAGGTCCTTGATTTTCGATGATGAAGCGAAGACAGTCGACTTCTGTACTTGTTGAGAGAGAACTGGGCCCGGGAGAGGGATCAGCTTGGGCTGCAGCTCCAGGACCAGGGGGTACCAGTTGCTCCGGGGCCACTTGGGAGCCACTAGGGCCGCTGTCCCTTTGAAGGTTCTCAGTTTGGAGAGTACTTTCAACAGAAGGTTGGTAGGAGGGAACAGGTAGATCTTGGACCATCTGTTCCAGTCCAGTGACATGGCATCCACTGCTTCTGCTTTGGGGTCCTCGTACGGGGCTACGTACAGAGGAAGTTGATTGTTGTCGCTCGTTGCAAAGAGATCTATCTGAAGTTCTGGGACTTGGTGAGAGATGAAGGAGAACGATCTTGCGTCTAGAGACCATTCCGACTCTATCGGGTTTGTCTGAGATAGAGCATCCGCTGTCACGTTGCGGAATCCTTGTAGGTGAACTGCAGACAGGTGCCACTTCTTCTTCTCTGCCAGACGGAAGATTGGGAGAAGCACCTGATTTATCTGGGGCGATCTTGAGCCTTGGCGATTGAGACAACGAACTACCACCGAGTTGTCTAGGGTTAGACGGGTGTGGATCGAGGGCGGCGGGGATAACTTCTTCAGTGTTAGAAGGACCGCCATGGCCTCCAAGATGTTTATGTGGAACGTCTTGAATAGGGGAGACCAGGTACCTTGAACCTGTTTCTGGTGGGAGTGACCTCCCCAACCTTCCAGTGAGGCATCCGTGTGGATGTTGAGTGATGGAGGAGGGTGTTGGAGAGGAATGGACCTTTTCAGGGCCTTTTCTTCCGACCACGGCTTTAGGAGGCGTCGCAGTCTGTTTGGAAGCCGTCTCTTGAGGTCTCTTCGAGCGATGGATGCCGAGCGTCTCCAGACTCCCGCGGCATCCTTTAGCTGTGCACGAAGCACTGGGTTTGTCACTGAGGCGAATTGTAGAGAGCCTAGAACTCGTTCCTGCTGTCGTCTTGAAATGCGTTTGGATTTCAGTAGTCGCTTGACAGACCCTGCTATTTCCTTCCTTTTCTTCTGGGGGATGGAAAGGCGGTGTGACTAAAGATTCCAGTGGATTCCCAACCACTGAAACTTCTGAGCTGGAGAGAGGCGAGATTTTTTCTCGTTGATCTTGAATCCCAGGTGTTCTAGGTACTGGGTAACTTCGTTGATAGAATTTGCACACTCTTCGGGCGATGGAGCCCAGACTAGCCAGTCGTCGAGGTAGGCCATCACCTGGACGTTTCTTAGGCGGAGTTGTAGTACTATAGCATCCGCCAGTTTTGTGAAGATCCGAGGGGCCACGTTGAGGCCGAAGGGCATGGCCCGGAAGGCGTAGCTTTTCCTTTGGAGTCGAAATCCTAGGTAGGAGGAAGCGTGATGGTTCATTGGAACGTGCCAGTAGGCATCCGCCAGGTCTATAGAGACCGTGTAGGAACCTTGAGGCAGAAGGGTCCTTATTTGTTGAAGCGTCAGCATCTTGAATTTGTTGTTCGCTATGAACTTGTTGAGGGGGGATAAGTCCAGAATGACTCTGAGTTTGTCTGAGTCCTTCTTGGGGACACAAAACAGTCTCCCTTGGAACCTGGTGGACTTTACCTTCCTTATCACCTTCTTGTTCAAGAGGTCTAGAACATATTCTTCCAGAAGGGGGTTGATTGTTGGAAGAATTGCTGGAAGATTAGGGGTGGTTGAGTCCAACTCCAGCCTAGACCCTTCTTGACGATGCTGTGCGCCCAGGGATCGAAGGTCCAACGATCCTGGAATTGGCGGAGTCTTCCTCCCACCGGAAGCACTTCATTGCTTCTGGTGTCCCGAGAACTTGCTGCCTCGGCCGCTAGCTCCCTTTCCTCCTCTACCTCTGGAGGGATGGCGAGATGCGTCTTTGCTTGCACCCCTGAATGAGCCTCTACCTTTGGCACGAAAGGTAGTTGATTGTTGCTCAAAGGCAGGGGTGAAGACCGGTGACTGTGACAACACCGGTTGGGGGACCAATTGAAAGGTCTGTTGTGGTTGGGCAACCACTTGGGAGGTAGCGGGTCCCGGAAACTGACGTCTTTGCTGACGTTGCTGGGGTTTTGGCTTTTGGGGTTTCCTCTTAGGCTGAGGTCCGTCGTCCTGAGAGGGTTTCCTTTTCCTGGACATGCCCCACTTGTGGAGAAGGTTCCTATTCTCCGTGGCGGCTCTGTCAGTGATTTCCTTCACAAGGTCAGAAGGAAAGAGGTGTTTTCCCCAGATGTTGGAGGAAATCAGCCTCCGGGGTTCGTGTTTCACGGTGGCACCGGCAAACACGAATTCACGACAGGCTCTTCGAGCCTTTATGAAGTGGTACAAGTCCTTCATTACAGTCAATAAGTGGGATTTGGAGAGTACCATATAGTGGTCTGGTACTCTAGTGTCACAGGCCATAACTTCAAGTTGGACTTGATGAGAGAGGGATGCCGCAAGCCTCTCCTTCGTGTCTTGTTCCCGACGAAGGAGGTGATCGTTGAGCTTAGGGAGGTCTTCATTAAACTGACGTCCGGCGACGTCAGGATCGAGCCTTCCCACGACGAAAGTATGTTGAACATCTTTCCAGTGTCGAGCGTCAGGGGGGGTCACTATGGAGAAGGGTCTGCACTCCTCCAATGCAGGGCAGGGTTTCCCTTCATCCGCCGCTTTAAGGCATGCAGCTAAGGCCTTTTCCAAGAATGGAAGAACCGCAGTGTCAGGTGCAACGTAAGTAGGGTGCTTCTTGCTCAAGGCCGGAAGCTTAGAGCAGGTAAAGCCTCTACTCTTGAATGCGGAGGCTAGCATAGCCTGGGCCTTTGCGAGATCGAACACTATCTCTTCCTTAGGTTCGGTCTCTTCCTTCGAGGCAGGTTCGGAACGAAGCCGGACGTAACAGTCCGGGTAGGCCTCAAAGTTTGGGAAGAACTCCACATCTTCCAAAGGGACCGTGCCGATCTTATCACTGACAAAGATCCTGCCGGTCGCAATAACCATATGCTCTGCATACCTCCACGGGTTGGCATGAGAGCAAGCGGGGAGATCCTTGACCGAAATCCTCTTCGGTTCTCTGGATCCTATCATCGACCTGATGGACTCCTGGTTCTCCTTCAGCCTGTCGTCCATGACGGCTCTAATCAGTCGGATCAATTCTTGAGTGGAAGAAGAAGGATCCGGAGTCGAGGAGGTAGACGGAATAGACATTTCCGTCGGTGTAGGAGTAGGAGGGGGGATGGACGGGGGAGCGACCTCTTGCTCCGACTCGGCGTATTCCACCTTGTCTTCGTCATCTTCGGCTCCTTGAGCCATAAGCGTTTTCTCCGTGTCTTCCGAGACATCCGAAATCTGTTCGTCATCTTCGGAATCCAAACGGCACTCGTGCATGGACTGAGCCATGACTACATCAGGTTCCACCGTAATTTGGACAGTGGGGATCACGTCTTTGGGTACCACTGAGTCAGGGGAGGCCTTAGGGAACAACAGTGACCTCAGTTCTTCGGTGGCCAGGTACGGTCCGGTAGCATTTTTCTGGAAGCCACGCACCCACTTGCGCAGCTTTTCACGAGAAATGTCTCTAATCTCCGCTGAGGGAGGATTATGGAAGGCCTCAACTAGGTGAGCCTGACAGACCGTACAGTTCAGTGGATTCCAAAACTTCAAATCCCCTTTCTTGTCTGCACAAGGGGCGTGAGTCCTGCAAGCCGTATGCCCGTAAAACTGCGGGCGTTTCACAGCGCAGAAGGCGAAATCACACTTCATCTGCTCCTCCTGTGGAAGAAAGAGAAAATGAGTATGGGGGAGTCATAAGAATGGCTCTTAAACTAAGTTAATATTAATTATTAATTTTAACTTAATGAAAGGTGTGATGCATAGAGAATGAAATAGTAAAGGAGAACATGCTCCATGCATCTCGCCCGGCTGGTTACCATAAGCTTGGTCCCTGGATAATCCGAGTGACCGGGGGCACCGGATATAATTCCTTAGAGCTCCAAGTATTTTGGAATTCCGTGGAAAAATCCAAGGGCAAGATTGGGACCGAGATCATTCGGTTCCAAGTTAGGGGTTAGAAGGCCTCTTTTAAAGGTAACTGCTTCTGGCAACCAGCCGTGCTAAGATGCACATAGCATGCTGGAATTAGAAGAATGCAAAGAGACAGCATGATCACTAACAGAGCAGTACCAGGTACTGATCTTAATAGTAGAAACAGTCTATCTGTTTGCGATATAGGGCTATCATTGTCCTATGATAGCTACAGGAAGGGGGTGCAAGTATTCTTGACGCCTTCGGGGTATCCGGCAAGCCGCCGGCATGCCGGAGCTCGCTCCAGCATAGATTCTGGCATTAGGACAGACAATGTTCAAAGTCAGTCAAATACCAGGATGGCGGCCGCCGGCACAACGGCGGCACGCCGGAAGGGAGCGGCGGCTCCGGCAGTCGGAGGATGCCGGATTGGTGACTGGGATAAGGATGGTTAAAGCTGTACCGGGTTGCCGGCAGTATATGCCGGCACTCCGGCGGCCGACCGGCGAGCGGACGACAAGCTAGGAGGAGGAGAGCCGCCGGTAGTAGCCGGCGGCAGCCGGCAGTCCCTCGGTACACGGGGGGCTGGCGGCAAGGTTAGGAAGAGTCACCAAGAAGGAGGCAGGTATTGCCGACAGTAGAGGCGGCAAGAGACCGGCACCCGGATAGGGAGAGAGACAGGGGGGAGGGGGGAAGGGATGCAGGAAGTACCATCAGGACCCCAGACATCCCCCCCCTTCCCTGAGAGGGTGTACCCATGATAGAGGCAGGCTCTAACATCCAGGAGCAGGGGTCACTAGGGACCGGGAGCAAGGTAGCCCAAGGGAGGGCTAGGGAACACCCAAAAGGGGGGGGAGACTCCCATATGCAGAGCTATTCTAGCAACTAACCTTATAGGACACTATGAAGGTATATGTACCAGAGCGGACTGCACAAGGAAGCTCGGGTAGCCCTACTATTCCACCCTAAGGAGGAGTTGTAGGACAGGGGACAGATGGGTATAAACTAACCTAAGCATAGGCTAGGTTATACAAGAGATAGGTGGGGAGGGAGAAGAGAGAAGTTTCAGCATGGAACAGAGAAACCTTCCTAACCCGACCTAGAGCAGGGCTAAAAGTCCTGAACTAGGCAAGGAAGAAGACATATCGCTATCGCAGGAAAGTCATAGACTATCCTAGCCATAGAGGTAGGCTAGCCTAACCTCACTCTCGGACGCAACCCTAAAGGGGGTTCATTCCTTTAGGGAGGACAGAGAGGCGATATATACTCTATTAGACAATTGATCCCTTTACTCAGAAAAGGAATCAAGGCTAAATAGAGGGAATGCCAAGGCAGGGGATGAAGGGAGCATATAGGGGTCCTATCATTAGGTTAGGCTAGAAAGAGTCACTGACTAGCCTATCCCCTATATGGTCCCTGAAGGCGAAAACATTTGCATCACTGTCAAAAGTATTGTAAAATAATGCCACTATCTTCATAACTTAGCCTAGGATCACTAATAAATCATGCATGAACACTTGTATGTAGGCTCCTGGCCTGGGGGCTATAGTAGCCGACTGGTATGAGGTCAATCGATGACCGATAAAAAGCGTCTAAACACGATATAAAAGTTCCTAGCTATGAAGACTAAATAAACTAATGTAATCGATTAGTAAATAAGGCCGGAAACGTTGTTGTGGCTAACTAAATAAGACATGCATAACAACAACGACGCCATAAAATGGCGGGTCCGGTAGAGGCACAGCTCTGCCACAAAACAGCAATTATCTCGAAAAGTAATATTTACTTTACGGCCAGAGCTTAATTAAACAATACTGGAACCTTGTACTCAACTTTCCAGAAGAAGGCGAGGCTGAAGGTAACGACATAGCGAAGATGCAAAACGATAAAGTTAACACAGGGAAAATCCGTCTAAGTAGGGCAGCTACTAAACAAAGGATGGAGACGGGCGTGACGTCATTAGAGCAATGGCGTCCGTTTGTTTACGTCTCGAGTATCAGTAGTAGCCACGAGTGAGATTAGCTGTGGAACGGCTCCCAGCTATTCTCAGTCCTTACACACCGAAGCATTATCTCCGTTCGGGGTGAAGATAGCTATGTGGCGCGTTCAGACATGCGCGTCCCCTGTTGTATTACGATGTCTTAAAGGGAAACCTTTGAGATACTCGCTCCAGAAGTTAGAATTCTGTGATAACCTGTGGTTAAATTCTCTGGGAATATCTTAGTAGTCTTATACCCAAGGATGCTACCAAAAAGGAACCTTCCATCAGGACGCCATGGCTTGAGCCCAAAAAAGGCTCTTACCACATATTTTGCTCCTCAGGTCAATAAATTTTTTGAAAGATACCAGTTTTCAGCGCAGGCTTATCAGAAAGAAAATGAAAGTTTAGATGCATTTGTGACTAGACTAAAGAATTTAGCTGTTTCATGTGAATTTCTAGAGTTAGAAAATGTTATCATAGATCAAGTAATTGCACATTGCACATCAGAAGAGCTAAGAAAGAAATTATTGCAAGATAAAGATTTAACATTAGAAAAGGTATTGATAACAGGCAGAGCTTTAGAAACATCAAATAGGCAAAGTCACATAATAGGTAGTTCTACAAGCAATAGAATGGAAAATTCTAAAATTAATACAGTAGGTTCTAAGTGGAAAACCAATGAGAATCAGAGAAGGAATATGACAAAGCCTAGTCATAGAAAAGTGCCTAACACTAATGTTCATAAATATCAGAATCAGGCTTATACACAGAAACAACAGGAAAAAACCCAAGTGTTTTAGGTGTGGTAAAACTGATCATCTTGCATACGAAGCAAAGAAATGCCCTGCTACTGGACAGACATGCCAGAATTGCAGAAAGCTGGGTCATTTTGCAACTGCTTGTAGATTTCCTAAACAGTACACAAAGAAAATAAATGCTACAGTTGATACAATGGGTCAAGAGAATAATGAGGAAAATGTTCATGATAATCAGGTTAGTTCAGAAACTGATTTTGAGTTTCACATAAACTCAGTCAACAAAGGTGCAAAGAAACATATCATGGTAGAAGTAATCATAAATGGTAAACCAATTTTGATGCAAGTTGACACAGCAACCGATGTATCAATTATGTCTGAGAAAATGGCTGAAGGCATTCCTAATTTGTTATTAGAAGGTACAAATAGAGTTTTGAAAAGTTATAATGGTTTTGATATTCAGGTAATAGGTGCTTCAAACGTAGAAGTACAGTACAAAGAACAGAAATTAGAGAGAATGCCATTAACAGTAGTAAAAGGTAATGGACAAACTTTGCTAGGTTTAGATTGGCTACAGTATTTGAAGTTAGATTGGCCTAGTATTTTGAAGGTTGCAGGTAGACAAGATGAAAACAAAAATGAAATGTCTATGGATAATATCATATCAGAGTTTCAAGACGTATTTGAAGATAAAATAGGTACAGTAAGGAACGCAAAGGCAATTTTAGTTTTGAAACCTGACAGTTCTCCTAGATTTTTTGCTCCGAGACCAGTACCGTATGCATTGAAAAGTGCAGTTGAAACAGAAATCAAGAGATTAGAAAGTGAAGGTTCTTGGGAAAAGGTTACATATTCAGATTGGGCTACACCATTAGTTCCTATTGTGAAGGAAAGTGGACAGGTTAGGTTATGTGGAGATTACAAAGTAACGTTAAATCCACAACTGCAAGTAGCTCAACATCCCTTACCAAATCCGAAAGACATGTTTGCAACTATGTCAGGATGCAGTGTTTTTTTCTAAATTAGATTTAAGACAAGCATTTCAACAGCTTCCCATGGATGAAACTTCACAAGAATTATGTACAGTAAATACATCCTTAGGTTTGTTTAGGCCAAAGAGATTACCTTATGGAGTTGCAAGTAGTCCAGCTATATGGCAACAAACTATGGATAAGATTTTTTCAGGAATGCAAGGAGTATTCATTTTTATAGATGATATTTTAATTGCGGGTAAAGACACAAGAGAACATAGAGAAAGATTGCGAACAGTTCTGAAGAAGTTGAAGGAACATAATATTAGAGTAAATAAGAACAAATGTATTTTAGAAGTTGATTCAGTGGAATACTTAGGTTTTGTAATAAATGGCAAGGGTATTCACAAAACTAAAGAGAAGATTAAAGCTGTACAATCAACAAAAGTGCCAGAAAATGTTAAGGAATTACAATCATTTCTAGGTTTAGTAACATTTTATGGGAATTTCATTCAGAATTTGTCTACAATTGCACATCCATTGTATAATCTGTTGAATAAGGGTGTAGAATGGAAGTGGACAAAAGAGTGTCAGGAATCTTTTGAAAGAATCAAGCAGGAAATAACATCACCTACATTCTTAGAACATTATCGAATGGATTTACCAGTTAAATTAGTTTGTGATGCATCAAACATAGGTTTAGGTGCAGTATTATCTCATGTAATGCCAGATGGAACAGAAAAACCAATTGCATTCACTTCTAGAGTATTGAACAAGGCAGAAAGGAATTACTCTCAAATAGAAAAGGAAGGTTTAGCATTAGTTTATGGAGTTAAAAAAAAATTCCATATGTATCTTTATGGTAGGAAAAAGTTCACACTTGTTACAGATCATAAACCTTTATTAGCAATATTGGGTCCAAAAGCAAGTTTACCTACGTTGGTAGCTGCAAGACTACAACGTTGGGCAGTTACGTTAGCAGCGTACCACTATGATATAGAATACCGTCCAACATCAAATATGGGTAATGCAGATGCTTTATCCAGATTACCCGTAGACAAAGCTCCAGAAGAGTATGATGACAGTGTTCTATTAATTTCTGTATATAATGTACCAATAACTGCAAAAGATGTAGCACACAGTACCAAGCAAGACCCAGTACTTAGTAAGATTTTGGAGAGTTTAATGACAGGTAGAGACTTATGTGGAAAAGAGGAAAATTGTAAACCGTATAAGGATATACGGTATGAACCGAGTGTGACACAAGGAATAGTGATGAGAGGTTCCAGGGTAGTTATTCCTAATTCACTGAGAAATAAGGTTTTGTCTGAAATACATGCTGATCACCAAGGTATTGTAAGATCAAAGTCCATTGCGAGAACTTTTGTATGGTGGCCAGGTGTAGATAAAGATGTGGAATGTTATATAAAGAATTGTATGAATTGTGTTATGCAACAAAACAATCCTCAATTTGCTAGAATGCACCCGTGGGAGTTACCCAGGTATCCATGGCAAAGAGTGCATATAGATTTTGCAGGTCCTTTTTTGAATTATTTGTTTTTGATAGTAGTAGATGCTTACAGTAAGTGGCCAGAAATTATCCCAATGAAAACAACAACGTCTTACGCCACAATAAAAGAGTTAATGCAAATTTTTTCAACGCATGGTATTCCAGAAAGAATTGTTACAGATAATGGTCCACAGTTTACCTCACAAGAGTTTAAAGAATTTTGTAATGTCAATGGTATAAAGCATACATTTTCAGCTACATATCATCCATCCACTAATGGAGAGGCTGAAAGATTTGTCCAAACGTTTAAACACAATATGAAGTGTAGAAAAGCAAATTCAGGTAATATGTTTTTGCATGTGTCAAAATTTTTATTGTCTTATAGAACAACGCCGCACAGCACAACAGGCGTGGCACCCTCAAATTTGTTGATGGGAAGGAGGATAAGGTGTAAGTTAGATTTGTTGTATCCAAGTTTGCAAAGTGATTTAGAAGATAAAGGGTATAAACAAGTAGCAAAGCTTCCTAATGTAAGACATTTTTTACCTTTGTCTGATGTCATGGTAAGATCGTACAACACTCCAGAGAAGTGGGTACCAGGAGAGATTGTAAGAGAGATAGGAAATTTACATTATGATGTTCGTGTTGGTGATAATGTTGTAAAACGTCATGTTGATCAATTACAGCCGTTAAACAGAAAGACATTAGAGCATGTGAATGTTAGAGATGAGAAACTTAAAGAAGTAGTTAGATCAAGTGAGTCAAATATTAACCAAGATGGTCCAACATCCAATGTAGATTCAGAACCAATTCATGTACCAGTACAAGATGAGGTTAAAGTGCTTCCTAATAGGATTAACAGAGGAAAGCCCCCTGAGAGATTAGATTTATGAAGATTTTTACAATGTCAAGTTAAGGGGGAGGAGACTGTTATGTATTATTGTAACAATGTACTATATTATTTCAAGTGTTTCAGGTATTGCGCAACATTGCATCATATTGCATGAATAAGACATGTTATGCTTTATACATAAGAGTAATGATTTGTTTTGGTATTAGGATTCAAACATTTGTTGATTACCTCAGATAAGATGTGATTCTTTATGATTTGTACTGGAGTAGGATTTAAGTCTTTTCAGAGCGATGCTCTTTTGTTTAGCAATGTTTTGGTTTATGAGATTGTGTAGGACGCTCCATATGCTCTTGGGAGTCAGCTGTCACAGAGTGAAGATTATAATGTAGTCTTTTATACATTAAAGGTATCTCTTAGAATACCAACGTATTATTATCCACCAAGCACACATCGACGAGATGGGATTAGCTGAGAAATAATTACTAACGATTATTCATCTATGTTCCAGGTAATTATTATGGTTAATAGAACTTCCTACCTAAGCATCAATACCTAACAGGCTGCAGCTCCGGGACCAGGGGATACCAAATGTTCCGGGGCCACTAGGGAGCCACTAGGGCCGCTGTCCCTTTGAAGGTTCTCAGTTTGGATAGGACTTTCAGCAGAAGGTTGGGTGGAGGGACCAGGTAGATCTTGGACCATCTGTCCCCAACCAGGGTTCATGGCGTCCGCTGATTCTGCCTTGGGGTCCTCGTACGGGGCCACATATTGAGGAAGTTGATTGTTGTTACTCGTCGCGAAGAGATCGATCTGAAGTTCCGGGACTTGGCGAGAGATGAAGGAGAATGATCTTGCGTCCAGAGACCATTCCGACTCTATTGGGCTTGTCCTTGATAAACCGTCCGCTGTCACGTTGCGGAATCCTTATAGGTGAACTACAGACAGGTGCCATTTCTTCCTGTCTGCCAAACGGAAGATAGGTAGAAGCACCTGATTTATCTGGGGCGATCTCAAGCCTTGACGATTGAGACATCTGACTACCACCGAGTTGTCCAGAGTCAGATGGATGTGGATCGAGGGAGGCGGGGAGAGTTTCTTCAGGGTGAGAAGAAACGCCATGGCCTCCAAGATGTTGATGTGAAAACGTCTTGAATAGGGGAGACCATGTTCCTTGAACCTGCTGTTGGTGGGAGTGACCTCCCCAACCCTCCAGTGAAGCGTCCGTGTGGATGTTGATCGATGGAGGCGGGTGTTGAAGAGGGATGGGCCTTTTCATGGCCTATGCTTCCGACCACGGCTTTAGAAATGAGCGAAGTCTGTTTGGAAGCCGTCTCTTGAGGTCTCTTCGAGCGATGGATGCGAATCGTCTCCAGACTCCCGCGGCATCCTTTAGCTGTGCTCGAAGCACTGAGTTTGTCACTGAGGCGAACTGTAGAGAGCTGAGAACTTGCTCCTGTTGGCGTCTTGAGATCCGTTTGGATTTTAGAAGCCATCTGACAGACATTGCTATTTCCTTCCTTTTCTTCGGTGGAATGGAAAGGCAGTGTGACTGAAGGTCCCAATGGATTCCCAACCATTGGAACTTCTGAGCTGGAGTGAGGCGAGATTTCTCGCCGTTTATCTTGAAACCCAGATGCTCTAGGAACTGGGTGACTTTGTTGCAGGCTCTCAGACAATCTTCGGGCGATGTCGACCGGACTAGCCAGTCGTCTAGGTAGGCCATCACTTGGACGCCTTGAAGATGTAGCTGTTGGACAATTGTGTCTGCCAGCTTGGTGAAGATTCGTGGAGCCACGTTGCGCCCGAAGGGCCTGGCCCTGAAGGCGTAACTTTTCCTTTGGAGTCGAAATCCTAGGTAGGAGGAAGCATAGTGATTCATTGGAATGTGCCAGTGGGCATCCGCCAGGTCTATGGAGACCGTGTAGGCCTTGTGAGGCAGAGGGGGCCTTATTTGGTGCAGAGTCAACATCTTGAATTTGTTGTTTGCAATGAACTTGTTGAGAGGGGACAAGTCTAGAATGACTCTGAGTTTGTCTGAGTCTTTCTTGGGAACACAAAAGAGTCTCCCTTGGAACCTGGTTGACTTTACCCTCTTGATCACCTTCTTGCTCAAGAGTTCCAGGACATATTCTTCCAGGAGGGGGGTTGACTGTTGGAAGAATTGCTGGAAGGATGGGGGTGGTTGAATCCAGCTCCAGCCCAGTCCATTCCTGATGATGCTGTGAGTCCAAGGATCGAAGGTCCAACGATCCTGGAATTGGCGGAGTCTTCCTCCCACCGGAAGCACTTCATTGCTTCTGGTTTCCGAGGGTTTGTCACCTCGGCCGCAAGCTCCCCTTCCTCCTCTACCTCTGGAGGGATGGCGAGAAGAATCTCTGCTGGAGCCTCTACCTCTGGGACGAAAGGTAGTGGAACGCTGCTCATAGGCAGGGGTGAAGACCGGTGACTGCGACACCACCGGTAGGGGGACCAGTTGAAAGGTCTGCTGTGGTTGTGCAACCACTTGGGGAGTAGCGGGAGCCGGAAACTGACGTCTTGGTTGACGTTGCTGGGGCTTAGGTTTTGAAGATTTCCTCTTAGGTTGAGGGCCTCCTTCCTGAGAGGAGATCCTCTTTCGAGACATGGCCCACTTGTGGAGAAGGTTCCGATTCTCCGTGGCGGCTTTGTCCACTATCTCTTTCACCAAGGTAGAAGGGAAGAGATGTTTGCCCCAAATGTTGGAGGAAATCAGTCTCCGCGTTTCGGGTTTCACTGTTGCATTGACGAACACGAATTCTCTACAGGCTCTGCGAGCCCTAGCAAAGCTGTAGAGATCCTTGGTCACAGTAGCAAGGTGTGACTTTGCAAGGACCATGTAAAAGTCTGGGACCCTGGTATCCCCGGCCATGACTTCTAGCTGTACCTGATGTGACAGTGAAGCCGCGAGTCTCTCCTTAGTATCTTGTTCCCGACGAAGGAGATAGTCGATCAGTCGTGGGAGGTCCTCGTTGAAATGACGACCGGCTACATCAAGTTCGAGTTTCCCAACCCTAAAGGTAAGCTGGATGTCTTTTCAGTACCTGCCATCGGGAGGAAGAGTGAGAGAGAAGGGTCTGCACTCCTCCACAGCCTTCATGACCGCTTGGAAGGCCTTTTCAACGAAGGGGAAGGTAGCTGTAGCTGGAGCAACAAAGGTTGGATGCTTTTTGCTCAGTGGAGTTGGTGAAACCCCGACTCTTCACTGCATGAGCCAGCATAGCTTGGTCCTTTGCGAGATCGAACACGATCACTTATTTAGGTTCGGTCTCTTCTTTTGAGGCTGGTTTGGACCAGAGTCGGACGCAACAGTCCGGATAAGCTTCGAAGTTCGGGAAGAACTCCACTTCTTCCAGGAGAACAGAACCGATCTTTTCACTAATGAAAATTTTGCCTGTCGTAATTGGCATGTGCTCAGCGTATCTCCAAGGGTTAGATTCTGAGCATGAAGGGAGGTCCTTAACCGAAATCGTTTTCGGTTGCTTGAAGCCGATGAGAGTAGTCCGGAAATGCTCCTGAGACTTTCTCAGTTTCTTTTCCATGAGGGCTTCTAGCATCTTGAAGACCTCTTGAGTGGCTGCTGGGAGTGGATCCGGGGCGGCGGAAATCGAGGGAACGGGTTCCTCGGGTACCACTGGGGTTACCGTGGGGATTGGATCGGCCTTGTTCTCTGAGTCGAGGTACTCCACATGGTCCTCCTCATAGTCGAGTTACTCGCCCATGAGGGTTTTCTTCGTTCCTTCGGGGATCTCCGACATACGTTCCACCTCTTCGGAGTCAAGGTGGCCCATGCGCAGGGACTGTTCCATAACAAGGTCCGGTGTAATCACCAACTGGATGGTTAGGATTTGATCTTGAGGGATCACAGCATCCTTAGAAGCTTTTGGGAAAAACAGGGCCCTCATGTCTTCATTTGGAAGATAAGGTCCGGAAGTGTTCTTCAGGAAACCGCGCACCCATCTGCGCAGTTCCTCTCTAGCATTGTCCCGTTCCTCGGTGGTAAGAGGAGTCTTGAACGCCTTGTCCAGGAGACCTTTGCAGATCGGACAGTTCTGCGAATCCCAGTATTTCAGGTCGCCTTTCTTGGCGGTGCAAGGGGTTTGGGTCCGGCACGCCTTGTGCCCGTAGAAGTCCGGGCGTTTAACTCCGCAGAATGAGCTCTCACACTTCATATACTCCTCCTGAAAAGAAAGAGATCATGAGTACATGGAAGGCATAATATGACTTACTTACTCTAGGCTTAGAATAACTTAACCTATAATATTAGCATATAATTTATATGCTCAGGATAGATGAGCGGGAAAGGAAGTAGTTAGACACATACTTGTGAATCCCGTCCAGCCGGTTACCGTAACCTTTTCTGTAGACAATTCCTTAGGACCCGAGGGTTCTAAAGGAGGGAGAATCCGTATGGATGAGCCAAGCTAGGCTTCCTTAAAGGAATTGTCTGAAGAGTATAAAAGGATCTGAGATTGCACAGAGCCTGGTGGGGGAGAGGGGAGAATAGGATAAACCCCTTAATATTATGTAGGCTCCGGCAAGAGACTGCACTGAGATGCACAGAGTATGCTGGAAATGTTGTACTGTGCAAGCATACAGCTTAGCCACTATATCAGATGGTATAATGATACCTAGATGGAGGTGGCAGACTATCTGGCTGCATCAGATTGACTGCCGGCGTGGTGCCGGCTGCCGTAGAAGGGGTGCATGTCCATTGGCGCCTCATTAGGTGGCTCCAGCAGGCCGACGGCACGCCGGAGACCGGTCCTGCAAGGTGAAAAGACATCAAGGAGGACACACTGGACAACCAAGATGGAAAACACCACCGGCATTGCGGCGGGCTCCGGCAGCCAGCGGCTGACGGCATGGTGAACCTTAGTTCAACTCATAAGATATAATATGTAGGGCGGACACCTGGGATGCCGGCAATCAATGCCGGTAGGAAAGGGGCGGCAGACTCCGGCAGTCGGCCGGCTGTCGCCAGGTAATCCTGTAGAAATGTATGAGGGAGGACGTCGGCGGTTTGTCGGCAGCCTCCGGCAGGTGGCAGGCTGACGCCTTAGGGTGGGGGGTGGTCTTATGAATAGAGGTCACCTGAGGTAGTGGCGGCTGTTGCCGGCAGAAGAAGCGGCAAGGGACCGGCACCATAATAGAGAGAGAGAGAAAGGTAAGGAGGGAAGGGAGGGGTAATGTCCTATACCCCGCCGACTTCCCTCCGGAGGGAGTGCACTCATGATAGGAGTAGATACACCTATCATCCGGCGGCAGTGGGCCGGCAGGCGGCTGGGAGCCTAAGGTAACCCAAGGGAGGGACAGAGAGCACTCAAAGAGGGGGAATCCTCCGCCGGCAAGACCGCCGCCGGCAACCACCCCCATAGAACACTATGAGGGGGAAGTGTACCAGAGCGGCCAGCTCAGCAGAAGAACAAGGCTAGCCCTACCACTCCACCAAAGGGAGGAGTTGTAGGACAGCGGACAGGGGTGTGTAGGCAGGCCTACACAAAGGGATAGAGTGGGGTAGGGGAGTAGGGGTCTTTCTAAGATGGGTAGACTCTGTATGAGAGAGGCCACCAAGGCAAGGGAGAACGCTCCCTAACCTAGGATAGCTAGCTCAGATCAGGTACAGCACTGATGTACTGTCCTGAACTATGATAAAACAGAATCTCGCCCCCAGAACCTAACCTAGATTAGGAGAACCATTCTCTTAGGCTAGGGAGGCCTGGAAAGACACATCGCTAGTTGCAGGGAGGAAGGAGTAACCCAACCAAGTGCAACTGGGGACGGGCAGAGCCCTTCCTAAGGTCTCAAGCAGGACCCTAAGGGGGGTTCATTCCCTTAGGGTAGGATGAGAAAGCGATAATACTCTGGGTGAAGAAAAGATTCTCCCCAATATAGAATAAGGGAGAAGCAAGGCAACCAAGAGGGAATACCTGTAGGTAAGGGGGATAGGAAGCATACAAGGGTTCCTACATAGGTTAGGGGAGTGTGGTACACGAACCAACAGAGTCCCTTGTATGGTCCCCGAAGGCGAAAATACTTACATCACAGTAATTAGTATGTTTAACAATGCCTAAATCTTCATGATTTAAATTAGGAACACTATTATATCAAGCAGTAATATGAGCACTAGGCTGTCAAGCCTAGGGGCTAGGCTAGCAATCTAGTATAGGGTCGGCCAATGACCGTTGCCTAACTAGCGCAAACACACGATATAATTACATCCTAGCTATGAAGACTAAATAACTAATAATATTAATCAGTTAAGGGACCAGTAGAGGCTGTTCTGGCTAACTAAATAAAGTATGCAATATGAACAGTGGCGCCGTAAAAGGCGCGTCCGGTTCTGGCACAGCTCCACCACAAAACACCAAATATTACGAAAAGTAGAAGTTACTTTACAGCCAGAGCTTATTTAAACAAAAGTAGGATTTGGTACTCAGCTTTCCAGAAGAGGACGAGGCTGAAGATTGAGTCATAACGGCGATGTAAGCAGATAAGTAAGACACTTGGGAAAAATCCGACTAAGCATAGGAGCTACAAGCGAAAGGATGAAGACTGACGTGACGTCATTTAGCAATGGCGCCCGTTTATTTACGTGTCGAGTACCAAAAGTAGCCACGGATGAGAGTAACTTTGGAACGGCTCCTCAGTTACTCAACCACCTTTCCATATCGAAGTGTTAACTCTATATGGGGTGCAGATAGCTATGTGGCGTGTTAATACATGCGTCCCCTGTTGATATACGATATCCTAGAGGGAAACCTTTAGGGTACTCGCACCAGAAGTTAGAATTCTGTGATAACCTTTAGTTTAATTCTCTGGGAATATCCACTGTAGTTAAATATACCCTAGGAAGCTACTGAAGGAACCTTCCATTAGGACGACATGGCTTGAGCCCAAAAATAGATTTTTCGCTTCGCTCAAAATCCGTTTTTTGGGCTCAAGCCATGTCGTCCTAATGGAAGTGTACCAGAGAATTAATGTATCGTGGATTTTTCCCCCTTTAATCCAAGTGCCAAGGGCTTCGAATAGTATTATAGTCCTTACCAGAGATTCAATGATGAACTAGTTTCCTGCCCCCCTGGCAGGGAAGTCCTGGTGGACAATAGGAACATCTCGAAGCGATCATTGAAGAATTACTCACCCGGTGGAGAGATCATGCTGATCTCAGAGACAGGACAAAGGTTAATATTCGAGTAGGAATATTATCAAGCATAAGTAAGTATATAACATAATTACTACTCACCTGGTGGAGAGATCATGCTGGTCTCGAAGACAGGACAAAGGTTAATATTCGAGTAGGAATATTATCAAGGTATAAGTAAGCATATAACATAATCACTTATATTATTCTTAGATCAAACATTAAAGAGGTAAATGAAACTATAACAATCGTATATTTCTTAATAAGGAATAGGAGCGAAAGGAGACGCACATGGTAATAAAATAGACATTTTATTTTTAAGATTGCAGATCATTATGGAAGTAATTACAATAATGATTATAGAATTTATTTACAGTAATAATGAATAATGTACATAGAAATGAAAGACGGTGATCTTGAGTCTGAAAAGAAAAGTTTGCTTTTTAGAAACACAAGTTCCCAGAGGAACGCCAGTCTTTTAAAGTTCAAAAGAAAAACACTCCATGCCCTAGGGCATGTGGCACGCATGTAAATTTCTATGACATTTCACCTTGGTAAAGAACAGTTTATTAGAAACACTAAGTGTCCATTAAATCACTATGTATCACGATAGGGTCATCACAGGCACCCGTAGAGTTAAAGTCCCAAGTAACTCACTGTTCTATGCAGATTTAAGCAGCAGGTTTCATAACACTACCTGCAGCTACCACGAAATGTTTAACTTCATGCACTTGTTTTGCGTAGTGCTTGAAGAAAACGCGCAATGATTTCCCGCCTGTGAAGCTCTTGAGGCTTTCGAAATCCATACTCTGGAAGAAATTCAGAGAAGAAGCAACTTTCCTAGGATCGTGACCTTCGGGTGTACTGTCAGGATCTGCTCTGCGAATGAAGTAGGTGATTTTCGCCCTTAGTTGTTTCAGTGACAGGTCGCTACCCGATGTTTCTCCTTTGAAGAGTTGTCCTCCACCGAAGTCTGAGGTTCTTCAAAGATAGACCTTAAGACTCTCCACTGGGCATAGAGAGACATCTTCCTTCAGGGGGCAGATTCTCCAAGGGCCCTACCTCTTGGTGGGTAGTTCATTCTTGGCGAGAAACGTCGGATCGGGGAAGAGGGTAAGATCTCCTGTCTCGGCGAACAGGATATGACCCTCTTCTCTTGATAATGCCACTATTTCACTGACTCGGGCTCCCGAGGCGAGAGCAAAAAAAAAGGAAGATAACTTTTTGAGTCAGGTCTTTCATAGGGCACGAATCGTTGTCCAGGCTAGAAGCAAAATGGAGCACCTTGTCCAGGGACCAGGAGGTAGGTTTTGGTGGAGGTGCTGGGCGTAGTCTAGCGCATGCCTTTGGCAGTTTATTGAAGATATCGCTGGACAGATCAATCTGGAAGGCGTATAGGAGTGGTCTAGTCAAGGCCGATTTACAAGTGGAAATCGTGTTGGCCACTAAGCCTTGTCCATGAAGGTGAATGAAGAAGGACATGCAAAAATCAATGGTGTTTTTCGTAGGATTTTTTGCCTTGATGAAGGAAACCCACTTTTTCCAGGAAGATTCGTACTGCCTTCTGGTAGACTCTGTCTTGTACTCCTCGAGGAAGTCTAAGCCTTTCTTCGAGATCCCAAACCTTTTCTTTGCGGCTAAGGAGAGAAAATCATGAGATGAAGGTCCCTGACTTTCAGTGATGAAGCGAAGACAGTCGACTTCTGTACTTGTTGAGAGAGGACTGGGCCCGGTAGCGGGATCAGCGTGGGCTGCAGCTCCAAGACCAGGGGATACCAATTGCTCCGGGGCCACTTGGGAGCCACTAGGGCCGCTGTCCCTTTGAAGGTTCTCAGTTTGGATAGGACTTTCAGCAGAAGGTTGGGAGGAGGGAACAGGTAGATCTTGGACCATCTGTTCCAATCCAGGGACATGGCGTCCACCGCTTCTGCCTTGGGGTCCTCGTACGGGGCCACATATCGAGGAAGTTGATTGTTGTCGCTCGTTGCGAAGAGATCGATCTGAAGTTCCGGGACTTGGCGAGAGATGAAGGAGAATGATCTTGCGTCCAGAGACCATTCCGACTCTATTGGGCTTGTCCTTGATAGAGCGTCCACTGTCACGTTGCGGAATCCTTGTATGTGAACTGCAGACAGGTGCCATTTCTTCCTTTCTGCCAAACGGAAGATAGCGAGAAGCACCTGATTTATCTGGGGCAATCTCGAGTCCTGACAATTGAGACATCTGACTACCACCGAGTTGTCCAGAGTCAGACGGATGTGGATCGAGTGAGGCAGGGAGAGTTTCTTCAGGGTGAGAAGAACTTAATGGCCTCCAAGATGTTGATGTGAAAACGTCTTGAATAGGGGAGACCATGTTCCTTGAACCTGCTGTTGGTGGGAGGGACTTCCCCAACCCTCCAGTGAAGCGTCCGTGTGGATGTTGATCAATGGAGGCGGGTGTTGAAGAGGGATGGACCTTTTCAGGGCCTTTGCTTCTGACCACGGCTTTAAAAGTAAGCGAAGTCTGTTCGGAAGCCGTCTCTTGAGGTCCCTTCGAGCGATGGATGCGAATCGTCTCCAGACTCCCGCGGCATACTTTAGCTGTGCGCGAAGCACTGGGTTTGTCACTGAGGCGAACTGTAGAGAGCCGAGAACTTATTCCTGTTGGCGTCTTGAGATCCGTGTGGATTTTAAAAGCCTTCTGACAGACCCTGCTATTTCCTTCCTATTCTTTTGTGGAATGGAAAGGCGTTGTGACTGAAGGTCCCATTGGATTCCCAACAATAGGAACTTCTGAGCTGGAGAGAGGCGAGATTTCTCGGCGTTTATCTTGAATCCCAGATATTTTAGGAACTGGGTGACTTTGTTGCAGGCTCTCAGACAATCTTTGGGCGATGTTGACCAGACTAGCCAGTCACTTGGACGCCCTGAAGACGTAGCTGTTGGACGATTGCGTCTGCCAGCTTGGTGAAGATTCGTGGAGCCACTTTGTGCCCGAAGGGCATAGCCCTGAAGGCGTAACTTTTCCTTTAGAGTCGAAATCCTAGGTAGGAGGAAGCATAGTGATTCATTGGAATGTGCCAGTAGGCATCCGCCAGGTCTATGGAGACCGTGTAGGCCCTGTGAGGCAGAAGAGTCCTTATCTGTTGCAGAGTCAGCATCTTGAATTTTTTGTTCGCAATGAACTTGTTGAGAGGGGACAAGTCTAGAATGACTCTGAGTTTGTCTGAGTCTTTCTTGGGAACACAAAAGAGTCTCCCTTGGAACCTGGTTGACTTTACTCTCCTGATCACCTTCTTGTTCAAGAGTTCCGGGGGGTTGACTGTTGGAAGAATTGCTGGAAGGCTGGGGGTGGTTGGGTCCAGCCCCAGCCCAGTCCTTTCTTGACGATGCTGTGTGCCCAAGGATTGAAGGTCCAACGATCCTGGAATTGGCGGAGTCTTCCTCCCACCGGAAGCACTTCATTTCTTCTGGTGTCCTGAGGGTTTGCCACCTAGGCTGCTAGCTCCCCTTCCTCCTCTGCCTCTGGAGGGACGGCGAGAAGAATCTCTGCCGGGGCCTCTGCCTGAGCCTCTACCTTTGGGACGAAGGTAGTAGAATGTTGCTCATAGGCAGGAGTGAAGACCGGTGACTGCGACACCACCGGCTGGGGGACCAGTTGAAAGGTCTGCTGTGGCTGTGTGGCCACTTGGGGAGTAGCGGAACCCGGAAACTGACGTCTTGGTTGACGTTGCTGGGGTCTAGGTTTTGAGGATTTCCTCTTAGGCTGAGGGCCATCGTCCTGAGAGGACTTCCTCTTTCGGGACATGCCCCACTTGTGGAGAAGGTTCCGGTTCTCCGTGGCAGCTTTGTCCACTATCTCTCTCACCAAGGTGGATGGGAAGAGATGTTTGCCCCAAATGTTGGAGGAAATCAGTCTCCGGGGTTCGTGTTTCACCGTTGCACTGGCGAATACGAATTCCCTACAGGCTCTGCGAGCCCTAGCGAAACTGTACAGATCCTTGGTCACAGTAGCCAGGTGTGACTTAGCAAGGACCATGTAAAAGTCTGGGACTCTGGTGTCCCCGGCCATGAGTTCTAGCTGTACCTTATGTGACAGCGAAGCGGCGAGTCTCTCCTTAGTATCCTGTTCCCTACGAAGGAGATGATCATTCAGTCGTGGGAGGTCCTCGTTGAACTGACGACCAGCCTCATCAGGTTCTAGTTTCCCTACCGTGAAAGTAAGCTGGACGTCTTTCCAGTACCTGTCATCGGGGGGAAGAGTGAGGGAGAAGGGTCTGCACTCCTCCAGTGCAGGGCAAGGCTTCCCTTCCTGCACAGCATTCATGACCGCTTGGAAGGCCTTTTCAATGAAGGGGAAGGTCGCAGTAGCTGGAGCAACAAAGGTTGGATTCTTCTTGCTCAGCGCTGGCATCTTGGAGTTTGTGAAACCCCGACTCTTCACTGCTTGAGCTAGCATAGCTTGGGCCTTTGCGAGATCGAACCCTATCACTTCCTTAGGTTCGGTCTCTTCTTTTGAGGCTGGTTCGGACCTGAGCCGGACGTAACAGTCCGGATAAGCCTCGAAGTTCGGGAAGAACTCCACTTCTTCCAGAAGAATAGAGCCAACCCTTTCACTAATGAAGATTTTGCCAGTAGTGATTGGCATATGCTCGGCGTATCTCCAAGGGTTAGCTTCCGAGCAGGTGGGGAGGTCCTTAACCGAAATCTTTTTGATTGTTTGAAGCTGACGAGAGTCGTCCGGAATTGTTCCTGGGTCTCTCTCAGCTTCTTGTCCATGAGGGCTTCAAGCATTCTGAAGACCTCTTGAGTGGTCGATGGAAGAGGGTTCGGGGTGGCAGAAGTCGAAGGAACAGGTTCCTCGGATGGCACTGGAGTTGCTGGGGGAGCTGGAGCGACCTCGTTCTCCGAGTCAGGGTATTCCACTTGATCTTTCTCTTAGTCGAGCTCTTCACCCATGAGGTTCTTCTCCGTCTCTTCAGACACCTCCGTCATATGTTCCACATTGTCGGAATCAAGATGGCACTCGCGCATGGACTGTGCCATGACGATGTCGGGTTCGACCACAATTTGGACGGTGGGAATTTGTTCTCGAGGGATCACCGAGTCCTTGGATGCTTTCGGAAAAAGCAAAGCCCTCAAATCTTCATTGGGAAGATACGGTCCAGAGGTGTTCTTTTGGAAGCCTCGCACCCATTTGCATAGCTTCTCTCTAGCGAAGTCCCTTACCTCTGTGGTAAATCTAGAGTAATGTAAGTCATTCTTATGCCTTCCATGTACACATGATCTCTTTCTTTTACAAGAGGAGTATGTGAAGTGTGAAAGCAACTTCTGTGGAGGTCACCTGAGGTAGTGGCGGTTATCGCCGGCAGTAGAGGCGGCAAGGGACCGTCACCATGATAGAGAGAGAGTAAGGTAAGGAGGGATGGGAGGGGTAATATCCTATACCCTCCGGCATCCCTCCAGAGAGAGTGCACTCATGATAGGAGTAGGTACTCCTAACATCCGGCGGCAGTGGGCCGGCTGACGGCCGGGAGCCTGAGGTAAGACTCTTGCAGACTGAACAGTTCTGCGGATCCCAGAATTTATGGTCGCCTTTCTTGGCGGCGCAGGAGGCGTGGGTCCGGCACGCCTTGTGCCCATAGAAGTCCGGGCGCTTAACTCCACAGAAGTTGCTTTCACACTTCACATACTCCTCCTGTAAAAGAAAGAGATCATGAGTACATGGAAGGCATAAGAATGACTTACATTACTCTAGACTTAAGAATAACTTAATCTGTAATAGCATATTAATGTTCAAGATTGATGAGCAGGAAGGGAAGTACAGAGACACATACTTGTGAATCCCGCCCAGCCGGTTACCGTAACCTTATCCGTAGAAAATTCCTTTGGACCCGAGTGTCGCAAATGAGGGAAAATCCGTATGGATGAGCCAAGCTAGGCTTCCTAAAAAGGAATTGTCCACAGAGTGTAAAAGGATCTGAGATCACTCAGAGCCTAGGGGGAGAGGGGAAAATAGGATAAACCCCTTAGTAAAATGTAGGTTCCAGCAATCGACTGCACTGAGATGCACAGAATATGGAGGAAATGTTATAATGTGCAATCAAACAGCATAGCCACTATATTAGTTGGTATAACAATACCTATATGGAGGTGGCCAGGCTATCTGGCTGCATCAGATTGACTGCTGGCATGTTGCCGGCAGCCAAGGAAGGGGTACATATCCCTTAGCGCCTCATTAGGGGGCGCCGGCAGACCGACGGTACGCCGGAGGCCGGTCTTGCAAGGTGGAAAACATCAAGGAGGACACACTGAGCAACCAAGATGGACAATACCACAGTGGCGACCGCCGGAACGGCGGCGGAACGCCGGCAGAGGCGGCGGGCTCCGGCAGCCGGAGGCTGACGGCATGGTGAACCTTAGTTCAATTCATAAGATATATATATATAAAGGACGGATACCTAGACTGCCGGCAATCAATGCCGGCAGGTGGGCGGCAGTCTCCGGCAGTCGGCTGGCTGTCGCTAGGTAAATATAAGGGGTGGGACGTCGGCGGAATGTCGACGGAAGGCGGCAGCCTCTGGCAGGCGGTAGGCTGACGTCAGAGAGGGGAGGTATCTTATGAATAGAGGTCACCTGAGGTAGTGGCGGTTATCGCTGGCAGTAGAGACGGCAAGGGACCGGCACCATGATAGAGAGAGAGAAAGGTAAGGAGGGATGGGAGGGGTAATATCCTATACCCCTCCGGCATCCCTCCGGAGAGAGTGCACTCATGATAGGAGTAGGTACTCCTAACATCCGGCAGCAGTGGGGCGGCAGACGGCCGGGAGCCTGAGGTAACCCAAGGGAGGGATAGAGAGCACTCAAATAGGGGGAATCCTCCGCCGGCAGGACCGCCGCCAGCATCCACCCTTATAGAATGCTATGAAGGGTATATGTACCAGAGTGGCCAGCTCAGCAGGAGAACAAAGTTAGCCCTACCACTCCACCCAAGGGAGGAGTTGTAGGACCGAGGACAGGGGTGTGTAGGCAGGCCTACACCAAAGGGATAGAGTGGGGAGGGAGAAGTAGGGGTCTTTCGTAAGTGGGTAGACTCTGTATGAGAGAGGCCACTAAGTTAAGGGAGAACACTCCCTAACCTAGGATAGGTAGCCCAGATCAGGTACAGTACTAATGTACTGTCCTAAACTATAAAAGCCAGAGTCTGCCCCCAGAGCTTAACCTAGATTAGGAGGACCAACTCCTAGGCTAGGAAAGCCTGGAAAGACACATCGCTAGTTGCAGGGAGGAAGGTGTAACCCAACCAAGTGCAACTGGGGAAGGGCAAAGCCCCTCCTAATGTCTCAGGCGCGACCCTAAGGTGGGTTCATTCCCTTAGGGTAGGCTCAGAAGCGATAAATACTCTGGGTGAAGACAAGATTCTCCCTATTATAGAATAAGGGAAAAGCAAGGCTACCCAGAGGGAATTACCCATAGGTAAGGGGAATAGGAAGCATACAAGGGTTCCTACATTAGGTTAGGAGGGGGTTGGTACACAAACCAACTCAGTCCCTTGTATGGTCCCCGAAGGCGAAAACACTTACATCACAGTAACTAGTATGTTTAATAATGCCAAAATCTTCATAACTTAACTTAGGAACACTGATATATATCATGCATGAAAGTGAGCTCTAGGCTGTCAAGCCTAGGGGCTAGGCTAGCGATCTAGTATGGGGTCGATCAATGACCGTAGTCTAACGAGTGCTAAAACACAATATAATGATTTCCTAGCTATGAAGACTAAATAACTAATAATATTAATTAGTTAAAGGACCGGAGAAGGCTGTTCTGGCTAACTACATAAAGCATGCAACGTGAACAGTGACGCCGTCATGGCGCATCCGGTATCGGCACAGCTCCGCCACAAAACACAATATTTTATGAAAAATAGAAGTTACTTTACGGCCAGAGCTTATTTAAACAATACTAGGACCTGGTACTCAACTTTCCAGAAGAAGGCGAAGCTGAAGGCTGCGACATAACGGCGTTGTAAGCAGATAAAAGAGGCACTTGGGAAAAATCCGACTTAGCGTAGGAGCTACAGGCGAAAATGACAAGGACGGACGTGACGTCATTTAGCAATGGCGCCCGTTTGTTTACGTCTCGAGTACCAAAAGTAGCCACGGATGAGAGAAACTTTGGAACGGCTCCTCAGTTACTCAGCCACCTTTCCATATCGAAATGTTAACTCTATATGGGGTGCAGATAGCTATGTGGCGTGTTCATACATGCGTCCCCTGTTGATATACAATATCCTAGAGGGAAACCTTTAGGGTACTCGCACCAGAAGTTAGAATTTTGTGATAACCTTTAGTTTAATTCTCTGGGAATATCCACTGTAGTTAAATATACCCTAGGAAGCTACATCAGGACGACATGGCTTGAGCCCAAATATATATATATATATATATATATATATATATATATATATATATATATATATATATATATATATATATATATATATATATATATATATACCTCTGGATACGAAAGTTTCTGCTTACGAAAAATTCAGGGTACGAAAAGCGATTCGAAGATTTTTAAGCCCCAGTATACGAATAAAATTTCAGGATACGAAAACCTTACGAGATCCCAACTCTTCGCTGAGAGAAATTTTAAAAAGCGCACGCTGCCAGACTTTGAAATTGGGTAGACTCACTTACAGCTTCCCGCTCACCCATTGGTTATCTCCCTACTCAGATGCTACCTGACGCCATAAGATCCTGCTTTCCTATTGGTCGGCAACTATCCCAGCTTGCTTACGCATGGGCGTTCATCTGTCTCTCTCTCTTTTCGTTCCGACCGCGGTATCGTTAACAGACATTGTTTGCTTTCGCTTGTTTGACGTAGTGTTAATATACAGTACATTCGTACTCCACGTGTTATCGTTATTAAACATTTGTTACTGTGCACTGTACTGTATTAGTGTTTACTATACATAGTACTGTATATAACATACGTAGTGTATTATATTACGTATTACTGTAGCCATGGGTCCCAAGAATGTTGCCGAAGGAAAGAAGAAGACGATGCTCTCGATGGAGACGAAACTTGATATCGTAAAAAAGTACGAGTCTGGCATGTGTTTAAGTGCGATCGCCAAGGAGTATGGCCGGAATCCATCTACGATAGGCACCATCCTGAAGCAGAAGGCGGCCATCAAAGCAGCGGCACCTTCTAAGGGCGTCACTATTTTCTCCAACAAGAGAACCCACGTGCATGACGAGATTGAGAGGCTGCTTCTTGTGTGGATCAAAGACAAAGAGATCTCAGGAGACACCATCACTGAGACTACAATTTGCCAGAAGGCCTCCGCCATTTTCGGTGATATTGTGCATTCTCAGGCCGAAGAAGGGGCAGTAGAAGGAACATCCCAGCAGTAACCACCAGAGTTCAAGGCTTCTCGGGGGTGGTTCGAGAAATTCAAGAAAAGGACTGGCATTCATTCAGTGGTACGGCATGGGGAGGCAGCCAGCCCGGACACGAAGGCCGCCGAAGCCTTTGTTAAAACGTTCGACGAGTTGACTCTGCAGGAAGGCTACAGTTCGCAGCAAGTTTTCAATTGCGACAAAACTGGGCTTTTCTGGAAGAAAATGCCTCGTCGGACTTTCATCACGGCGGAGGAGAAGAGGCTACCCGGACATAAGCCTATGCAGGACAGGTTTACCCTTGCTTTTTATGCAAACATCAGTTGGGACTGCAAGATAAAGCCCCGGCTAGTGTACCATTCTGAAAATCCCCGAGCCTTCAAAGCCCACAAAGTCATCAAAGAGAACCTTCCCGTAATGTGGAGGGTGAATGCTAAAGTGAGTGTCTGCTTCGGTCCGACTGTCCGCAAATATTTGGAAAAAAAGCGCCTCCCTATGAAATGTCTGCTGGTGTTGGACAATGCTCCAGCTCACCCTCCTAGCCTCGAGGAATATCTTCTGGCCGAGTATTCCTTCATAAAGGTCCTATATCTACCGCCTAACACCATCCCTCTCCTCCAGCCCATGGACCAGCAAGTTATTTCAAATTTTAAAAAATTGTACACGAAGCATCTCTTCCAGAGATGTTTCCAAGTCACAGAGAGTACAAACCTCACTCTGCGTGTATTCTGGAAAGATCACTTTAATATCGTGATATGCCTCAAACTCATCGATCTCGCTTGGCAGGAAGTTTCGAGGCATACCCTGAACTCATCTTGGAGGAAGCTGTGACCTGATGCTGTCTCTGCACGAGACTTCGAGGGGTTCGGGAAGCCTAGAGGCGAAGCAAAGATCGTTAACGATCCTGAACCCCTTCAGCAATCTGAGGTGGCTGACATCTTACATCTTGGTACGTCCATGGGGCTGGAAGTTAGCGCCGAGGATGTAGATGAACTTATCGAGGAGCACCACGAGGAGTTGACGACGGACGACCTGAAGGAGTTGGAGACGATGCAAATGAGTGTTGTTCGAGAGCAGTTCTCTAGCGATGATGAGGAGGATGTTACACCTTTGAAACCGGCAGACATTAAGGAAATTCTCGCATGATTCCATACAATGGCAGACTACGTCGAAAAGGAACATCCAGAAAAAGTTTATACCAACCGTGCGCTTCAACACTGCAATGACGTTTGCCTAACGCATTTTAGAAATGTGTTGAAAAGTAGGCAGAAACAAGCTTCAATGGATAGTTTCTTATTAAAGAGGCCAGCGGTATTAGTAGGCCAAGACGAAGGTGAAAGTGAAGAAAAGAAACAGAAAAGAGGAAGTGATGAAGAATTAGAAGGTGAAAGTAAAGAAAAGAAACAGAAAAAGAAAGTGATGAAGAAGTATAAGAAATTTAGAAAATATGAAAAACGTAAAGTTATAAAAAAGCAAAAAAAAAAAATTAAATTTTAAGTTTTATGTTACCGTTAAGTGTTAAAGTAATTTTTTCTTTCATTTTATAGTTTTCCATACGTAATGTTAAGTGTTAATTATTTCTGCCATTTTTTTTATTTCGTGAAGTTTAAGTGTTAATGTGTTAAGTGTGTAAATTACTGTACGTAGTCTGTCACTTGTTATGTTTTCTACCTTATGCCATCCTCCTCTGCCGTGACTTCGCTATCGGACATCGTCACAATCAAAAGGTAAGTTTCAACTTATTGTTACACTAATTAACTGTAACCTTTTTTTTGGGCTCAAGCCATGACGTCCTGATGGAAGGTTCCTTCAGTAGCTTCCTTGGGTATATTTAACTACAGGGATATTCCCAGAGAATTAAACTACAGGTTATCACAGAATTCTAACTTCTGGTGCGAGTACCCTAAAGGTTTCCCTCTAGGATATCGTATATCAACAGGGGACATATGTATTAACACCCCACATAGCTATCTGCACCCCATATAGAGTTAACACTTCGATATGGAAAGGTGGAGAATAACTGGGAGACGTTCCACAGTTACACTCGTCCGTGGCTGCTTTTGGTACTCGAAACGTAAACAAACGGGCGCCATTGCTAAATGATGTCACATCCGTCATCATCCTTCAGCCTGTAGCACCTTGCTTTGGTCGGATTTCCCTTTGTGCGATTTTCATCGACTTACATCGCCGTTATGCAGTTACCTACAGCCTCGCCTTCTTCTGGAAAGTTGAGTACCAGGTCCCAGTATTGTTTAAATAAGCTCTAGCCGTAAAGTAACTTCTACGTTTCGTAAAATATTGTGTTTTGTGGCAGAGCTGTGCCGATCCCGGACGCGCCATTTTATGGCGTCGCTGTTCTTTTGCATGCTTTATTTAGCTAGCCAGAACAGCCTTATCCGGCCTCTTAACTAATTGATATTGTTAGTTATTTAGTCTTCATAGCTAGGAATTACTTATATCCTGTTTTAACGCTCATCTACTCGGTCGTCGTTCGACCCCATACTAGATCGCAAGCTTAGCCCCTAGGCTAGATAGCCTAGCACTTGTGTTCATGCATGATATATACCAGTGATCCTAGATTAAGTTATGAAGATTGTGGCATTATTAAACATACTGTTAACTGTGATGTAAGTGTTTTTGCCTTCAGGGGCCATATAGGGGATCGGTTTGATTGCGTTTCTTTCCAACCAAACCTAAATGTAGGAACCCCTATATGCTCCCTATCCCCTGCCTGCGGGCATTCCCTCTGTGTGGCCATGCTTCCCCTTCTATATAGGGAAATCTTGGCTAAAATCAGAGTATTTATCGCTTCTCGGTCTACCCTAAGGGAATGATCCCCCCATAGGGTTGCGACCGAGAAATAAGGAACGGCTCTGCCCTTCCACAGTTGCATCTGGTTGGGTTACTCCTCCCTTCCTGCAACTTGCGATGTGTCTTTCAGCCTACCTAGCCTAGGAGTTAACCCTCCTTCTCTAGGTTAGGCTCTGGGGGCTAGTTCTGTACTTTTATAGTTTGAGACGGTACTCCTGTACCAATCTCATTCTGGTTACCTAACCTAGGTTAGGGAGCGTTCTCCCTCTCCTTGGTGGCCGTTCTTGTACAGAGCCTCCACTATGAAAGACCCCTCTTCTTCTCCCTCCCCACCTATCCCTTTGGTGTAGGCTTGCCTATACACATCTGTCCTTAGTCCTACAACTCCTCCCTTGGGTGGAGTAGTAGGGCTAACTTGTTCTCCTGCTGAGCTGGCCACTCTGGTACACATACCCTTCATAGTGTTCTATGGGGGTAGTCGCCGGCAGAGGTCCAGCCGGCGGGGGTTTCCCCCTCTTGAGTGCCCTCTAACCCTCCCTTGGGTTACCCCAGGCACCCGGCCGACTGCCGGCCCACTGCCGCCGGATGCTATGAGTAACTACTCCTATCATGAGTGCACTCTCTCTGGAGGGATGCCGGAGGGGTATGTGGTCTTACCCCTCCTATCCCTTCTTACCTTTCTCTCCATCTATCCTAGTGCCAGTCCCTTGCCGCCTCTACTGCCGGCGATACCGCCTTACCTCTGGTGACACTCTTTCATAAGATACCATCCCCCCTCTAAGACGTCAGCCTTACGTGTGCCGGAGGCTGCCGCCTTCCGTCGGCATACAGCCAACGTCCCACCCCTCCCTTTACCTAGCAACAGCTGGCCGACCTTCGGAGCCAGCCACCGGCATGCCGGCATTAATTGCCGGCGGTCTAGGTATACTGTACAACCATATACATATCCATATTTTGAATTGATCCAAGCTCACCAGGCCGTCAGCCTTCGGCTGCCGGAGCCACCGCCTCCTGCCGGTGACCCGCCACTGTGCCGGCGGTCGCCACGATGGTATTATATTTAGATACTCAATGTGTCTGTCTTGATGCCCTCCACCCTACAGGACTGGCCTCCGGCATGCCGTCGGTCTGCTGGCACCCTCCGGAGACGTTAAGGGACATGCACCCCTTCTCATACCTACCGACAACATGTCGACAGTCATCATACTGCAGCCAGATGGCTTAGCCACTTCTATATATAGGTATTGTCTTACCATCTAAATCTGTGGCTGTGCTGTCTGATTGCACATTACAATATTCCAGCATACTCTGTGTGTCTCAGTGCAGCCGGTTGCCGGAACCTATATCTAATACGGGGTCTCCTATTCCCCTTCTACCCCAGGGAGCTGAGTGGTCTCAGCCCCTAATACACCTCGCAGGCTATTTCTGTTAGAGGCTTAGCTTCTACCCACCACGGCTTATCCATATGGATTTCCGTTTTGTGACCTTCGGCCACAAAAGAAATTGCCTACTGATAAGGTTACGGTAACCGACTGGGCGGGATTCACAAGTATGTGTCTATCTACTTCCTTTCCTGCTCTCTACTCTCAAGCATTATAATACCTTATGAATTGTTTTAATGCTTAAAAACATAAGATTAAGTTATCTTAAATTTAGAGTAATGTAAGTCATTCTTATGCCTTCCATGTACTCATGATCTCTTTCTTTTACAGGAGGAGTATATGAAGTGCAAAGGCAACTTTTGCGGAGTGAAGCACCCGGACTTCTACGGGCACAAGGCGTGCCGGACACACGCCCCCTGCGCCGCCAAGAAAGGCGACCTGAAGTACTGTGACCCGCAGCACTGTACTGTCTGCAAGAGTCATCTGGTCGAAGCGTTCGACGATCCTCCTTCAGCGGAGGCAAGGGACAACGCTCGAGAGAAGCTACGCAAGTGGGTGCGTGGCTTCCAGAAGAACGCCACCGGACCGTATCTCGCCAGCGAAGATTTGAGGGCCTTGCTGTTTCCAAAGGCATCTAAAGACTCCGTGGTCCCCAGTGATCAGATCCCCACCGTCCAGATCGTGGTGGAACCTGATATTGTCATGGCCCAGTCCCTGCATGGGTGCCACTTAGATTCCGACAACGTGGAACGTATGTCGGAAGTGTCGGAAGGGACGGAGAGGAACCTCATGGGTAAGGAGCTCGACTATGAGGAAGATCAGGTGGAATACCCTGATTCGGAGCATGAGGTCGCGCCCACTCCTACTCCCACACCGACTCCTGCACCGGCCGAGGAATCTGTTCCTTCGACTTCTGCCACCCCGGACCCTCTTCCATTGGGCACTCAGGAGGTTTTCAAGATGCTTGAAGCCCTCATGGAAAGAAAACTTCGTGAGACCCA
Organism: Palaemon carinicauda; assembly: GCF_036898095.1. Taxonomy (NCBI): domain Eukaryota; kingdom Metazoa; phylum Arthropoda; class Malacostraca; order Decapoda; family Palaemonidae; genus Palaemon; species Palaemon carinicauda. The sequence continues at coordinate 92,877,057 of NC_090735.1, read as the reverse complement.
CGAGCTATTCAGGTCTAACCTAGGAAGTTTTAAACAACCGAAACAGATTTCGGTTAAGGACCTCCCCTCTTGCTCGGATACTAACCCATGGAGGTATACCCAAGCATATGCCGATCACGACTGGTAAGATCTTCATCAGTGAGAAGGTCGGCTCGATCTTGTTGGAAGAAGTGGAATTCTTCCCGAATTTCGAGGCTTATCCGGACTGTTACATCCAGCTCAAGTCCAAACCAGCCTCAAAGGATGAGACCGAACCAAAGGAAGTAATCGTGTTCGATCTCGCGAAGGCCCAGGCTATGCTAGCCAGTGCGGTGAAGAGTAGGGGTTTCACCAGCTCCAAGATGCCGGCGGTCAGTAAGAAGCTCCCAACCTTTGTTGCGCCGAACGATGCGACCTTCCTCTTTATAGAAAAGGCCTTCACTGCGGTCTTGAAAGCAGTGGAAGGAGGGAAACCTTTCCCTGTACTGGAGGAGTGCAGACCCTTCTCCCTTACTGTCCCCCCTGATGATAGACACTGGAAAGACATCCAGTCAACCTTCACAGTGGGGAAGTTAGAGCCTGACGTAGCCGGTCGTCAGTTCAATGAGGACCTCCCAAGGCTAAATGATCACCTCCTTCGTAGGGAACAGGATACGAAGGAGAGGCTTGCCGCATCGCTGTCCCTCCAGGTACAGCTCGAACTTATGGCCGGAAACACTAGAATCCCGGACTTCTACATGGTCCTAGCCAAAACACATTTGGCAACAGTGACGAAGGACCTGTACAGCTTCACTAGGGCTCGCAGAGCCTGTCATGAATTCGTGTTTGCCAGCGCGACGGTAAAACACGAACTCCGAAGGCTGATTTCCTCCAATATCTGGGGTAAATATCTCTTTCCCTCTTCCCTGGTGAAAGAGATTGCCGACAAGGTCGCCACGGAGAACAGGAACCTTCTCCACAAGTGGGGCATGTCAAAGAAAAGGAAATCCTCTCAGGACGATGGCCCTCAACCTAAGAGGAAGTCCATGAAACCGAAACCCCAGCAACGTCAACAGAGACGGCAGTTTCCGGGTTCCGCTACTCCCCAAGTGGCAGCACAGCCACAGCAGACCTTTCAGTTGGTCACCCAGCCGGTGGTGTCGCAGTCACCGGTCTTTACCCCTGCATTCAAGCAACATGCTACTACCTTTCATCCCAGAGGTAGGGGCTCAAGCAGAGGCTCCGGCAGAGATTCATCTCGCCGCCCCTCCAGAGGCAGAGGAGGAAGGGGAGCTAGCGGCCGAGGTGGCAAACCCTCAGGACACCAGAAGCAATGAAGTGCTTCCGGTGGGAGGAAGACTCCGCCAATTCTAGGATCGTTGGACCTTCAATCCCTGGGCACACAGCATCGTCAAGAAGGGACTAGGCTGGAGCTGGACGCAACCACCCCCAGCCTTCCAGCAATTCTTCCAACAGTCAACCCCCCTCCTGGAAGAATACATCCTAGAACTCTTGAACAAGAAGGTGATAAGGAGGGTAAAGTCAACCAGGTTCCAAGGGAGACTATTTTGCGTTCCCAAGAAGGACTCCGACAAACTCAGAGTCATTCTAGACTTATCCCCCTCAACAAGTTCATTGCGAACAACAAGTTCAAGATGCTGCCTCTCCAACAAATAAGGACCCTTCTGCCTCAAGGGGCCTACACGGTCTCCATAGACCTGGCGGATGCCTACTGGCCCGTTCCAATGAATCATCACGCTTCCTCCTAACTAGGATTTCGACTCCAAAGGAAAAGTTACGCCTTCAGGGCCATGCCCTTTGGGCTCAACGTGGCTCCACGGATCTTCACCAAGCTGGCAGACGCCATCGTCCAACAGCTCCCCCTTCGCGGCGTCCAAGTGATGGCTTACCTAGACGACTGTCTGGTCTGGGCGACATCGCCCGAAGATTGTGTAAGATCCTGCAACAAAGTCACCCAGTTCCTAGAATATCTGGGATTCAAGGTAAACGCCGAGAAATCTCGCCTCTCTCTAGCTCAGAAGTTGCAATGGTTGTGAATCCATTGGGATCTTCAGTCACACCGCCTTTCCATTCTGCAGAAGAAAAGGAAGGAAATAGCAGGGTCTGTCAGAAGACTGCTGAAATCCAAACGGATCTCAAGACGACAGCAGGAACAAGTTATAGGCTCTCTGTAGTCCGCCTCTGTGACAAACCCAGTGCTTCGCGCACAGCTAAAGGATGCCGCGGGAGTCTGGAGACGTTCCGCATCCATCGCTCGAAGAGATCTCAAGAGACGGCTCTCAAACAGACTTCGCTTACTATTAAAGCCGTGGTCGGAAGCGAAGGCCCTAAAAAGGTCCATTCCTCTTCAACACCCGCCTCCATCGCTCAACATCCACACGGACGCTTCACTGGAGAGTTGGGTAGGTCACTCCCACCAACGACAGGATCAGGGAACATGGTCTCCCCTATTCAAGACGTTTCACATCAACATCTTGGAGGCCATGGCGGTTCTTCTCACCCTGAAGAAACTCTCCCCGCCTCCCTCGATCCACATCCATCTGACTCTGGACAACTCGGTGGTAGTCAGATGTCTCAATCGTCAGGGCTCGAGATCGCCCCAGATAAATCAGGTACTTCTTCCAATCTTCTGTCTGGCAGAAAAGAAGAAATGGCACCTGTCGTCAGTTCACCTACAAGGATTCCGCAACGTGACGGCAGACGCTCTATCACGGACAAGCCCAATAGAGTCGGAATGGTCTCTAGACGCAAGATCATTCTCCTTCATCTCTCGCCAAGTCCCGGAACTTCAGATTGATCTCTTCGCAACGAGCGACAACAATCAACTTCCTCGATATGTGGCCCCGTACGAGGACCCCAAGGCAGAAGCAGTGGACGCCATGTCACTGGATTGGAACAGATGGTCCAGGATATACCTGTTCCCTCCCACCCACCTTCTGCTGAAAGTCCTCTCCAAACTGAGAACCTTCAAAGGGACAGCGGCCCTAGTGGCTCCCAAGTGGCCCCGGAGCAATTGGTACCCCCTGGTCCTGGAGCTGCAGCCCACGCATATCCCCCTCCCGGGCCCAATTCTCTCTCAGCAAGTACAGAAGTCGACTGTCTTCGCTTCATCACTGAAAGTCAGGGACCTTCATCTCATGATTTTCTCTCCCTGGCCGCAAAGAAAAGGTTTGGGATCTCGAAGAAAAGTCTAGACTTCCTCGAGGAATACAAAACCGAATCCACACGACGGCAATACGAATCTTCCTGGAGAAAGTGGGTCTCGTTCGTCAAGGCAAAAAACCCTACGGAAAACACCATTGATTTTTGCATGTCCTTCTTCATTCACCTTCATGGACAAGGCTTAGCGGCCAAAACGATTTCTACCTGCAAATCGGCTTTGACTAGACCACTACTGTACGCTTTCCAGATTGATCTGTCCAGCGATATCTTCAATAAACTGCCAAAGGCATGCGCTAGACTACGCCCAGCACCTCCGCCAAAACCTATCTCCTGGTCCCTGGACAAGGTGCTCCATTTTGCCTCTAACCTGGACAACAATTCGTGCCCTCTCAAGGACCTGACTCAAAAAGTTATCTTCCTTTTTGCTCTCGCCTCGGGAGCCCGAGTCAGCGAAATAGTGGCACTGTCAAGAGACGAGGGTCATATCCTGTTCGCAGATACAGGAGAACTTATCCTCTTCCCTGATCCGACGTTTCTCGCAAAAAATGAATTACCCACCAAGAGATCGGGCCCTTGGAGAATCTGCCCCCTGAAGGAAGATGTCTCTCTATGCCCAGTGGAGAGTCTTAAGGTCTATCTTCAAAGAACTTCAGACTTCGGTGGAGGTCAACTCTTCAAAGTAGAAACATCGGGCAGCGACCTGTCACTGAAACAACTAAGAGCGAAAATCACCTACTTCATTTGCAGAGCGGATCCTGACTGTACACCCGCAGGTCATGATCCTAGAAAAGTCGCGTCTTTTCTGAATTTCTTCCAGAGCATGGATTTCGAAAGCCTCAAGAGCTTCACAGGGTGTAAATCGTCGCGCGTTTTCTTCAAGCACTACGCGAAGCAAGTGCATGAAGTTAAACATTTCGTGGTAGCCGCAGGTAGTGTTATGAAACCTGCCATTTAACTCTGCATAGAACAGTGAGTTACTTGGGACTTTAACTCTACGGGTGCCTGTGTTGACCCTTGTGTGATACATAGTGATTTCATGGACACTTAGTGTTTCTAATAGACTGTTCTTATCAAGGTGAAATGTCATAGACTTCACATGAGTGCCACATGCCCTAGGGCATGATGTGTTTTTCTTTGAAAAAGACTGACGTTCCTCCGGAACTTGTGTTTCTAAAAGTGAAATTTCTTTCAGATTCAAGATTGAAGTCTTTTATTTTCTATGTACATTATTCTTATTATTGTAAATTAACTTTACACCTTTTATTGCAATTATTATCACTATAATCTGCAATCTATGAAATAAAATGTCTATTTTATTACATGTGCGTCTCTCTCCGCTCCTATTATTACTATGAAATACATGATTATCATAGTTTCATTTACCCCTTTCCTTTGGAATGAGAAGAATAATATAAATTACCTTTATTATATACTCACTCATGCTGTGTAATATTCCTACTTGAATACTTACCTTCGTCCTGCCTTCGAGACCAGATTGATCTCTCCTCCATGGAGTGTAGTGATTAATTATCACTTGTTTATACTTGAGAATATTCCTACCCGAATATTAACCTTCTGTCTTGTCTCCGAGTCCTGCACGAACTCTCCGCAGGGTGAGTAGCCCTTCAATGATCACTTCGGATTTTGGTATGATCCGCCGGGACTTCTCTGCCAGGGGGGCAGGAAGCTGGATCCCCACGGAAACTCTAACGAGGACACATTACATACCTCTATTCGGAGCCCTTGGCACTTACTTTAAAAAGGGGAAATTTTCCACGATACATTAATTCTCTGGCACACTTTCATCAGGACGTCATGGCTTGAGCCCAAAAAACAGATTTTGAGCGAAGCGAAAAATCTATTTTTGGGTGAGATAGCCATGACGTCCTGATGGACCCTCCCGTCTATTCTAGTCCAGCCTTTCAGGCCCCACCCTGTCCTGCTGTATCATGGAGATTAGCAAGGAGCTGGCCTCAGGATGAGGACGGATGTGACGTCATTTAGCAATGGCGCCCGTTTGTTTACGTCTCAAGTACCAAAAGTAGCCACGGATGAGTGTAACTGTGGAACGGCTCCCCAGTTATTCTCCACCTTTCCATATCGAAGTGTTAACTCTATATGGGGTGCAGATAGCTATGTGGCGTGTTAATACATACGTCCCCTGTTGATATACGATATCCTAGAGGGAAACCTTTAGGGTACTCGCACCAGAAGTTAGAATTCTGTGATAACCTGTAGTTTAATTCTCTGGGAATATCCCTGTAGTTAAATATACCCAAGGAAGCTACTGAAGGAACCTTCCATCAGGACGTCATGGCTATCTCACCCAAAAATAGATTTTTCGCTTCGCTCAAAATCCGTTTTTCAGGGTATCAATCCTTAATTTAGGTGTACGTACAGGTAACAATACACCTTCACTGATCCAAATGCTTTACATACAGTACCGTAGTAAAGAAAACGGACCGTTTTCTTAGGGCTTGGAGGGGATAACTAGGCTATAACTACATTATTGAATAATATCATGGTGGTTTCTGGAATGGATTAAGCTGTTTTTAAAGGTTGGGTTAATTATTGAATGATAGAAATGGTTGCATTGCACGTTTATTACTACAGTTTAGCGTGTTTATGAAAGAAAAGGTCTTTTCGTAAGGCTTGGAACGGATTAGGCTATTTACATGTAAAACGCGACTCAGGATACGAAAAAAATCAGGATACGAAACCGTATCCTGAACGGATTAGTTTCGTATCCTGAGGCATCACTCTATATATATTTTTGGGCTCAAGCCATGACGTCCTAATGGAAGGTTCCTTTAGTAGCTTCTGAAGGGTATATATGACTACAGGGATATTCCCAGAGAATCAAACCAAAGGTTTCACAGAATTCTAACTTCTGGCGCGAGTACCTTTAAGATTACTCTCAAGGGTATCGTATATCATCAGGGAACGTATTCTTGACACGCCACATGGCAATCTGCACCCCGAATAGCCTTTACGCCTCTAGGGGGAATACGTGGCAGAATAGAAGGGTAACCGCAACAAAGATTACCCTGGTTCCCCTACTACAATCGTATCACAACCGCGCCAACTCCCTCTGGCGGTCATTCCTTTATCTGTAGCGACTCGCTACGGTGGTGTTCCCTGTCGATCTGACATTTTCGATCGATTTCTGGGAATCTTTATGATTCTACAGCTTCTTTCTCCATCCAGAAAGTTGAGTATTGATTCTTTACAATATGTAATTTAGTTCCAGCCTCACAATGAAATTGTGTATTTCTTGTGTGCAGATCTTCGCCGATCGCCGGTGTCGCCATGGCGCTGTCGTTCTTTGTACATGTGCTATTTAGTTAGCAGAACGACATTCCGGTGTAAATAGCTTAATCATTATTATGAAAGCTATTTAGGCATTATATATTGTAAAGATATCTATAAGCATATTTTTCCCTTTCCGTGGCGATCGTATATGTCAGAGTTTAGGTGATTTAGGTAACCGAAATCTCATCTTGTCTGGGTAACATAACCTAGACAACATATACTTTCGTCATTTCCCCGGTTACCCTTGTGTATTGGTTATCATTCCTGGAGATCGATATCTCCTGGAATTATATTAACCATTATTAATCTCACTAGAGATTTATGGGTAATCTCTCTTCCCTCTGAGAGTAGCCTTAGGCTACAACTCTCTGCGTCGGCCTTGAATTTCGAATTCAGGCATGACTAGCCTAGAGTTTTGTGTCACATCCCTTAACGGCCGTCGGCAAGTTTTGGGATTCGATCAGAACCTCAGAGTATTTAGTCTTTGTCGGCAGTCGGTCGGCGGGGTGATTGCATTCCCCTGCCGGCAGAACTACCGGCATAGGAGGCTAGCCCTCCCTAGACTACACCTGAAGATGTCGAATGTTGCCGCCACCTTCTCCCTGTGGTCTAGTAGACTAGTCCTATGCTCGCCGACCCTAGGCTATAGAGTCGTATACTCTTGTGGCCTAGGATGGTGCCGGCATTGGAACTCTGTTTCTCCCTTGTTGAGTGGAACGGCATGAGCTGCCGTCCTCTTAACTGTATTAGCACCTCCTAAGCTGGAGAATAAATGATTCTCCTGCCGCTTGTGGTCGTGCCGGTACTGAACCAGAGTTTCTTCAAGGTGTGAAGATCCGGCAACATTGCCGGTCCCTCCTATACCTCATATAGGACCCTTTCCCCTCCCCCCTCTGTTCTTTTACGATGGCCGTGCCATTGTCTTTCCTGTGCTGAAGTCCTGCAACCTTACCATTGCCGGTGGGTTGCCGGAGCAGCCCAGACCCCCCCTTCTCAGCCGTCAGCTGTCGGCGACTGCCGACTGCCGGCAGCCATGACGGCTGTCAGCGACTGCTGGCTTCCAGCGGCTTTGACGGCTGTGGATGGGAGGTCCCTTTTGTCACCAAGGTTCTCCAGTTCTCTCTTGAACTGCTAGCCACAGTTTCTGTTGTCGGCGTATTGTTCTGGCCGGCAGTAGACCGGCACAGATAGATACCGACTCAGTAGGTAGCATGCCGACTGTAGTCGTGCTGCCAGAGGCTGGCCTACAGTAGTAAGCCGGCAATAGTACTGTGGCTAAATGGAAGTGAACCTTCTTTTCGGAGAAAGGCAGTAAAATTAGACTTTTACATCTTTTATTACGGTATACATATACAGTAATAGATAGCCTTCACTCCATGCTTTCTCTCTCTCTCTTTCTCTCTTTTCTAGCTTGCTAGATGCTCCGGCAATAGCTAGCTAATCCGGCAATATGCCGGCTGAACTACAGTGTATGTCTATACAGGTAATCAGTATAATTGCAGTATAGTATATACGGCAGATGAATAACTATCGTATATATTATACTAGTAGTTATTTCCAATATATCTTGGGTATCCCTGCCCAGATATTTGCTGAACCCAATTCTATATTGATGGAATAATATTTCATCAATATTCTGATTTGAAATCAGTTTCCATTTACCCTGCAATATTGAATTTCGTAAAGGGCTGGTGGTGTGACACCTCTAACCCCTATAGGGGAGAGCCCTTATCCCTGAGTTTCCCTGATCAAGAAACTCCCTGATTTAATATTGTAAGGGAGGTCACAGCAAATAGATTGGTTGGGATGCATAAGTATATGTCTTTTATTTTCTGCCGGCTGAACTACGGTATAGGTCTATACAGGTAGTCAGTATATTTGCGGTATAGTAAATACGGCAGATGGATAACTAACGTATAGATTATACTAGTAGTTATTTCCAATATATATTGGGTGTCCCTGTCTAGATATTTGCTGAACCCAATTCTATATTGATGGAATAATATTTCATCAATATTCTGATTTGAAATCAGTTTCTATTTACCCTGCAATACTAAATTTCGTAAAGGGACGGTGGTGTGACGCCTCTAACCCCTAAAGGGGAGAGCCCTTATCCCTGAGTTTCCCTGTTCAGGAAACTTCCTGATTTAATATTGTAAGGGAGGTTACAGTGAATAGATGGGTTGGGATACACAAATATATGTCTTTTAATTTCTAATCAACATATCTTGGATGCGAGCTTCTGCTGTTACCGCTCCTATTTCGAAAGAATGACATTCCTACGATACTCTGATTGTGTATCAATCCTCCTTACCTCACAGCATTAAGCATAGAAGGGGACAGTGCATGTACACTTCCTTACACCTAGGTGTTCGAGCCCCTTTTCTTCAGGGAATTCCCCGGTTGGAGGAATTTCCTTATCTTAAGACTGAGAAGTAACAGCATTGGCTTACAGGGGATACACGGGTATGTGTCTCCCACTATCTCTTTTAGCTTTTTGACCTAAGCTATTTTGTCAAAAGATGATTTTGCAAATTGTTTATCGATGCGATAATCAATTGAATACTCATTTCTGTTCTCCCTTCCTTACAGGAGGGACACCAAATGATGCATTGCAGTCTTCTTCTGCAGTTATAAAGATGAGTATTTTCACGGACATAATATATGCAGGTTCCCCCAGCAATATTATTTCTAAAATCCCCAATCTACAAGACGGCAGTCTAGAGCTGTCGAACTGTGGTTGGTTTCGTTTCGAAAGTTATCTCTTATGCGGTTCAGCTGCGAACTCGTAAAGTGTGAAAACTCTACGATAATTGGACTGAGAAATTTCACTTTCTCATTACTAAAAAACGGCTTTTGAGCGAAGTGAAAAATCTATTTTTGGGTGAAAGAGCCATGTCGTCCTGATGGAAGTTCCTTCATTAGTAGCTTCCTAAGTTATATGTGACTACAGTGATATATCCCAGAGAATTTACCGAAGGTACCCAGAATTCTATCTCCTGGAGCGAGTATCCCTTAAATTTCTCCAAGGGATATCGCGTAAGGACGTATCTTGACACATCTCATAGCTATTTACACCCCGAATAGCCTTTTACTTTGAGAGGGAAAGTGGCAAGAAAAATAGGAGAGTCGTTAAAGAGGTAAACAACTCGACTCTCCTAATGTACTGTAAATAGATTGGCCAATCGCCACTGCACGGCGCCACCAAACCATTCTCCGTAGCTTTGTAAGTATTACAGATACAGTACCAAAGGGAGGGATTAACATCCTTTTACCAAAGGAGGGTGGGTTCATCAGGACGACATGGCTCTTTCACCCAAAAATAGATTTTTCACTTCTCTCAAAATCCGTTTTTTGGGCTTAGGCCATGTCGTGCTGATGGAAGTTTACCAGAGCATTAATGTATCTGTGGATTTAATAGTGCCGTTATCTCGAATTAACTATTTCCTAATCGGTCATAAAGACCAAAGACACTTGATGTTACCGTAATACATCAACCAACTGAGCATACCATATGCCAGCTCTTCCTGCCCCCTACAGGGAAAAGTGTATAGACTCTAGGAAAAAACCCGAGATTTGTGAGTTCAAGGAACAATTAGCAAGCAGAAGTATATCGTGTCGTATATACATAAAGCGTAGTTTGTACTAAAGCGCTGAATAGAGTACTGTACCTCCCAGGTCTGGATCAGGCAGACAAGTTTATGTTCACGTAGGAATCATAATACAGTAAACAAACATAGCATAACCAAACTTATCTGTTTGCATGGTACGGGAGACTTTGTCCCACAAGGTCCATAAGAGGATCAAGGATGCTTTGAATATAATCTAATAATCTTAAGGCGAAAGAGACACAAAGATTCCTTCTATTGTTTATTTACAAGAAACAAAGAAGTTATGATTGAATAATATATTTATGCTAGACATAGACATAACAAGCATAACAGTAATAACAAAATAAATAAGTTTCATCTGAAAGAGAAACATTGCCACTCCATGAAATTAGGAAATTTCATTATATATGCTATTACTAAAAAACATTATGCATAAACATGCTGGCACTCATGTCAAAATATTATGCTTAAGGTCACTTAACTATGGAAGACAGTTCATAATATCCATATCAACACTAAAATATTATGATATACCTAAGTCTATCACGCACACCCTTCACTAACAGTCCCAATTAGTGCACTGTCCTTTGCAGTAATCAAGCTGCAGGCTTTATTACACTGCCTGCAGCCACCACATGAAATTTGATTTCTTGTAATTGCTTCGCATAGAGCCTAAAAAATATTCTGGAAGACTTCCAACCAGTATAAGCACGCAGGTTATCAAACGACATAGTCTGAAAGAAGTTTAGAGACGAGGCAACCTTTCTCGGATCATGACCTGCGGGTGTACTATCAGGATCCGCTTTGCGAATAAAGTAAGTGATTTTTGCCCTTATCTGTTTCAAAGATAACGTCGAACCAGAAGTCTCTCCCCTAAAAAGCTGACCTCCCTTAAAGTCTGAAGTTCCATGAAGATAGACCTTTAGGCATTCCACTGGGCAGAGGGATGCTCCCTCCTTCAGAGGGCAGATTCTCCAGGGACCCCATCTCTTAGTGGGTAGCTCATTCTTGGCGAGAAACGTCGGATCCGGAAAGAGATTCGGTTCTCCATTCGGTGTAAACTAAATGTGGCCATCATCCCTCGAGAGGGCCACTATTTCGCTAACTCTGGCTCCTGAGGCTAGTGCAAATAAAAATATCACTTTCTGAGTCAAGTCTTTCAGCGAGCAATCTTCATTGTTCAAGGTCGAGGCCAGATGAAGAACCTTATCCAAAGACCATGAAATAGGCTTTGGAGGGGCTGCAGGCCGAAGTTTTTCGCAGGCTTTCAGAATCTTGTTGAAGATTTCGCTGGAAAAGTACACTTGGAAGGCATATAGAATCGGTCTAGCTAAGGCAGATTTACACATCGTGATCGTATTAGCCGCTAATCCTTGTCCGTGAAGATGGATGAAGAAGGACAAGCAGAAATCCGTAGAAATCTCTTGAGGTTTCTTCGCCTTAACAAAGGCCACCCATTTCTTCCAGGAAGATTCGTATTGTCTTCTTGTTGACTTTGACTTGTATTCTTCTAAGAAATTAATACTGTCTGCAGAAATCCCGAACCTTTTCCTGACCGCTAAGGCGAGAAAATCATGAGATGAAGGTTCTAGGTTTTCTCTGATGAAGCGTAGACAGTCAAATTCTGTACTAGATGAGTCAGAACTGGTTCCGGCAACGGGATCAGCTTCAGACGTAGTTCTGTTACCAATGGAAACCAGACACTGCCTGGCCCCTTGTGGGCCACTATCGCTGCCGTCCCCCGAAAGGATCTCAATTTGTCGAGAGCTTTCAACAATAGGTTGGTGGGAACAGGTAAATCCTGGACCATCTGTTCCAATCTAGGGACATTGCGTCCGTTGCTTCCGCTAGAGGATCCTCGTACGGGGCTACGTACCGGGCCAACTTCTTCTTGTCGCTCGTTGCGAAGAGATCTATTTGCAATCCTGGGACTTTGCTCAATATGAAGGAGAATGATCCTGCGTCTAGGGACCATTCGGACTCTATCGGGTTGAACCTGGATAAAGCGTCCGCCGTCACATTGCGGAATCCTTGAAGGTGGACTGCTGATAAGTGCCATTTCATCTTCTTGGACAGATGAAAGATGGCTAGTATCACATGATTTAACTGAGGCGATCTCAAACCTTGTCGATTTATGCATCTCATAACCACTTCGCTGTCTAGAACCAGACGAATGTGGATTGAGTGGCGAAGTTTCAGTTTCTTCAGGGAAAGAAACACTGCCATGGCTTCCAGATAGTTGATGTGGAAGGACTTGAAGAGAGGAGACCAAGTTCCTTGCACTTTCCGATGATGAGAATGACCCCCCCATCCTTCCTTTGAGGCATCAGTGTGGACGGTGACTGCAGGAGGAGGTGGTTGCAAGGATACTTTTCTTATTAAGTTCTTCGCTTCCGACCATGGCTTGAGAATTGATCGCAGACGATTTGGTAATGGTCTTTGTAGATCTCTTCGATCGTTGTAAGCGTATTTTCTCCAGATCCCTGATGTATCTTTTAACTGTGCTCTCAAAAGTGGGTCCGTCAAAGAGGCAAACTGGAGAGACCCCGACACTCTCTCCTGTTGTCTTCTTGATATCCTTCGAGATTGAAGAAGACTTTTGATGGCCCTTGCTATCTCCTTTCACTTTGCTTTTGGCATGGAGAGGCAATGTGACTGGCAATGTGACTGTAAGTCCCAGTGGATTCCCAGCCACTGGAACTTTTGAGCCGGAGACAGCCGAGACTTCTTCAGGTTTATCTTGAATCCTAGGTATTCTAGGAATTGGATCACTTTTCTGGAGGCTTGCACGCATTCTTCCTTGGATGCTGCCCACACCAGCCAGTCGTCCAGGTAGGCCATCACCTGAACACCTTTGAGGCGTAGTTGTCGAATAATTGCGTTCGCAAGCTTTGTGAATATTCTCAGTGCAATGTTCAGACCAAAGGGCATGGCTCTGAAAACTTATTTTCTTTTCTGGAGCTTGAACCCTAGGTAGGGGGAAACCTGACGGTTGATTGGTACATGCCAGTACGCATCCGTCATGTCTATGGAGACTGTGTATGCCCTTTTGGGCAGAAGGGTCCTTATGTGCTGAAGCGTCAGCATTCTGAACTTGTAATTTATAATGAACTTGTTGAGTGGAGATAAGTCCAGAATGACTCTGAGCTTTTCCGAATCCTTCTTTGGAACACAGAATAGCCTTCCTTGAAATTTGATGGACTTTGCTTTCCGTATTACTTTCTTGTCTAGTAATTCCTGAACATATTCTTTCAAAACTGGGGTTGAAGGTTGGAAGAAATGAGGAAAGCTTAGTGGAGTTGAGTTCCAACCCCACCCCAGTCCCATCTTGATCAGGCTGTGGGCCCAAGGATCGAAGGTCCACCAATCCTGAAAGTGTAGAAGTCTCCCTCCTAACGGCAGCATCTCATTTTGAGTGCTGGTTGGAGGATTTACCTCCTTGGCCACGACCACCTTTGTTGCCTGTTCCTCTGAAGGGGCGTCTAGAGGAGCCCCGAAAGGAGCCTAGAGACTTTGGCTTAGAAGAAGCTGATTGCCTTTCATAAGCTGGGGTGAAGACTGGTGACTGAGACGCCAGTGTTTGGGGCACCAGTTGAAAGGTGGTGGTGGGTTGTGCCACCATCTTGGACACCGTGGCCACGGGAAGCTGTTGCTGTCTTGGCCGAGAGGGCAAACGAGGCCGCTTTGATTTGTTCTTCGGCTGGGGACCCCCTTCAGCAGAAGATTTTCTCTTCGAAGACAAGCCCCATTTGGAGAGGAGATTCCTATTCTCCGAAGCAGCCTTATCTACGACCTCCTTGACCACATCACTAGGAAAGAGGTCTTTTCCCCAGATATTAGACGCTATCAGCTTCCTAGGTTCGTGTTTTACAGAAGCGGAAGCAAACACGAACTCCCTACAGGCCATCCTGGCTCTGGTAAAGTTGTACAGGTCTTTAGTCATTGTAGCCAAGTGAGCCTTGGCAAAGACCATATACATATCTGGGGTATCAGGAATGCTAGCCATAGTTTCTAGCCCTGTTTGTAGAGACATGGACGCAGCCAAGCGTTCCTTAGTCTTGTGTTCTCTCTTCAGGAGAAACTCTGACAGCTTTGGGAGGTCCTCGTTGAACTGATGTCCAGCGATATCGGCCTCCAGCTTCCCGACTGAGAAGGTAACATGAACGTCCTTCCAGTCTTTGTCATCTGAAGGGAAAGCAAGGGAGAAAGGCTTGCTTTCTTCTTGCGTGGGACAGGGTTTTCCTGCCCTTACGGCCTTAAGGGCTGCTTTAAACCCTTTATCCATAAAGGGAAAAGCACGTTGAGGGTCAGCAATAAACGATGGATGTCTCTTGCTTAAGGCCGGCACCTTTGAGCTAGTGAATGCCCTCTCTTTTAATTTTGATGTAAGCATCGCTTGTGCCTTAGCGAGCTCAAGGACAATTACTTCCTTGGGCTCCGTCTCTTCTTTCGATGCCGGTTCAGTTCTGAGCCGGACATAACAATCCGGGTAGGATGCTCTGCTGGGCCTGAACTCAATTTCCTCTACTGGTACGGTACCCAGTTTCTCCGAGAGGAAAATCTTGCCTGCTGATATAGGCATGTGCTCCGCATACCTCCACAGGTTAATGTTGGAGAACACAGGAAGGTCCTTAACATTTAGCTTCTTCGGGGTTAAACGCGAAGAAACTAACTGCTCGATCTCCTACCGGAAAGTAGTCTCTTTCTCGGTAGACCTCTTCTGTAAGTCGGGTACCATGGAAATCAGGGATTGAAGAGTGTTCGTAATTGCCTCCAATTGAGGCGGTTGCGAAGAGGTTGAGGGTGCTGGTTCAGCCACAGCCGCTGAAGAAACTGAAACCGCTTCAACGTTCTCCACATCGCTAGTAGGAGGAACAACTGCCTCTTGTTCCAACTCTTCCCCGAGGAGATTCTTCTCGGTCTCCTCGGAAACGACAGACATATTGTCGTCCAGGTGGATACTCTCCAAAGTATCCGCAACGTCAGGTTCTCTAGGCTTCTGAACCTGAATCTGCACTAAGGGGATTGAAGGTTTTGTCTGGGGAATGATGGAATCATCACGAGCTCCGGGGAAGAGACAGTCCCTCATCCTAACATTAGGAAGGTATGGGCCCGAGGTGTTCTTCTGAAAACCTCTTACCCATTTACGCAGCGTAGTCCTAGCTGCATCCCTAGACTCAGTAGACTTTTGTTCATCAAAAGCCTCCTTTACCAATTTCTCACACACGGTACATACCTCTGGGTCCCAGTACTTGAGGGCCCCTTTGGTGACAGAACAGCGGGCGTGAGACCTACACACGCCATGTCCGTAAAAGTCCTTGCTGCGGACCCTACAAAAGTTGTTCCCGCACTCGGGATGCTCCTCCTGTAAAGAAAAGAAAAGCAAATGAGTTTTCTGTGAAATCTTCAGATTTCAACATAACATAAGTTATTATATTTATCTTGGATAGGGTAAGCTATAATGTAGGAAAGACACCTACATGTGTTTCCCGTTCAGCCATTTGCTATGACCTCCTCCCATATTGAACTAGGAAATTCATAAAGAATTAAATAACAGAGGGAATATCCAAGATATATAGTGTCTTCTTGACACATCCTCTTATAATGTTCAATATAGTGGATAATTTTAATGGACATAACCATTAATATAGAAGAGAATCATCTCTCTATGTGATGGTCTCACAAATGGCTGCTCAAGAACCACTTGCAGGTTGGAAAAAATACTATATTTTTCTGGGTACAGCAGTTGCTGGCGGCAGTATGCCGTCAGTATTGCCGGCCCCGCCGACGCTGCCGGGCCCGCCGACGCTGCCGGGCCCGCCGACGCTGCCGGCCCCGCCGACGCTGCCGGCCCCGCCGACGCTGTCGGCATGTTGGGCTAGCCGGCATATGCCAGCAGGCCGGCGTCTGCCGGGCCTGCCGGTAACTTCCGGCTATTATAATTAAAATTATGGATGGAAGGCATAGGCCAGCTGCCGACAAGCTACTCAATTTCCGGTAGACGGACCTAGAAAAACCCTACCAACGGCCATCGATCAACGGTGTCCAAGGTGAGGGATGACAGCGAACTGTTAGCCTAACCATCCAAAATTGCAGGCAGAATTAACTGCCGGCGGTTGCCCATGATTGACAGTAAAAGAGAAAGATAAGGATAGAAGACGGCAAAGGATCAGCTATGTCGTCAATATCCTGAAAGAGTGTGCCAGTGGAAGAGGGAAATAAATTCGGGCTTCCACTCAACCATATCCCATCTTAAGGCATATGGAAGGCAGTCCAAGGGAGGACTCTAAGGTACACTCAAAGATATGAGGTTATCTGTCAGCGACCTGACTAGCCGCAGACAGAAAAACTCATACCAGGTCTACATATGTCCACAGGAGCATATGTAGAACCACGGCCATAAGGGTGTTGGTTCATTCAACACGAAAGAGATAGCGGGGAAGGGGTGAATAGTCCGTAAGTAAAGTAATACCCTAGGGCATTACCTAACCTGAAGGATTCTGTCCTCATAGTAACCTCAAATAGGGGAAATCAATTCCCCAGGATGGGTTAGGCAATGAGAGAACGTCCGAAAACGAACCCAAAGAGAACAGAATCTCGTACCAGGGATCAAAACAGGGAAGAAACCTATCTTCCAGTTAAGAACCCCTAATACAGGACTGTCTGCTAGACCCATAAAGAGGAAATTGTAAAACAATAACCTCTACAAGATCTAGGGAGGCTAGCCTCCTGAACAGCAACTAGACCTACTGGAATACCGACAAGCTAACTCAGTTTGCTGGTATAATTCCAGGTAGCCAGATGCCTAACACAGACTTACTCTGATGTCCCGTCCCCAACTCCAAACTCAATGCTGACAAGCTACTCAATTGCCAGCTCAGAGAAAAGGAGAGAGAAACGCAACGCCCCAGAAAATTTACCCAACCACAGGTTACAGTAAATTAACTGAGGATAGCCTAGGCTAATCAGAGGGAAAGGGAATTACTCTTAGATCTCATAGAGATAGTATTGACTTAAAGGGAGGGTATATGAGATATCTATCTCCCCTCAAAAGCCAATACAAGAGTAATGGGGACATATAAAACGGATTTTGAGCGAAGTGAAAAATCTATTTTTGGGTGAGATAGCCATGTCGTCCTAATGCGACTATGGAGGGCTAACCTCCATTGTCGGCAACCTGTCGGCAGGGGAATAAAGGTATCCTACAACCAACTCACCCTGCCGGTAGGTCGTCGACATAAGACTAAATACTCTGAGATTCTGACTAAATCCCAAAACCTGCTGGTATATCCACAACCAAAGGTTAAGGGAATACACAGAAACCAAACCCCAGATTAACCATATCTGAATAAAATTCAGGCACGGCTACTAGGGTTGTAGCCTAAGGCTACACTCAGAGGGAAAGGGATTACCCTTAAGTCTCCAAAGAGACGTGAGAAGTTTCATAACATTTTAGGAGGTATCAGTCTCCAAAGGATGAAAACAAAACACAAGGGTAATCGGGGAATGTCGAACGTATAGAAAATGTCTAGGATAGGTTAACTAGGCTAGACGAGTTCTCGGTTACCTAATTCACCGAAACTCTAACTATACGAACGACAGAGGAAAAATGAAATAATTATCCACATAATCAAATCTTCACAAGAATAAATGCCTAAATAGCTAAATAATTACAAGAATTAAATAAAGCTATTTAAAAAACTGGAAGTCGTTCCGCTAACTAAATAACGCATGCCTAAGAACGATGGCACCCATGGCGCCTCCAGTAACTGGCCTAGCTCTAAAACACAATAAATACTTAATTTCATTGTGAAACAGGAGCTAAAACATATTCAAAGTAAAGACCCGATACTCAACTTTCCAAAGGCGGAAGAGGATGAAGAAAGCATAATTAATAATCCTTTAAACAATCGAAAAATTCAATCACAGGAAAATACCACCGAGCGAAATCGCTACAATAAGAGGAATGGCCACTATCGTAGGGATGGCGCTGTTGTACTATCATAGTAGTAGGGAACTGGGATGGCCACTATCGTAGGGATGGCGCTGTTTTACTATCGATAGTAGTAGGGAACGGGGATGGCCTTTGAAGGGCCCCCCTTTTATTTTTGCCACACCTCCTCGAACGTAAAACTCTATCTGGGGTGCAGATTGCTATGAGGTGTGCCAGTGCGTCCTTACGTGATATCCCTTCTTAAAATTTTAAGGGATATTCGCTCCAGGAGTTAGAATTCTGGGTACCTTTGGTAAATTCTCTGGGATATATCACTGTAGTCACATATAACCTAGGAAGCTACTAATGAAGGAACTTCCATCAGAACGACATGGCTATCTCACCCAAAAATAGATTTTTCGCTTCGCTCAAAATCTGTTTTTTTGGGTGAGATAGCCATGTCGTCCTGATGGAAGGTTCCTTCAGTAGCTTCCTAGGGTATATTTAACTACAGTGGATATTCCCAGAGAAATAAACTAAAGGTTATCACAGAATTCTAACTTCTGGTGCGAGTACCCTAAAGGTTTCCCTCTAGGATATCATATATCAACAGGGGACGCATTTATGAACAAGCCACATAGCTATCTGCACCCCATATAAAGTTAACACTTCGATATGGAAAGGTGGCTGAGTAACTGAGGAGCCGTTCCAAAGTTACTCTCATCCGTGGCTACTTTTGGTACTCGAGACGTAAACAAACGGGCGCCATTGCTAAATGACGTCACGTCAGTCCTCATCCTTTCTCCTGTAGCTCCTACGCTAAGTCAGATTTTTCCCAAGTGCCTCTTTTATCTGCTTACATCGCCGTTATGTCGCAGCCTTCAGCCTCGCCTTCTTCTGGAAAGTTGAGTACCAGGTCCTAGTATTGTTTAAATAAGCTCTGGCCGTAAAGTAACTTCTATTTTTCATAAAGTATACTAAAGCACTAAAGCTATTAAGCTAGAGAGCATAGAGAAACGTTCTACGTAACTCTAGTATATTAGTATGGAAGAGGAAAATAAACAGTAATATCTTAAATGTATAAAATATTGCCTGAGCTTCAATAAAACTTTACCAGGAAGGTTATATCATGCATGAGGTGTGATGGTGCCTAGGCTAGAAGCCTACCACTCGTGAGGCTCGAATTAATCGCCAAATTCACGACAACAATAACATAATATAAAAATCCCTAGCTAAAATACTAAATAGCTAAAGTTATTAAAGCAACTAAGCCGGGAATATCGTTCTTGCTAACTAAATGAACAAAAGAACGATCGCGTTCATGACGCCATCCGGCTGGCCTCAGCTCTTGTTACGTTAATTACGATATCAATCGAAAAACAAAACTGGCAAGAGTTTACATTTACACAATTAAAAGATATTACTTAACTTTCCAGATGCTGATGAAGCAGGAGAATCCATCACAGCGATGAAAAAGCTTCGAAAATAGCGAGATAACACAGGAAAAATACTGGCCATCAAAGTTACAAACGAAAGAATGGTTTGGTGGCGCCGTGCAGTGGCGATTGGCCGAACTATTTACAGTACATTAGGAGAGTCGAGTTGTTTACCTCTTTAACGACTCTCCTATTTTTCTTGCCACTTTCCCTCTTGAAGTGAAAGGCTATTCGGGGTGTAAATAGCTATGAGATGTGTCAAGATACGTCCTTACGCGATATCCCTTGGAGAAATTTAAGGGATACTCGCTCCAGGAGTTAGAATTCTGGGTACTTTCGGTAAATTCTCTGGGATATATCACTGTAGTCACATATAACTTAGGAAGCTACTAATGAAGGAACTTCCATCAGCACGACATGGCCTAAGCCCAAAAAACGGATTTTGAGCGAAGCGAAAAATCTATTTTGGGGTGAGATAGCCATGGCGTCCTGATGGAAGGTTCCTTATTGGTAGCTTCCTTGGGTATATTAACTACTAAGATATTCCCAGAGAATTTAACCACAGGTTATCACAGAATTCTAACTTCTGGAGCGAGTATCCTAAAGGTTTCCCTTTAAGACATCGTATATCAACAGGGGACGCATGTATTAACGCGCCACATAGCTATCTGCACTCCATATAGAGTTAACACTTCGATATGGAGGGGCGGAGAATAGCTGGGGAGCCGTTCCACAGCTATACTCGTCCGTGGCTACTTTTGGTACTCAAAATGTGAACAAACAGACGCCATTGCTAAATGACATCATGTCCGTCCTCATCCTGATGCCAGTTGCTTGCCGATCACCATGTTACAGCAGGACAGGGTGGGGCCTGAAAGGCTCGACGAAAGTAGCAGGGAGGGTCCATCAGGACGCCATGGCTATCTCACCCAAAAATAGATTTTTCGCTTCGCTCAAAATCCGTTTTTTGGGCTCAAGCCATGGCGTCCTGATGGAAGAATACCAGAGAATCAATGTATCGTGGTAGATTTCCCCTTGTAGAGTAAGTGCTGAGGGCTTTGAATAAGGTAAGCATAGTGACCTCGATAGAGGTTCCGTGGGGATGTAACTTCCTGCCCCCCTTGGCAGAGAAGTCCCAACGGACCATGCCGAAGATCAAAGTGGTCATCGAAGGGCTACCCACCTTGCGGAGAGAACGTGAAGAACTCGGAGACAAGACAGAATAGTTGATATTATTACAGGAACATTCTCAATAGCAGAAAAGTGGTGGTTAGGCACTGTATTTCAAAGCAAGAGAACGATCTGGTCTCGAAGATATAGGGCAAGTAAGTATTCAGTTAGGAATATTATACAGCATAGGTGAGTATATAATATGGATTGAACCTATTATTCTTCATTATTTTAAAAGAAAGGGGATAATGAAACTATGACAACCATGTATTTCATAGTATGAGTAGGAGCGGAGTGAGACGCACAAGTAATAAAAGAGAAATTTTATTTCACAATTGCAGGATATAGTAAAATAAATGCAATAAGGGATGTAAAATTAATTTACAATAAATTATAATGTACATAGTAATGAAAGACTTCGCTCTTGAATCTGAAAGAAAATTTCAAATTATTAGAAGGCACAGGTTCCATAGGAACGTCAGTCTTTAACCCTGGATAGGTACGCTCCTCGGACACCCCTTTAAGGGTATACTCGGACGCGAACGACCCCGACGCCAAAAAAAATTCTTGAAAAATCAGTTTTTGCAGTAACCTCCTTTTTTCTTTTGCCAAAAAAAAACTTCAATGAATGCTTAAAACAACTGTAAAGATAAATACTACTCATCTGCAGAAAAACTATTTATTATAAATATTTTAAAAAATTAAGTAGAAAAAAAAAGACCTGACATAAAAATTCATAAAAAAAAGTTTATATATATATATACACAAATCCTTTTAGGAATTGATTCTTGAATGTTTAGGACACATCTTGATGTATTTTGGATGAAGTTAGACCCATGGAGGTGAAGATCTGAAATGAGAAAAAAAGAGTAACTTTTTTTGGCCAAAAAAATTTGTCCAAATTTCATGAATTTTTTTGGGTACCCAAATGAAATAGGAAGTTGCTAATTTTTTTAGGGAATAAACATATGTTATCCTAAAATAGAAATATGTAAAAAAATCTTCATTATTTTATAAATTACATTTATATCAGGGGCCATATCTAAAGGTAATTTTTTGAGTAATTAGAAATTTCGTAAAAAAATACATATATTTGATATATAATATGATATTTATGCAGGTAAAAATATACCAAAATATCACAAATTCTATAGGGAACAAGAATATATATAGATAGGGCAGCTTACGCTTCGGATATGTCCACAAAATGGCCGCCAACCACACTGACTCAGACTCCCTAATCTGCCACTTGAAATGTAGGAAGGGTATGTCAATTTCAAGGTGTTATTTACTAATCTAATTATTATTGGATATGCATAAAAATTGTATGGTGGGTTGCTGGATAATTGTCGATTATTTTACGACTATAAAATTGAAATTCTGACCCAAAAAAAATTTGTTGAAAGGAAATAAAATCGAAAAAAAAAATGTAGAACAATATAATATTTTAGCTAAAAAAATTTGATGATATTCAATCAAAAAAAAAGTAAACAAAATTTTCCGACAAATAAACATCTAGAGGAATCATTACTCTGTGATAGTTCCTTAGTACGTAGTAATTTTGAAAGAATTGGGAAAAAACGAAAAAATGGCAATCACCGGAAAATCGAACACATACCTATATATACGCCATATCTGGCTAAAAAAAAAGATAGGCATGGGTAGCCAGATCATCTAGAAACACTTTCCATCACTATAAAAATATAAGTTTTGCGACACTACTTGCCAATTCCTTACGGTAACATGACTAAGCGAAAAAATGCAAAACAAATAAAAAGGGGCACTCGCGGAAAAATGGCTAACATTCTAATATACTGCATTTCAGAAAAAGAAAATTCAGCCACGTGCTAGGCAAACCATCAAGGCACATTTTCCGACAAATAAACATCTAAATGAATCATTACTCTGTGATAGTTCCTTAGTACGTAGTAATTTTGAAAGAAATGGGAAAAAACGAAAAAATGGCAATCACAGGAAAATCGAACACAAACCTATATATACGCCATATCTGGCTAAAAAAAAAAAAAGATAGGCATGGGTAGCCAGATCATCTAGAAACACTTTCCAACACTATAAAATTATAAGTTTTGCGACACTACTTGCCAATTCCTTACGGTAACATGACTAAGCAAAAAAATGCAAAACAAATAAAAAGGGGCACTCGTGGAAAAATGGCCATTCTAATATACGGCATTTCAGAAAAAAAAATTTCAGCCACGTGCTAGGCAAACCATCAAGGCACATTTTCCGACAAATAAACATATAAATGAATCATTACTCTGTGATAGTTCCTTAGTACGTAGTAATTTTGAAAGAAATGGGGAAAAACGAAAAAATGGCAATCACAGGAAAATCGAACACATACTTATATATACGCCATATCTGGCTAAAAAAAAAATAGGCATGGGTAGCCAGATCATCTAGAAACACTTTCCAACACTATAAAAATATAAGTTTTGCGACACTACTTGCCAATTCCTTACGGTAACATGACTAAGCAAAAAAATGCAAAACAAATAAAAAGGGCCACTCGCGGAAAAACGCCCAACATTCTAATATACGGCATCTCAGATAAAAAAAAAGACATGCACGTGTTAGCCCAACCATCAAGGCACACTTTCTAACACATAAACATGAAAAAAAATCAATAATATACGGCAATTCCTTACTACGTAGTAAATTTTTACAAATATTGAAAAAAAAACAGAAATTGGCAACCGCAGTTAAATACCCAATATACCAATAACTACGTCGTATCTGACAAAAACAAAATCACGCATGGGTAGCCAGATCATCTAGACACACTTTCCAACACTAAAAAAGCAAAAGTTTTACGACACTATTTCGCAATATCTTACGGAAAAATGACTTAGCAAAAAAATGAAAAAAAATGAAAAAGGGGTACTCGCGGTAAAATGCCCGACATTCTAATATACGGCATCTCAGATAAAAAAAAAGACATGCACGTGTTAGCCCAACCATCAAGGCACACTTTCTAACACATAAACATGAAAAAAAAAATGAATAATATACGGCAATTCCTTACTACGTAGTAATTTTTACAAATATTGAAAAAAAACAGAAATTGGTAACCGCAGTTAAATACCCAATATACCAATAACTACGTCGTATCTGACAAAAACAAAGTCATGCATGGGTAGCCAGATCATCTAGACACACTTTCCAACACTAAACAAGCAAAAGTTTTACGACACTATTTGGCAATATCTTACGGAAAAATGACTTGGCAAAAAAATGAAAAAGGGGCACTCGCGGTAAAATGGTCCTCGTGGTAATGTACGAAATTTTAACTAAAAACAAAATCATGCACATGGTAGCCAAACAATCCACCAAGACTTTCCACAACTGATAACCTATACAAGTTGCACCATTCTACGACAATTTCATAATACGTAATAACTTGGATAATTATGCAAACTACCTTAGAAGGGTAAACTCGGTCGCGCTCGACCCCGACGCGTCTCAGAAATCGGGGAAGGAGTACAGCTACAGCAATGCACATCTGGACACTACTAGAGCGTGTAGGGGAGACACCTCCTGCAGGTCGATCACCCACAAATTCAGTCACGGGGGTGAGTCACGTGAGAAAAACCTGTTTTTTTTTGACGCTCTGGGTCGCGAACGACCCATCGTACCTATCCAGGGTTAATAAGGAAAAAACACATCATGCTCTAGGCATGCGGAACTCATGTGACGACTATGACATTTCACCTTGTAAAGAACGGTCTATGAAAAACACTAAGTGTCCCTGAAATCACTACGTATCACACGAGGGTCAACATAGGCACCCGAAGAGTTAAAGTCCCAAGTAACTCACTGTTCTATGCAGAGTTAATTGCAGGTTTTATAACACTAGCTGCGGCTACCATGAAATGTTTGACTTCATGCACTTGCTTCGCGTAGTGCTTGAAGAAAACACGCGAGGATTTCCAGCCTGTGAAACTCTTGAGGCTTTCGAAATCCATGCTCTGGAAAAAATTCAGAGACGATGCGACTTTTCTAGGACTATGACCTGCGGGTGTACTGTCAGGATCCGCTCTGCGAATGAAGTAGGTGATTTTCTCTCTTAGTTGTTTCAGTGACAGGTCGCTACCCGATGTTTCTCCTTTGAAGAGTTGGCCTTCACCAAAGTCAGAAGTTCTACGAAGATAGACCTTGAGGCTATCTACCGGACATAGAAAGGCATCTTCTTTCAGGGGGCAGATTCTCCAAGGGCCCCATCTCTTGGTGGGTAGTTCGTTTTTGGCAAGAAACGTCGGATCCGGGAAGAGGGTAAGGTCTCCTGAGTCTGTAAACAGGATGTGACCCTCGTCTCTTGATAATGCCACTATTTCGCTGACTCGGGCTCCTGAGGCAAGAGCAAAAAGAAATATAACTTTTTGAGTCAGATCTTTGAGAGGGCACGAACCGTTGTCCAAGTTCGGCAGTTTATTGAAGATGTCGCTGGACAGATCAATCTGGAAGGCGTACAGTTGTGGTCTAGTCAAGGCCGATTTGCAGGTAGAAATCGTGTTGGCTGCTAAGCCTTGTCCATGAAGGTGAATGAAGAAGGACATGCAAAAATCAATGGTGATTTCCGTAGGATTTTTGCTTTGACGAATGAGACCCACTTTCTTCAGGATGATTCGTATTGCCGTCGTGTGGATTTGGTCTTGTATTCCTCGAGGAAGTCTAGACTTTTCTTCGAGATCCCAAACCTCTTCTTCGCTAGGGAGAGAAAATCATGAGATGAAGGTACCTGACTTTCGATGATGAAGCGAAGACAGTCGACTTCTGTACTTGCTGGGAGAGAACTGGGCACGGGAGAGGGATCAGCGTGGGCTGTAGCTCCAGGACTAGGGGGTACCAATTGCTCCGGGGCCACTTGGGAGCCACTAGGGCCGCTGTCCCTTTGAAGGTTCTCAGCTTGGAGAGGACTTTCAGCAGAAGGTTGGTGGGAGGGAACAGGTAGATCCTGGACCATCTGTTCCAATCCAGTGACATGGCGTCCACTGCTTCTGCCTTGGGGTCCTCGTACGGGGCCACATACCGAGGAAGTTGATTGTTGTCGCTCGTTGCGAAGAGATCGATCTGAAGTTCTGGGACTTGGTGAGAGATGAAGGAGAAGGATCTTGCGTCTAGAGACCATTCCGACTCTATCGGGCTTGTCCGAGATGCGGAATCCACGTTGCGGAATCCTTGTATGTGAACTGCAGACAGGTGCCATTTCTTCTTCTCTGCCAGGCGGAAGATTGGGAGAAGCACCTGATTTATCTGGGGCGATCTTGAGCCTTGGCGATTGAGACATCGGACTACCACCGAGTTGTCCAGGGTCAGACGAATGTGGATCGAGGGAGGCGGAGAGTTTCTTCAGAGTGAGAAGGACTGCCATGGCCTCCAAGATGTTGATGTGAAACGTCTTGAATAGGGGAGACCATGTTCCTTGAGCCTGTTGTTGGTGGGAGTGACCTCCCCAACCCTCCAGCGAAGCGTCCGTGTGGATGTTGAGTGATGGAGGTGGATGTTGAAGAGGGATGTACCTTTTCAGGGACTTTGCTTCCGACCACGGCTTTAGGAGCAGCCGAAGTCTGTTTGGGAGCCGTCTCTTGAGGTCTTTTCGAGCGATGGATGCAGAACGTCTCCAGACTCCTGCGGCATCCTTTAGCTGTGCACGCAGCACTGGGTTTGTCACTGAGGCGAACTGTAGAGAGCCTAGAACTCGTTCCTGCTGACGTCTTGAGATCCGTTTGGATTTCAGCAGTCGCTTGACAGACCCTGCTATTTCCTTCCTTTTCTTCTGGGGAATGGAAAGGCGGTGTGACTGAAGATTCCACTGGATTCCTAACCATTGGAACTTCTGAGCTGGAGAGAGGCGAGATTTCTTTCTGTTTATCTTGAATCCCAGGTGTTCCAGAAACTGGGTGACTTTGTTGCAGGATCTTGGACAATCTTCGGGCGATGGAGCCCAGACCAGCCAGTCGTCGAGGTAGGCCATCACCTGGACGCCGCGGAGGCGGAGCTGTTGAACGATGGCGTCTGCCAGCTTTGTGAAGATCCGAGGGGCCACATTGAGGCCGAAGGGCATGGCCCTGAAAGCGTAGCTTTTCCTTTGGAGTCGAAATCCTAGGTAGGAGGAAGCGTGGTGGTTCATTGGAACGTGCCAGTAGGCATCCGCCAGGTCTATGGAGACCGTGTAGGAACCTTGAGGCAGAAGGGTCCGTATCTGTTGAAGAGTCAGCATCTTGAACTTGTTGTTTGCTATGAACTTGTTGAGGGGGGATAAGTCTAGAATGACTCTGAGTTTGTCGGAGTCCTTCTTGGAGACGCAAAACAGTCTCCCTTGGAACCTGGTTGACTTTACCCTCCTTATCACCTTCTTCTTCAAGAGTTCTAGGACGTATTCTTCCAGAAGGGGGGTTGACTGTTGGAAGAATTGCTGGAAGGTTGGGGGTGGATGAGTCCAGCTCCAGCCTAGACCCTTCTTGACGATGCTGTGTGCCCAGGGATCGAAGGTCCAGCGATCCTGGAATTGGCGGAGTCTTCCTCCCACCGGAAGCACTTCATTGCTTCTGGTTTCCCGAGGGTTTGCTACCTCAGCCGCTAGCTCCCTTTCCTCCTCTGCCTCTGGAGGGACGGCGAGATGCATCTGTGCCTGCACCTCTGTTTGAGCCTCTACCTTTGGGACGAAAGGTAGTTGACTATTGCTCAAAAGCAAGGGTGAAGACCGGCGACTGTGACAAGACCGGTTGGGTGACCAGTTGAAAGGTCTGCTGTGGCTGAGCTGCCACTTGGGGAGTAGCGGATCCCGGAAACTGCCATCTCTGTTGACGTTGCTGGGGTTCGGTTTTGTGGGTTTCCTCTTAGGTTGAGGGACGTCGTCCTGAGAGGATTACCTTTTCTTTGACATGCCCCATTTGTGGAGAAGGTTCCTGTTCTCCGTGGCGGCCTTGTCGGTGATCTCTTTCACTAGGGAGGAGGGAAAGAGGTGCTTACCCCAGATGTTGGAGGAAATCAGCCTTCGGGGTTCGTGTCTCACTGTAGCACTTTAGAACACGAATTCACGACAGGCTCTACGAGCCTTCGTGAAGCTGTACAGATCCTTTACTACGGTCGCCAAATGGGTTTTGGCAAGGACCATGTAGTAGTCAGGGACCCTAGTGTCACCGGCCATGACTTTGAGCTGTACTTGGAGGGACATAGATGCGGCGAGCCTTTCCTTCGTATCATGTTCCCGACGAAGGAGATGGTCATTAAGTTTTGGGAGGTCCTCGTTAAACTGACGACCAGCGACGTCAGGTTCTAGTTTTCCCACTACAAATGTTGACTGGACGTCTTTCCAGTGTCTAACATCAGGGGGAGTAGTCAGGGAGAAGGGTCTGCACTCCTCCAGTGCAGGGCAAGGTTTCCCTTCTTCCTCTGCCTTATGCACCGCAGTGAAGGCCTTTTCCAAGAAGGAGAAGGTCGCATCGTCTGGTGCGACGTAGGTCGGGTGCTTCTTGCTAAGCGCCGGTAGTTTTGAGCAGGTGAAGCCCCTACTTTTTCACTGTATTGGCCAGCATAGCCTGGGCCTTCGGGAGATTGAACACTATAACCTCCTTCGGTTCGGTCTCCTCTTTAGAGGCAGGTTCAGATCTAAGTCGGACGTAACAGTCCGGGTAAGCCTCGAAGTTTGGGAAGAATTCCACTTCTTCCAGCGCGATCGAGCCGACCTTTTCGCTTATGAAGATCTTGCCCGTAGTGATCGGCATATGCTCGGCATACCTCCAGGGGTTAGTATCCGAGCAAGCAGGGAGGTCCTTAACCGAAATCCTTTTCGGCTGCTTCGAACTTCCCATGTTGGACTTGAAGAACTCATGCGTCTCGCGGAGTTTCTTATCCATGAGAGCCTCAAGCATTTTGAAGATCTCCTGGGTGTTGGATGGGGTAGGATCCGGGGTAGCGGATGTAGACGGGAGTGATACATCCGTCAGCGTAGGAGTCGGTGTGGGGGTGGATGTTGGAGCGACCTCCTGTTCCGATTCAGGGTATTCCACCTGATCTTCCTCATAGTCCACTTCGTCGCCCATGAGGTTCCTCTCCGTGTTCTCCGACACTTCCGACATACGTTCCGCGTTGTCGGCATTCAAACGGCACTCGTGCATGGACTGAGCCATGACTACATCCGGTTCCACCACTATCTGGACGGTGGGAATCTGATCTTTGGGGACCACTGAGTCTGGGGATGCCTTCGGGAAATGCAAGGCCCTCAAATCTTCGGTGGCGAGATATGGTCCGGTGGCGTTCTTCTGGAAGCCACGCACCCACTTGCGTAGCTTCTCTCGAGAAGAGTCCCTAACCTCTGCTGAAGGAGGATTGTCGAACGCTTCGACCAGGCGGTCCTTGCAGACTGTACAGTGCTGCGGGTCCCAAAATTTCAGATCGCCTTTCTTGTTGGCGCAGGGGGCATGGGTCCTACACGCCGTGTGCCCGTAGAAGTGCGGGCTCTTCACTCCACAGAAGTTGTGGTCACATTTCACGTACTCCTCCTGTAAGAGAAAGAGAACATGAGTATACAGAAGTCATACAAATGACTCATATTACTCTAAAGTTAAATATCAAGTAGTTAACTTTAACTTAACATTAATTAAATAATAACATTGTAATGTTAGAGAGTGGAGCGCGAAATGAAGTAGATAGACACATACTCTGTGTATCCCGCCCAGCTGGTTACCGTAACCTTATCAGTAGGCAATTTGTTTGTGACCGAGGACACAAAGCAGAATTCTTCATAGATCGCCAAGGAAGGCAGAAGGTAATTCTAGCAGGAATTGCCTAAGATGTAAATCAAGGACTGAGACCACTCAGGCCATTAGTATGGGGGGTTGTAGAAGACCCCATAGGGCAACGGTTTCCGGCAACCAGCTGTGCTAAGACACACACAGCATGCTGGAAAATTGTAATATGCAAGAAGACAGCACGGCCGTTAATAGAACGGTAAGACAATACCTATCCATTGGGGTAGCCAAGCTATCTGGTTGCAGTGTAGGGCTATCAGCATGAAGTTGATAGCTGGAAGAAGGGGTGCAAGTCTCTTGGCGTCTCCGGAAGGCGCCGGCAGACCGACGGCACGCCGGAGGCCGCTCCAGCAGAGTTTCTGGCATTAGGGAAGACACATAGAGAAGTCAGGTGTAATGCCGGGAGGCGGAGGCACGCCGGCGGGAGGCGGAGGCTCCGGCAGCCAAAGGCTTCTGGCTTGGTGACAAGGTCATAGGATCAGGAAGGGGGTTATAGCATACCCGGACCGCCGGCAATCGATGCCGGCACGCCGGAGGTCGGACCAAAGGACGGACGACCGAAGCTAGGTAGAGTAAGGGTAGGCCATCGGCAACACACCGACGGAAGGCGGCAGCCCTCCGGCACGCGGAGAATTGTCGACTAGGGAGGATACTAGGAATGTGTCACCAAGGGAGGGCGGTATCGCCGGCAGTAGAGGCGGCAAGGGACCGGCACCAGGACAGGAAGAGAGACAGAAGGAGGGATGGAGGGCTGAGGATACGAACCCCTATAGCATCCCACCTGAATGAGTGTACCCATGATAGAGGCTAGCCCTATCACCCAATGGCAGGGGGCCGGCAGGCGGCCGGGTGCCAGAGTAGCCCAAGGGAGGGCCAGGGAACACCCAAGAGGGGGGGGGGGGGAACCCCTGCGGACAAAACGCTTCCAGTGGCTAACCCCATAGGACGCTATGAAGGGTATATGTACCAGAGCGGACTGCTCACAGGGACTCAAGATAGCCCTGTCACTCAACCCTAAGGAGGAGTTGTAGGACTAGGGACAGATAAGCATAGGCTAGCCTAAGTATAGGCTAGACCATACAAGGGATAGGGGGGGAGGGAGAAGAAGAAGGGTTTTCCATAGGGGAGGCTCTGTACAAAAGCGGCAACCAAGGAAGGGAGGACGCTCCCTAGCCTAGGGTAGGCAACCTGGCTGAGAACGGTGCATGGGTACCGTTTCAAGCAAAGTACAGAACTAGCCCCCACCCGAGGCCTAACCTAGAGAAGGGATGTTAAACCCCAAGCTAGGTAGGCTGGAAGACATATCGCAAGTTGCAAGGAAGGTCAGGTAACTTAACCTCAGCAACTGAGGAAGGACAGGCCGTTCCTCTTTCTCGAACGCAACCCTAAGGGGGGATCATTCCCTTAGGGAGGATAGAGAAGCGATAAATACTCTGATACGGACATGATCCCCTTACGTGGTAGGGGGAGCGTGGCCACACAGAGGGAATGCCCTAAGGCAGGGGGTGAAGGGAGCATATAGGGGTCCTACAATTAGGTTAGGTTAGAAAGGCACACTATCAAACCGATCCCCTATATGGTCCCCGAAGGCGAAAACACTTGCATCACAGTAAACAGTATCATAAAATAAGGCCACTATCTTCATAACTTAACCTAGGATCACTGGAATATATCATGCATGAACACTGGTGATAGGCGCTCTGGCCTAGGGGCTAAGCTAGCGATCTAGTATGGGGTCAGACGATGACCCATAAAAAAGCGTCAAAACACGATATATGAAGTTCCTAGCTATGAAGACTAAATAACTAACAGTATCAATTCGTTAAAAGGCCGGAATAAGCTGTTTAGACTATCTAAATAAGGCATACAGGGGAACAGCGACGCCATAAAATGGCGTGTCCAGTAGTAGCACAGCTCTGCCAGAAAACATGAAATATCTCAAAAAGTATAAGTTACTTTACGGTCAGAGCTTATTTAAACAATACTGGGACCTGGTACTCAACTTTCCAGAAGAAGGCGAGGCTGAAGGTAGCG
This sequence comes from Palaemon carinicauda, assembly GCF_036898095.1. Lineage (NCBI taxonomy): Eukaryota > Metazoa > Arthropoda > Malacostraca > Decapoda > Palaemonidae > Palaemon > Palaemon carinicauda. The sequence continues at coordinate 92,845,646 of NC_090735.1, read as the reverse complement.
ACATTACGAAGATGCAAGCCGATGAAAAAGCACAAGGGAAAATCCGTCTTAGCAAGGCAAGCTACTAAAAGAAGGATGAGGACGGACGTGACGTCATTCAGCAATGGCGCCTGTTTGTTTACGTTTCGAGTACCAAAAGTAGCCACGGACGAGTATAGCTGTGGAACGGCTCCCCAGCTATTCTCCGCCCCTCCATAACGAAGTGTTAACTCTATATGGGGTGCAGATAGCTATGTGGCGCGTTAATACATGCGTCCCCTGTTGATATACAAGGTCTTAAAGGGAAACCTTTAGGATACTCGCTCCAGAAGTTAGAATTCTGTGATAACCTGTGGTTAAATTCTCTGGGAATATCTTAGTAGTTAATATACCCAAGGAAGCTACCAATAAGGAACCTTCCATCAGGACGCCGTGGCTTGAGCCCAAAAATGCCAATTTAGTGCTCCTTTTAAAGGTTTTTAAGGTCTAAACCCCAACCCCCAACCCTGCCTCTCAAGATGAGGTTGCAGACACTAACGGCATTGGTGAGTCTGAGCGGGACTCGAACCCCCGACTGACAAACACCGGGCAGAGACTCCACAATCAAGCCACACCTTATAGTGAAATCAACAACAGCAGTCATTGTTTCACTGTCACATCTGACTCCGCCGCCAAGAGCCGGCAGTGTGTGCCCTTGGTCACCACCCAGTCAATAGCTGAGTTGGTATACCTTCAATCGACAGTCCGCCGATTACCGGCGGTCTGCCGACAGCCCGAGGAGTCGCCTGTGGTTCAGAGATCCGCTGACTATGCGTATAGTTTTCTCCACTACCCAGTCACATTGACTACTGGCTAGGATGGTGTGACATCTGTCAGCGACCCGCTGACGGATGGTGTGACGTCTGTCAGCGACCCGCTGACAGCCGACAAGTCACTGATATGTCGAAGACTTGCTAGCCATATCGGTACTGAAGTACTGTGCCAGTTAACTTACCCCCAAGCACTAGCCTTGACGGTAACATGCCAGTTGTATAGGGGTATACAATACCCTGTACACCTGCAGTTTAGGACCATATCGCAGACAGAAATCTTTGGTACATTACAATAGAATGGTTTTCCAGTACGTTGTGCTTCTAAGCACAACCCCTTGCTGAGACCTACCTGATTTGGGGGATCCACTTCTTTCCCCCCCCCCCTTTTGTTTTCCTTACGCTGATTCTTCATCAGGCTCTTGATTCTCATTATTAATTCCCCGGATGTAGGGCGCTACTCTATCCTTATGGACTAGAATCTTCCATCGGCCCCTTCTTGAAAGGGGATGCCCTAGAATCAATAATTAGGAAGACCGCAGCAGGTGGCTTGAAGGATTTACACGTCTGTGTCTCTCCTCTTTTCCAGCGTACTTATCCTAAGCTTTATGCAATAGAAAGGAATCTTCTATTACAGTGAAACACTGAAAAGCTGCTGATATAGGCAAACAGTCAGGTATGGCCTGAAAGGAGAACAGAAGGGTTTCTTAGTTCTCCTTAGGATGTTAAACAGCATCCCACAGTTACAATGACCGTTGTTCCACAGACGGTCAGATTTATACACCTTCAGATCAAGCGAAGCAAACAGTCGCTTCTGGTAGGAGGGAAGTTCCTCCTGGATCGCCTGACCTTCGATCCCTGGAGTCCAAGGTCTGACCAAGATGAGACTAGAATGGAAATGGACATACCTCCACCATCCTTTCCTCAACTCTTCTTATATTCAAATTCCCCTTAGAAGAGTATACCCAAAGACTATATACTGAAGGAAGATAGGAAGGCTCAAAATAGAATGTTAATACGCTAGTTGGCAGCTCCAAAGTGAACACAATAGTTGATTGCTCCGATTTCAGATGGCGTTGTAGGTATACATCGTTTATCGTCTGTTTGTTTATATTCAGAATTTGACAGTTGACTCAAACGAAATCATGGCGCCGACAGTAAAGAAGTCACACAAGTGTGTTGTGTGCCATAAACAAAAAGAAACCGATCCTCATTTGGTATTTCACAGGTTCCCTAAGGACAAAGAACGGTGAGTACAAAGAGTATAATACATGCAGTATGTGCTGCTAATGAGTAAGCCCCACTGATATTGGATGTAAGATTAAGGCAAGGCATCCCCAGTAAATCTCTTTTGTTTTTCATTTTTTGTTGGCTTGTACGCTACCTTATTTCTATTTCCAACCCCCTTTTGATTATTTTTGTGTGTGATACAATTTTGTGTTATTTTAATCCTTTTGATTGTACATTTATACATTTATTAGTTTATAATACTGAACTATACATTAGTGCATCATGCTTTTCCATTTCAATAAAAAATAAAATACAATTGTGTTTTTATACACCTAATATCTCTCCATCTTACAGTGGCCTACAAACTGTAATTAAATGTATGCCTACACATAAGCATTTGTGGCTAAGTTTAACAAATCAGATATACAGTATGTTTTAATTTATTCGAATGTGGTATTGTATAGAACATTGTAATATACTGTACAATACTTAAATTTGCAAGAAAATTAACTAAATCATTGAATTTCTGAAAAATAGACTGAGAAACATAATTTGCAATTTAGTTACCTAAAATTTAAGAATATCATGAATATATGAGTAAAATATACTGACATAGTAATGCAAATTATGAACAAATATGTCGCAAAATTTACAATCTAATTTCATCTTATATACCCATAAGCATTACCACTCTGAATGTTTGGCTGCTCGCTCAACAGATGGAGCCATTTGTTTCGCATGGGAGTATCTGGCATCTTTTCATAGCACACTCATTTGTGTGTTAAAAGCCTGAGCCTTCCTATCTTCCTTCAGTATATAGTCTTTGAGTATACCTTAGAGCTCTAGAGCATATTAGCGGTGAGGAAAGTAGTCCATCGATTTCCAATGAAGGCAGTTTAGTGTTCACATGAAAGACTCAAGAAAACTCTGAGTCATTCTGGACTTGGCGCCACGCAACAAGTTCCAATAGAACAGCAAGTTCAGAATGTTAATCCTTCTGAACATAAGGACCCTATTCAGTAAGGGGGGTTGACAATCTAGCCAGCCCTGGAAGATGTCTATCAGCAACTTCCAGTCAGTCACCCCCTCCCCTCCTACCTAGGATCCAAGTTACAGAAGATAACATATATCCTGGACGAGATTCTCGTCGGACTAGTTTCAGTCCTAGGATCCTTATGGAATTAGCAGACACAGTCAAGCAAAACCAAGCCTAGAAAGAGTTCAGGCAACGATGGCCCTGGACGACAGGCTGGGGTGGGCAGCACCCGAAATTACTGTCTATGAGCATCCATGGAGATGATCCGGCTCTGGAACATTGAGGATGCAAATAATAGAATCTCGATTCTCTCCAGCTCAGGGGCTTCAATGTTTTAAAAAAATCATTGAAACCTGTAGTCACCCTAACGCCCCCTTTTTCCCCTGGGGATGTAAAAGGAGATCGCAAGGTCTGTCAAGAGACTATGGTAATCAGTCAGGATTCCATAACGCTAACGGAGAAGTTTCGAACTCTCTCCAGTTCACGATGATGACAGACCCAGTGCTACATTCACAACTATAAGATGCGCTAAGAGGCTGGAGAAGATACGCATCAAATGCTCGAAGAGATCTAATAGGACCAATGATGGTCATTCCCTCTTCGCTTACCCTACAATGACCAAAGGCCACGGACCCGTAGGCCATTTTAGCCCTGTAATGGGTGGATAAACTCTCTCCACACAGATCGGACCTCCTCAGGTTGATCTGGGGCATCGAAGCGATAATGAGGCGTCGAAACTGTAGAGGATAAGGGACGTCTCATTTCATTAGGGAATGCTCGCCATCCCTTCCTTAAGGGAATGGCGCCTATCAGCAGCTCGTTTATATATAATCTGCAAGGTGACAGCGGATGCTCTTCTCGGGTTCAACCCAATAGAGTTGGAAAGGTACACGGACGCAGACCCATTCCCTTCCAGAAGGGGACAAGTCCCTGAGCCGCAGATCGTTCTCTTCATCACGAGCGTTATCAAGATACTATCTCGTTATTTAGTCCCATACGAGGACCCTCTAATGGAGGTAACAGACATCATGTCTCTACATTAGAAGTGATGGACTTAGAATTCCTGTTCAGCCCATCAAAATTTCCTCCAGAAGGCCCTCTACATGCTGAGACCCTTCCAAGGAAGAGGGGCTCTGTTGGCTCCCAGAAAGCCCAAGAACATCCCGTTCCCTGTAATGAAGGAACTGAGGCTGAGGCTAGTCCTAGTTATGCACCTAGGATTATCCAGGAGGTTCAGAAGTTTTCTGCCTTCGATTTATCACAGTACACCTGATCCCTTCATTTTATGAATTCCTTGCCCTTAACGGTTAGGAAAAAGACTGGGATCTTAAAGGCAAAATAGAATTCCTAGAAGAATACAAGTCTAGTCAACGAGAAGACAATACGAGTCTTCTTGGGAAAGTAAATTGTTTTGTAAAGCAAAAGGGCCCGAAAACAATCTCATAATCTTCTGCCTGTCCTTCTCTGTCCACCCCTATATTCAGGGTCTGGCGGCCGACAGCACGTTGGTCTTTGAGGAAGGAGGCAGTGTATCCTTGGATACTATGAGAATGCTAGTTCTTCGGCCTTGTCTCCATATAAACCCTTGAGTAAGCACCAAGGGTATGGCCGACTTTGCGAGAGAGGTCACTTGATGGGATCTTTGGATCCATGGACCATTATCTCTGTGCAAGTCAGCCCCGACTAGACCTCTTCTATATGCCCTTTAAATGGATCTAACGATTGAAATCTTTAATAAATTTCCGATAACATGTGCAGGCTTAGGCCCGCAACGCCACTAAAGCCCATCTAATGGTCTTTGGACAAGGTCCTACATTATGCCTCACCTGTGAACAATGAGGATTGTTCCCTCAAGCATCTAACCTAAAAGGTTATTTTTTCGGTTCGCTATAACCTCTGGGACTAGAGTTAGTGAAATAGTGGCCCTATCCGGAGTTGAGGGCCACATTAAGTGGGAGAACTGCATCTCTTTCTGATCTAACCTTTCTCATTAAAGATGTCCTACCTACTAAGAGGTGGGGCTCCTGGAGAATCTGCCCTCTGAAGGAAGATGTCTCTCTAGGTCTGCTAGAGCGTCTAAGGTCTATCTTCATAGAACTTCAGACTTCAGGAGGAACAGCTCTTTACAGGAGAAAACTTTGGATCAAACTATCCCTACAACTGAGGGCGAAGCTCTCCTACCTTTTTCGCGGAGCGGATCCTGACAGTACTCCTACAGATAAAAGATCCGAGGAAAGTTGCTTCATCACTGAACCTTTCAGTGTGTGGACTTCAGCCTCTTCGTTCACCTACTGATCGGAGGTTGTCCAATGAGTCTTACAGACACTATACTAAGCAAATCTATGGATTGAAGCATTATGTGGTGGCGGCAGGTGCTATTTGGACCCTGTCGTCTAGCTCTGCGATGAACAGTAAATTGATTGGGACTATCAATTAAAAGGAGAAGGGGTCAGCAATTTTCGTGTGACCTCCCTTTGAATAAGTGTTGCCAAGGTAATACTAAATCTGTTCAGAATCTCAGGTGTGAAATTATGCGGATATCACTAGTGCCATGTGTACATAGTACACAGTGTTGTTAGGCTATTTAATGTACAGAAATGAAATTATAAAGAAAAGTCTTGTTAAAAGAGCTTTTCTTCAGTTTGAGAGTGGCACATTAATTTCTGTGTATGTCTCTCGTATAATTTCCTTATCATGCTACATTCATTTAGCATGCAGTCATTTATTAGGAATAAATGTCTATTAAAATGCAGTTGCGTCCTAATTCACCCAACAATTGCATGTTTTAAAATACCAGAGTTCCTTAACTTACTCATGTAAGTATTTCTCATATCATTGTATGCTTAATATCAATGGATGGGGACACTGATATTGGTTCCGCAATATATACAATCCTTGAGACCGTTTGTATTCTCAGTGTATACTTATGTTTGTTCATACAATATATGCTACCTTGAGGCACTTTTCTAACGTCTAAAAATGACTCTTCCCTGCAGGGGGCAGGAAGCACTAACATTGTTATGCTTAGTGATGATGACGGATAACGGTAACGTCATTTGTCTCAATTGGCCCTTTTGGCCGTAGAAATATTGTCCCAAGATTAAGGCACTAACACAAAACCACAGATACATTAATTCTCTGGTATGCTTCCATTAGGACGTCATGGCTTGAGCCCAAAAAACAGATTTTGAGCGAAGCGAAAAATCTATTTTTGGGTGAGAGGGCCATGACGTCCTAATGGACCCACCCTTCTTTTCTATGAAAAGATCTTCACGGTTTCCCCCCCCCCCCCCCCGGATCTACTGTATCTGTAGCACCTTGCTCATCGCTACAAGGAATGACCGCCAGAGGTAGTTGGCGCGGTTGTGATACGATTGTAATAGGGGAATCAGGGTGATCTTTGTTGCGGTTACCCTTCTATTCTGCCACGTATTCCCCCTAGAGGCGTAAAGGCTATTCGGGGTGCAGATTGCCATGTGGCGTTCAAGAATGATGATATACAATACCCTTGAGAGTAATCTTAAAGGTACTCGCGCCAGAAGTTAGAATTCTGTGAAACCTTATGTTTGATTCTCTGGGAATATCACTCTAGTCATATATACCCTTCGGAAGCTACTAAAGGAACCTTCCATTAGGACGTCATGGCCATCTCACCCAAAAATAGATTTTTCGCTTCGCTCAAAATCCGTTATATATATATTTTTGGGCTCAATCCATGTCGTCCTGATGGAAGGTTCCTTCAGTAGCTTCCTAGGGTATATTTAACTACAGTGGATATTCCCAGAGAATTAAACTAAAGGTTATCACAGAATTCTAACTTCTGGTGCGAGTACCCTAAAGGTTTCCCTCTAGGATATCGTATATCAACAGGGGACGCATGTATTAACACGCCACATAGCTATCTGCACCCCATATAGAATTAACACTTCGATATGGAAAGGTGGCTGAGTAACTGAGGAGCCGTTCCAAAGTTACTCTCATCCGTGACTACTTTTGGTACTCGAGACGTAAACAAACGGGCGCCATTGCTAAATGACGTCACGTCAGTCCTCATCCTGAGCTCAGCTTCTACCAATCTCCGCGATACAGTAGGTCAGAGAGGGGCCTGAAAGGCCTAACTGGAATAGACGGGAGGGTCCATCAGGACGTCATGGCTATCTCACCCAAAAATAGATTTCGTTTTTTGGGAAGTGTACCAGAGAATTAATGTATCGTGGATTTTTCCCCCTTTAATCTAAGTGCCAAGGGCTTCGAAAAGTATTATAGAACATATCCTTACCAGAGATTCTATGATGAACTGGCTTCCTGCCCCCCTGGCATGGAAGTCCTGGTGGACAATAGGAACATCTCGAAGCGATCATTGAAGAACTACTCACCCGGTGGAGAGATCATGCAGGACTCGGAGACAAGACAAAGGTTAATATTCGAGTAGGAATAATATTAAGCATAAGTAAGTATATAACATAATTACTACTCCCCTGGAGGAGAGATCATGCTGGTCTCGGAGACAGGACAAGGGTTAATATTCGAGTAGGAATATTATCAAGGCATAAGTGAGTATATAACATAATTACTTATATTATTCTTTTTGATCATCATTAAAGAGGTAAATGAAACTATAACAATCGTATATTTCTTGATAAGAAATAGGGGCGAAAGGAGACGAAAGTGGAAATAAAATAGACATTTTATTTTTAGGATTGCAGATCATTATCGAAGTAATTACAATAATGATTATAGAATTTATTTACAATAATAAAGAATAATGTACATAGAAATGAAATATGGTAATCTTGATTCTGAAAAGAAAAGTTTGCTTTTTAGAAACACAAGTTCCCAGAGGAACGCCAGTCTTTTAAAATTCAAAGAAAACACTCCATGCCTAGGGCATGTGGCACTCGTGTAAGGTCTATGACATTTCACCTTGGTAAAGAACAGTCTATTAAAAACACTATGTGTCCATTAAATCACTATGTATCACAATAAGGTCAACACAGGCACCCATAGAGTTAGAGTCCCAAGTAACTCACTGTTCCTTGCAGATTTAAGCAGCAGGTTTCATAACACTACCTGCAGCTACCACGAAATGCTTTACTTCGTGCACTTGTTTTGCGTAGTGCTTGAAGAAAACGCGCGATGATTTCCAGCCTGTAAAGCTCTTGAGGCTTTCGAAATCCATACTCTGGAAGAAGTTCAGAGAAGAAGCGACTTTTCTAGGATCGTGACCTGCGGGTGTACTGTCAGGATCCGCTCTGCGAATGAAGTAGGTGATTTTCGCTCTTAGTTGTTTCAGTGACAGGTCGCTACCCAATGTTTCTCCTTTGAAGAGTTGTCCTCCACCGAAGTCTGAAGTTCTTCAAAGATAGACCTTAAGACTCTCCACTGGGCATAGAGAGACATCTTCCTTCAGGGGGCAGATTCTCCAAGGGCCCCATCTCTTGGTGGGTAGTTCATTCTTGGCGAGAAACGTCGGATCAGGGAAGAGGGTAAGATCTCCTGTCTCGGCGAATAGGATATGACCCTCTTCTCTTGATAATGCCACTATTTCACTGACTTGGGCTCCCGAGGCAAGAGCAAAGAGGAAGATAACTTTTTGAGTCGGGTCTTTCAGAGGGCACGAATCGTTGTCCATGATAGAAGCAAAATGGAGCACCTTGTCCAGGGGCCAGGAGATAGGTTTTGGTGGGGGTGCTGGGCGTAGTCTAGCGCATGCCTTTGGCAGTTTATTGAAGATATCACTGGACAGATCAATCTGGAAGGCGTATGGGAGTGGTCTAGTCAAGGGCGATTTACAACTGGAAATCGTGTTGGCCGCTAAGCCTTGTCTATGAAGGTGAATGAAGAAGGACATGCAAAAATCAATGGTGATTTCCGTAGGATTTTTTGCCTTGACGAAGGAGACCCACTTTTTCCAGGAAGATTCGTACTGCCTTCTGGTAGACTCAGTCTTGTACTCCTCGAGGAAGTCTAAGCTTTTCTTCGAGATCCCAAACCTTTTCTTTGCGGCTAAGGAGAGAAAATCATGAGATGAAGGTCCCTGACTTTCAGTGATGAAGCGAAGAAATCCGACTTCTTTACTTGTTGAGAGAGAACTGGGCCCGGTAGGGGGATCAGCGTGGGCTGCAGCTCCAGGACCAGGGGATACCAATTGCTCAGGGGCCACTTGGGAGCCACTAGGGCCGCTGTCCCTTTGAAGGTTCTCAGTTTGGATAGAACTTTCAGCAGAAGGTTGGGAGGAGGGAACAGGTATATCCTGGACCATCTGTTCCAATCCAGGGACATGGCGTCCACTGCTTCTGCCTTGGGGTCCTCGTACGGGGCCACATATCCAGGAAGTTGATTGTTGTCGCTCGTCGCGAAGAGATCGATCTGAAGTTCCGGGACTTGGTGAGAGATGAAGGAGAATGATCTTGCGTCTAGAGACCATTCCGACTCTATTGGGCTTGTCCTCGATAGAGCGTCTGCCGTCACGTTGCGGAATCCTTGTAGGTGGACTGCAGACAGGTGCCATTTCTTCCTTTCTGCCAAACAAAAGATCGGGAGAAGCACCTGATTTATTTGGGGCGATCTCGAGCCCTGACAATTGAGACATCTGACTACCACTGAGCTGTACAGAGTCAGACGGATGTGGATCGATGGAGGCGGGGAGAGTTTCTTCATAGTGAGAAGAACTTTATGGCGTCCAAGATGTTGATGTGAAACGTCTTGAATAGGGGAGACCATGTTCCTTGAAACTGCTGTTGGTGGGAGTGACCTCCCCAACCCTCCAGTGAAGCGTCCGTGTGGATGTTGATCGATGGAGGCGGGTGTTGAAGAGGGATGGACCTTTTCAGGGCCTTTGCTTCTGACCACGGCTTTAAAAGTAAGCGAAGTCTGTTCGGAAGCCGTCTCTTGAGGTCTCTTCGAGCGATGGATGCGAATCGTCCCCAGACTCCCGCGGCATCCTTTAGCTGTGCGCGAAGCACTGGGTTTGTCACAAAGGCGAACTGTAGAGAGCCGAGAACTTGTTCCTGTTGTCGTCTTGAGATCCGTTTGGATTTTAGAAGCCTTCTGACAAACCCTGCTATTTCCTTCCTTTTCTTCTGTGGAATGGAAAGGCGGTGTGACTGAAGGTCCCAATGGATTCCCAACCATTGGAACTTCTGAGCTGGAGAGAGGGGAGATTTTTTTGCGTTTATCTTGAAACCCAGATGCTCTAGGAACTGGGTGACTTTGGTGCAGGCTCTCAGACAATCTTCGGGCGATGTCGACCAGACTAGCCAGTCGTCTAGGTAGGCCATCACTTGGACGCCCTGAAGACGTAGCTGTTGGACGATTGCGTCTGCCAGCTTGGTGAAGATCCGTGGAGCCACGTTGAGCCCGAAGGGCATGGCCCTGAAGGCGTAACTTTTCCTTTGGAGTCAAAATCCTAGGTAGGAGGAAGCTTAGTGATTCATTGGAATGTGCCAGTAGGCATCCGCCAGGTCTATGGAGATCGTGTAGGCCCTGTGAGGCAGAAGGGTCCTTATTTGTTGCAGAGTCAGCATCTTGAATTTGTTGTTCGCAATGAACTTGTTGAGGGGGGACAAGTCTAGAATGACTCTGAGTAAACCTGAGTCTTTCTTGGGAACACAAAAGAGTCTCCCTTGGAACCTGGTTGACTTTACCCTCCTGATCACCTTCTTGTTCAAGAGTTCCAGGACATACTCTTCCAGGAGGGGGGTTGACTGTTGGAAGAATTGCTGGAAGGATGGGGGTGGTTGAATCCAACTCCAGCCCAGTCCTTTCTTGACGATGCTGTGTGCCCAAGGATCGAAGGTCCAACGATCCTGGAATTGGCGGAGTCTTCCTCCCACAGGAAGCACTTCATTGCTTCTGGTGTCCTGAGGGTTTGCCACCTAGGCTGCTAGCTCCCCTTCCTCCTCTGCCTCTGGAGGGACGGAGAGAAGAATCTCTGCCGGAGCCTCTGCCTGAGCCCCTACCTTTGGGACGAAAGGTAGTCGAGTGTTGCTCATAGGCAGGGGTGAAGACCGGTGACTGCGACACCACCGGCTGGGGGACCAATTGAAAGGTCTGTTTTGGCTGCGTAGCCACTTGGGGAGTAGCGGGACCCGGAAACTGTCGTCTTGGTTGACGTTGCTGGGGTCTGGGTTTTGAGGATTTCCTCTTGGGCTGAGGGCCATCGTCCTGAGAGGACTTCCTCTTTCGGGACATGCCCCACTTATGGAGAAGGTTCCTGTACCCCGTAGCAGCTTTGTCCACTATCTCTTTCACCAAGGTAGACGGGAAGAGATGTTTGCCCCAGATATTGGAGGAAATCAGTCTCCGGGGTTCGTGTTTCACCGTTGCACTGGCGAATACGAATTCCCTACAGGCTCTACGAGCCCTAGCGAAACTGTATAGGTCCTTGGTCACGGTCGCCAGGTGTGACTTAGCAAGGACCATGTAAAAGTCCGGAACTCTGGTGTCCCCGGCCATGAGTTCCAGCTATACCTGATGGGGCAGCGAAGCGACTAGTCTCTCCTTCGTATCCTGTTCCCTACGAAGGAGATGATCGTTCAGCCGTGGGAGGTCCTCTTTGAATTGACGACCGGCCACATCAGGTTCTACCTTTCCTACCATGAAGGTCAACTGGAAGTCTTTCCAGTACCTATCATCGGGGGGAAGAGTAAGGGAGAAGGGTCTGCACTCCTCCAGTACAGGGCAAGGCTTCCCTTCCTCCACAGCCTTCATGACCGCTTGGAAGGCCTTTTCAATGAAGGAGAAGGTCGCAGTAGCTGGAGCAACGAAGGTTGGATGCTTCTTGCTCAGCGCGGGCATCTTGGAGTTTGTGAAACCCCGGCTCTTCACTGCTGAGCTAGCATAGCTTGGGCCTTCTTGAGATCGAACACTATCACTTCCTTCGGTTCGGTCTCTTCTTTTGAGGCTGGTTCGGACCTGAGCCGTACGTAACAGTCCGGATAAGCCTCGAAATTCGGGAAGAACTCCACTTCTTCCAACAAAATAGAGCCAACCCTTTCACTAATGTAGATCTTGCCAGTAGTGATTGGCATATGCTCGGCGTATCTCCAAGGGTTAGCTTCTGAGCAGGTGGGGAGGTCCTTAACCGAAATCTTCTTCGGTTGTTTGAAGCCGACATGAGTCGTCCGGAATTGTTCCTGAGTCTCGCGCAGCTTCTTGTCCATGAGGGCTTCAAGCATTCTGAAGACCTCTTGAGTGGCCGATGGAAGAGGGTCCTGGGTGGCAGAAGTCGAAGGAACAGGTTCCTCGGACGGTGCTGGAGTTGCTGGGGGAGCAGGAGCGACCTCGTTCTCCGAGTCAGGGTGTTCCACCTGATCTTCCTCATAGTCTAGCTCCTCGCCCATGAGGTTCTTCTCTGTCTCTTCGGACACCTCCGACATACGTTCCACGTTGTCGGAATCAAGATGGCACTTACGCATGGACTGTGCCATGACGATGTCTGGTTCGACCACAATTTGGACGGTGGGAATTTGTTCTCAAGGGACCACCGAGTCCTTGGATGCTTTTGGAAAAAGCAGAGCCCTCAAGTCTTCATTGGGAAGATACGGTCCAGTGACGTTCTTTTTGAAGCCACGCACCCATTTGCGTTGCTTCTCTCTAGCGATGTCCCTTACCTCCGTGGTAGGAGGATCGTTGAATGCCTCATCAAAAAGACTCTTGCAGACTGAACAGTTCTGCGGGTCCCAAAATTTAAGGTCGCCTTTCTTAGCGGCGCAGGGGGCGTGGGTCCAGCACGCCTTGTGCCCGTAGAAGTCCGGGCGCTTCCCTCCACAGAAGTTGCTTTCGCACTTCATATTCTCCTCCTGTAAAAGAAAGAGATCATGAGTACTTGGAAGGCATAAGAATGACTTACATTACTCTAGAATTAAGAATAACTTAATCCATAATAGCATATTAATGTTCAAGATTGATGAGGGGGATAGGAAGTAGATAGACACATACTTGTGAATCCCGCCCAGCCGGTTACCGTAACCTTATCCGTAGACAATTCCTTTGGACCCGAGGGTCTCAAATGAGTGAAATCCGTATGGAGGAGTCAAGCTAGGCTTTTTAAAAGGAATTGTCCGCAGAGTGTACAAGGATCTGAGACCACTCAGAGCCTTGGGGGAGAGGGGAAAATAGGATAAACACCTCAGTAAATGTAGGTCCCGGCAATCGACTACACTGAGATACACAGAATATGCTGGAAATGTTGTAATGTGCAATCAAACAGCATAGCCACTATTTTAGTTGGTATAACAATACCTATATGGAGGTGGCCAGGCTATCTGGCTGCATCATATTGACTGCCGGCATGTTGCCGGCAGCCAGGGAAGGAGTACATATCCCTTAGCGTCTCATGAGGGGGGCGCCGGCAGACCAATGGCACGCCGGAGGCCGGTCCTGCAGGGTGGAAAACATCAAGGAAGACACACTGAGCAACCGAGATGGCTAATACCACAGTGGCGACCACCGGCACAGCGGCGGATCGCCGGCAGAGGCGGCGGGCTCCGGCAGCCGGAGGCTGATGGCATGGTGAACCTTATTACAATTCATAAGATATATATATATATATATATATATATATATATATATATATATATATATATATATATATATATATATATATATATATATATATATATATATATATATATATATATATATATATATATATATATAGGGTGGATACCTAGACTGCCGGCAATCAATGCCGGCATGTGGGCGGCAGACTCCGAAAGTCGGCCGGCTGTCGCTAGGTAAATATACGGGGTGGGACGTCGGCGGTATGTCGACAGAAGGCGGCAGCCTCCGGCACTCGGTAGGCTGACGTCTTAGAGGGGGAAGGTATCTTATGAATAAAGGTCACATGAGGTAGTGGCGATTATCACCGGCAGTAGAGACGGCAAGGGACCGGCACCAAGATAGAGAGAGAAAAAAGGGAAGGAGGGATGGAGGGGTAATATCCTATACCCCTCCGGCATCCCCCCGGAGAGAGTGCACTCATGATAGGAGTAGATACTCCTAACATGCGGCGGAGTGGGCCGGCAGACGGCCGGGAGCCTGAGGTAACCCAAGGGAGGGTTAGAGGGCACTCCAAGAGGGGGAATCCCCCGCCGGCAGGACCGCCGCCGGCAACCACCCTTATAGAACGCTATGAAGGGTATGTGTACCAGAGCTGCCAGCTCAGCAGGAGAACAAGGCTAGCCCTACCACTCCACCCAAGGGTAGAGTTGTAGGACCGAGGACAGGGGTGTGTAGGCAGGCCTACACCAAAGGGATAGAGTGGGGCGGGAGAAGTAGGGGTCTTTCTAAATGGGTAGAATCTGTATGAGAGCGGCCATCAAGGCAAGGGAGAACGCTCCCTAACCTAGGATAGGTAGACCAGATCAAGTACAGTACTAATGTACTGTCCCAAACTATAATAAGACAGAGTCTGCCACCAGAGCTTAACCTAGAGTAAGAGGACTAACTCCTAGGCTAGGAAAGTCTGAAAGACACATCGCTAGTTACAGGGAGGAAGGGTAACCCAACCAAGTGCAACTGGGGAAGGGCAGAGCCCTTCCCAATGTCTCAGGCGCGACCCTAAGGGGGGTTCATTCCCTTAGGGTAGGCAGAGAAGCAATAAATACTCTGGGTGTAGACAAGATCTCCCTATACAGAAGGGAAAGCAAGTCTACCCAGAGGGAATTACCCGCAGGCAAGGAGAATAGGGAGCATACAAGGGTTCCTACATTATGTTAGGAGGTGGTTGGTACACAACCAACTCAGTCCCTTGTATGGTCCCCGAAGGTGAAAACACTTCCATCACAGTAACTAGTATGTTTAATAATGCCAAAATCTTCATAACTTAACATAGGAACACTAATATATATCATGCATGAAAAGGAGCACTAGGCTGTCAAGCCTAGGGGCTAAGCTAGCGATCTAGTATGGGGTTGAACAGCGACCGTGGCCTGATGAGTGCTAAAACACGATATAATGATTTCCTAGCTATGAAGACTAAATAACTAATAATATTAATTAGTTAAAGAACCGGAGAAGGCTGTTCTGTCTAACTAAATAAGGCATGCAACATGAACAGCGACGCTGTCATGGCGCGTCCAGTATTGGCACAGCTCCGCCACAAAACACGATATTTTAAGAAAATTAGAAGTTACTTTACGGCCAGAGCTCAATTAAACAATACTAGGACCTGGTACTGAACTTTCCAGAAGAAGGCGAGGTTAAAGGCTGCAACATTACGGCGATGTAAGCAGATAAAAGAGTCACTTGGGAAAAATCCGACTTAGCGTAGAAGCTACAGGCGAAAGGATGAGTATGGACGTGACGTCATTTAGCAGTGGCGCCCGTTTGTTTACGTCTCGAGTACCAAAAGTAGCCACGGATGAGAGTAACTTTGGAACGGCTCCTCAGTTACTCAGCCACCTTTCCATATCGAAGTGTTAACTCTATATGTGGTGCAGATAGCTATGTGGCGTGTTAATACATGTGTCCCCTGTTGATATACGATATCCTAGAGGGAAACCTTTAGGGTACTCGCACCAGAAGTTAGAATTCTGTGATAACCTTTAGTTTAATTCTCTGGGAATATCCACTGTAGTTAAATATACCCTAGGAAGCTACTGAAGGAACCTTCCATCAGGACGTCATGGCTTGAGCCCAAAAATATAGATATATGTATATGCATATGTATATATATATATGTTTATGTATATGTATATGTATATGTATTATTAGTAGAAGTAGAGCCTCAGCAAACTGGCAAGAGCTTACATTTACACAATTAAAAGATATTACTTAACTATCCAGAAGCTGATGAAGCTGGGGAATCCATAACAGCGATGAAAAGCTTCGGAAATAGTGAGATAACACAGGGAAAATACTGGCCACCAAAGCTACAAACGAAAGAATGGTTTGGTGGCGCCGTACAGTGGCGATTGGCCGAACTATTTACAGTACGTTAGGAGAATCGAGTTGTTTTACCTCTTTAAAGACTCTCCTATTTTTCTTGCCACTTTCCCTCTCGAAGTGAAAGGCTATTCGGGGTGTAAATAGCTATGAGATGTGTCAAGATACGTTCTTACGCGATATCCCTTGGAGAAATTTAAGGGATACTCGCTCCAGGAGTTAGAATTCTGGGTACCTTCGGTAAATTCTCTGGGATATATCACTGTAGTCACATATAACTTAGGAAGCTACTAATGAGGGAACTTCCATCAGCACAACATGGCTCTTTCACCCAAAAATAGATTTTTCGCTTCGCTCAAAATCCGTTATGTATTAGTAGTAGAAGTAGTGCCTCAGAACTCACTTTTGGAAACGGCCAGTGCCGAGCCGACTTACTTCTGGAAAAGGCCCGTGCCTAGCCGACTCACTTTTGGAAACGGCTTATACCTAGACGACTCCCTTTTGGAAACGGCCCGTGCCTAGCCGACTCACTTTTGGAAACGGCTCATGACTAGCCAACTCGCTTTTGGAAACAGCCAGTGCCTAGCCGACTCACTTTTGGAAACGGTCCATGCCTGGACGACTCACTTTTGGAAATTGCCCGTGCCTAGCTAACTCACTTTTAGAAACGCCCCGTGCCTATATGACTCACTTTTGGAAACGGCTCATGCCTAGACGACTCACTTTTGGAAACGCCCCGTGCCTAGACAACTCACGTTTGGAAATGCCCTGTGCCTAGCCGACTCACTTTTGGAAATGCCCAGTGCCTAGACGACTCACTTTTTCAAACAGCCTGTGGCTAGATGACTCACTGTTGGAAACGCCCCGTGCCTAGACGACTCACTTTCGGAAACGCCTTGTGCCTAGCATACTCACTTTTGGAAATGGCCCGTGCCTAGCCGACTCACTTTTGGAAACGGCTCATGACTAGCCAACTCACTTTTGGAAACGGCCAGTGCCTAGCTGACTCACTTTTGGAAACGGCCCGTGCCTAGACGACTCACTTTTGGAAACGGCCCGTGCCTAGCTAACTCACTTTTAGAAACACCCCGTGCCTAGACGACTCACATTTGGAAACGGCCCGTGC
This sequence comes from Palaemon carinicauda, assembly GCF_036898095.1. Classification (NCBI taxonomy): domain Eukaryota; kingdom Metazoa; phylum Arthropoda; class Malacostraca; order Decapoda; family Palaemonidae; genus Palaemon; species Palaemon carinicauda. Next base: position 92,828,575 of record NC_090735.1, on the reverse strand, counting down.
CTAGACGACTCACTTTTGGAAACGCCCCGTGCCTAGACAACTCACTTTTGGAAATGCCCTGTGCCTAGCCGACTCACTTTTGCAAACGGCCCGTGCCTAGACGACTCACTTTTGCAAACGGCCCGTGCCTAGACGACTCACTTTTTCAAAAAGCCTGTGCCTAGACGACTCGCTGTTGGAAACGCCCCGTGGCTAGACAACTCACTTTCGGAAACGCGCTGTGCCTAGCCTACTCACTTTTCGAAACGGCCCGTGCCTAGCAGACTCATTTTTAGAAACTGACCGTGCCTAGCCGACACTTTTGGAAACAGCTCGTACCTAGACGAATCACTTTTGGAAACGGCCAGTGCCTAGCCGACTTACTTTTGCAAACAGCCCGTGCCTAGACAACTCACTTTTGCAAACGGCCCGTGCCTAGACGACTCACTTTTGGAAACGGCCCGTGCCTAGACGACTCACCCTTAGAAAAGCGTGCCTCTGCGAATCAGTTTGGGTTTTAAATGTCTGGTTTGGTTATAGATGCCCCCCTTCCTCCCCACCCACCACAAGTGTACGGGTCACTGGGTTCGAATTCTGTTCTACTAATATGGTTCAAGGTTTGGTCCTTGTTTTCAGGCATGTGGCTCGAAAGTGCATGACTGTGGACGAACAAATATTAGATTTTAGAATTTATTTATTTATTTTTTTTGTATTATAAAACACGCACTTGTGTGCGAACATGGTGCAATCAGGAAGTCGATCGAGGAGTTGCGTTGCCGGGGCTAAAGATGTCTATTTCAATTTCTGTGACTTGGCACTGGTGTGGTCATGTGAAGGACTTATTCTTGCCCAGGACTCCATTGCAATGGTTATGTCTACATTCCTTTCAATCTAAGCCTATGGAAAAGAGACTTCTATCTCTCTGTCCATTTGTTTTAAAGATTTCAATTGCACTATCTTGGCACAGGTCTGCTCAATGATGGTTGTGGCAATACATTTAATTTTTGGGCTCAAGCCATGGCGTCCTGATGAAAGGTTCCTTTTTGGTAGCTTCCTTGGGTAAATAACTACTAGATATTCCCAGAGAATTTAACCACAGGTTATCACAGAATTCTAACTTCTGGAGCGAGTATCCTAAAGGTTTCCCTTTAAGACATCGTATATCAACAGGGGACGCAAGTATTAACGCGCCACATAGCTATCTGCACCCCACATAGAGTTAACACTTCGATGTGTAGGGGCGGAGAATAGCTGGGGAGCCGTTCCACAGCTAATCTCGTCCGTGGCTACTTTTGGTCTTCGAGACGTAAACAAACGGGCACCATTGCTAAATGACGTCACATCCGTCCTCATCCTTCGCTTAGTAGCTTGCCTTACTAGACGGATTTTTCCCTGTGCGTATCTTATCGACTTGCATCTTAGCCATGTCTCTACCCTTGGCCTCGCCTTCTTCTGGAAAGTTGAGTACAAGGTTCCAGTATTGTTTAAATAAGCTCTGACCGTAAAGTAACTTTTACTTTTCGAGATATTTTATGTTTTGTGGCAGAGCTGTGCTGCTACCGGACCCGCCAATTTATGGTGTCGCTGTTGTTTTGCATGCCTTATTTAGCTAGCCTCAACTGCGTTTTCCGGCCTCATTAACTAATCGATACTATTAGTTATTTAGTCTTCATAGCTAGGAACTTTATATATCGCGTTTTGACGCAATTTTATTGGTCATCGACTGACCCCATACCAGTTCGCTAGTCTAGCCCCTAGGCCAGAGTGCCTATCATCAGTGTTCATGCATGATATATTTCAGTGATCCTAGGTTTAGTTATGAAGATAGTGGCATTATTTTATGATACTGTTTACTGTGATGCAAGTGTTTTCGCCTTCGGGGACCATATAGGGGATAGGTTTGACAGTGTGCCTCTCTAACCTAACCTAATTGTAGGCCCCCTATATGCTCCCTTCACCCCCTGCCTTAGGGCATTCCCTCTGCGTTGCCTTGCTCCCCCTACCACGTAAGGGGATCAGCTCATACCAAAGTACTTATCGCTTCTCTGTCCTCCCTAAGGGAATCATCCCCCCTTAGGGCTGCGTCCGAGAATGAGGAACGGCCTGCCCTTCCTCTATTGCTGAGGCTAGGCTTCCTGACCTTCCCTGCAATGCGATACGTCTTCCATCCTTCCTAGTTCAGGGTGTAACATCCCTGCTCTAGGTTAGGCTTGGGGGGAGTTAGTTCTGTGCCTTGCTGAAACGGTACCCATGCACCGTTCTCAGACAGGCTGCCTAACCTTCGGCTAGGGAGCGTTCTCCCTTCCTTGGTGGCCGCTTTGGTACAGAGCCTCTCCTATAGAAGACCCTTCTTCTTCTCCCCTCCGCACCTATCTCTTGTATGGCCTAGCCTATACTTAGGTTAGTCTATACCTATCTGTCCCCTGTCCTACAACTCCTCCTTAGGGTGGAGTGATAGGGCTACCTTGAGTCCCTGTGTGCAGTCCGTTCTGGTACATATACCCTTCATAGTGTCCTATGGGGTTAGCCACTGGATGCGTTTTGTCCGCAGGGGTTCTCCCCCCTCTTGGGTGTTCCCTAGCCCTCCCTTGGGCTACCCTGGCTCCCGGCCGCCTGCGGCCCCTGCCACTGGATGATAGGGCTAGCCTCTATCATGGGTACGCCCATTCAGGTGGGATGTCTTGGGGTCCGTGTCCGTACCCCTACATCCCTCCTTCTGTCTCTTTCACTGTCCTGGTGCCAGTCCCTTGCCGCCTCCCCTGTCGGTGATACCCACCTCCCACCCTTGGTGACACATTCCTTGCCCCCTGGGCCATCAGTCCTCCGTGTGCCGGGGGACTGCCGCCTCCCGTCGGCGTACAGCCGATGGCCTTCCCTCATACCTCATAGCTTCGGTCGTCCGTCCATCGGTCCGCCCCCCGGAGTGCCGGCATCCACTGCCGGCAGTCCGGTTCTGCTATAGCCCTTCCTTGTCCCTGTCACCAAGCCGACAACCTGCCGGCGTGCCGCCGTTGTGCCGGGGGCCGCCATCCTGGCATTATTCCTGACTTATATATTTGTCTTCCCTAATGCCAGAAACTCTGCTGGAGCGGCCTCCGGCGTGCCGTCGGTTTGCCGGAGCCTTCCGGAGGCGTCAAAGCGACTTGCACCCCTTCTCCTAGCTATCATCTCATGTTGATAGCCCTACATTGCAACCAGATGGTTTGACTACATAAATAGATAGGTATTATCTTACCATTCTATTAATAACCTTGCTGTCTTCTTGCATATCACAAATTTCCAGCATGCTGTGTGTATCTTAGCACGGCTAGTTGCAGGAAACCGTTACCCTATGGGATCGTCTACGTTCCCAATTCTATGGTCTGAGTGGCCTCAGTCCCAGTTTTATATCCTTGGAAATTCCTACTAGAATTCCCCCTGCCTCCCTGGCAATCTATGAAGAATTCTGCCCTGTGCCCTCGGTCACAAACAAATTGCCTATGGATAAGGTTACGGTAACCAGCCGGGCGGGTTACACGGAGTATGTGTCTATCTCCTTCATTTCCGCCCACTCTCAAAACATCACATTGTTTATACCACTTAATATTAAGTTAAAGATTAATCCTTTAATATTTAAATTTATGACTGCCCCATACTCATGTTCTCTTTCTCTTACAGGAGGAGTACGTGAAGTGCGATCACGGCTTCTGTGCAGTGAAGCGCCCGCACTTCTACTGGCACACGGCGTGTAGGACCCACGCACCTTGCGCCAACAAGAAAGGCGATCTGAAGTTTTGGGACCCGCAGAACTGTACAGTCTGCAAGGACCGCCTGGTCGAGGCGTTCAATAATCCTCCCTCAGCGGAGGTTAGGGACACTTCTCGAGAGAAGCTATGCAAATGGGTGCGAGGCTTCCAGAAGAACGTCACTGGACCATACTTTGCAACTGAAGACTTGAGGGCCTTGCTTTTCCCGAAGGCATCCCCAGACTCTGTGGTCCCCAAGGCTCAGATCCCCACTGTCCAGATAACGGTGGAACCCGATGTAGTCATGGCCCAGTCCATGCACGAGTGTCGCCTGGATACCGACAACGCGGAACGTATGTCGGAGGTGTCGGAGACCACGGAGAGGAACCTCATGGCCGAAGAACTGGACTATGAGGAAGACCAAGTGGAATACACCGAGTCGGAGCAAGAGGTCACTCCGCCTTCCACCCCCGCCCCAACTCCTACACCGACGGATGTATCACTCCCGTCTACCTCCGCCACCCCGGACCCCATCCCATCCAGCGCCCAGGAGATGTTCCGTATGCTCGAATCTCTTATGGACAAGAAACTCCGTTAGACACACGAATACATCAGGACCATGGGAAGTTCAAAGGAGCCGAAAAGGATTTCGGTTAAGGACCTCCCGGCATGTTCGCACGCCAATCCCTGGAGGTATGCCGAGCACATGCCTATCGCAACGGGCAGGATCTTCGTCAGTGAGAAGGTCGGCTCGGTTGCCCTGGAAGAAGTGGAATTCTTCCCGAGTTTTGAGGCTTATCCGGACTGTTACGTCCGACTTCGATCCGAACCTGCCTCTAGAGAAGAGACCGAACCTAAGGAGGTGATAGTGTTCGATCTCCCGAAGGCCCAGGCTATGCTGGCCAATGCTGTTAAAAGTAGGGGTTTTACCTGCTCAAAGCTTCCGGCGCTGAGCAAGAAGCACCCTACCTACGTCGCACCAGATGATGCGATCCTCCCCTTCATGGAAAAGGCCTTCGCTGCGGTACACAAGGCAGTGGAAGAAGGGAAACCTTGCCCTGCACTGGAGGAATGCAGACCCTTCTCCCTGATTACTCCCCCCGATGTTCGACACTGGAAAGATGTCCAGCATACTTTCGTGGTGGGGAAACTAGATCCTGACGTTGCTGGACGTCAGTTTAACGAAGACCTCCCGAAACTTAATGACCATCTCCTTCGTCGGGAACATGATACGAAGGAAAGGCTCGCCACATCTATGTCCCTCCAAGTACAGCTCAAAGTCATGGCCGGTGACACTAGGGTCCCTGACTACTACATGGTCCTTGCCAAAACCCATTTGGCGACCGTAGTTAAAGACCTGTACAGCTTCATGAAGGCTCGTAGAGCCTGTCGTGAATTTGTGTTCTCCAGTGCCACAGTGAGACACGAACCCCGGAGGCTGATTTCCTCCAACATCTGGGGTAAGCACCTCTTTCCCTCTGCCCTTCTGAAAGAGATCATCGACAAGGCCGCCACGGAGAACAGGAACCTTCTCCATAAGTGGGGCATGTCGAAGAAGAGGAAATACGACGGCCCTCAACCTAAGAGGAAATCCTCCAAGCAGAAACCCCAGCAACGTCAACAGAGACGGCAGTTTCCGGGACCCGCTACTCCCCAAGTGGCAGCTCAGCCACAGCAGAACTTTCAGCTGGTCACCCAACCGGCCTTGTCACAGTCGCCGGTTTTCACCCCTGCTTTCGAGCAACAGACGACTACCTTTCGTCCCAAAGGTAGAGGCTCAAACAGAGGTGCAGGCAGAGACGCATCTCGCCGTCCCTCCAGAGGCTGAGAAGGAAGGGGAGCTAGCGGCCGAGGCAGTAAACCCTCGGGACACCAGAAGCAATGAAGTGCTTCCGGTGGGAGGAAGACTCCGCCAATTCCAGGATCGTTGGACCTTCGATCCCTGGGCACACAGCATCTTCAAGAAGGGTCTAGGCTGGAGTTGGACTTAACCACCCCCAACCTTCCAGCAATTCTTCCAACAATCAACCCCCCTTCTGGAAGAATATGTCCTAGATCTCTTGAACAAGAAGGTGATAAGGAGGGTAAAGTCAACCAGGTTCAAAGGGAGACTGTTTTGCGTCCCGAAGAAGGACTCCGATAAGCTCAGAGTCATTCTAGACTTATCCCCCCTCAAGAAGTTCATAGCGAACAACAAGTTCAAGATGATGACTCTTCAACAGATAAGGACCCTTCTGCCTCAAGGTTCCTACACGGTCTCCATAGACCTGGCGGATGCCTACTGGCACGTTCTAATGAACCATCACGCTTCCTCCTACCTAGGATTTCGACTCCAAAGGAAAAGCTACGCCTTCAGGGCCATGCCCTTCGGCCTCAACGTGGCCCCTCGGATCTTCACAAAGCTGGCGGACGCCATCGTTCAACAGCTTCGCCTCCGAGACGTCCAGGTGATGGCCTACCTCAACGACTGGCTAGTCTGGGCTCCATCGCCCGAGGATTGTTTAAGATCCTGCAACAAAGTTACCCAGTTCCTAGAACACCTGGGATTCAAGATAAACGCGAAGAAATCCAAGCATAAATTCTAACTCGATTGATTTCAATTAACGCTAACAGCGTTTGGTTAACTTTAAACGGACGTTGATGTGAAGAACGACTTCCCTCTTCATTCAGCCAGTAACCTTATCTCGCTCATACTAACAAGTAGTTGAATCACATTTGCCGGAACTAACCCCTCTCCCTTTTTTCTCCCCGTTATCCCCAGGGTGTGAAGAATTTTCTTCACTCTTCTTCTTTTAATCGTATTTTTAGCTCTCTTCTGCTAATTCTATAGCTACCCCTTAAATGTTCTCTCCTACATTCAATTTTCTTTAACGAAACATAGGAAGGACTAATCTAAACTTGTTGACAGTGGCGCACGCCATGCTCGTGACGTCACAGCGTAGATACGCACAACAGATGGCCTTAGTTGTAACCCCGGCGTATGTTGGTTCTTTCCTTAAACTACATGGGTCGAGATTAAACTCCTAAACTGAATTTTAAATATAAATTTCAATACTGCTGAATTAATGCATCTTATATTTCTCAATACCAATTAAGGTTTGTTAATTTTAAGATGTATGCCCATCGTACCAGTCCATTGCTAATTAATCATTTAAAATATTATTTTTAGCAAGCCAGAATAGGTAGGATTGTTGTATATATAAACTCCCTCAGAGCAGCAAGATTTATCTGAGTATTTAGTACAAAATCCTGCCTCCTCTGCACTCCTTGCAACAATATATTGCCCTGTCCTTAAGTCCCGATATGGCAACCCCAATGGATTACCGTGCGCATCAAGCTCCTCACCTGTCTGGAAAGGTGAAGCCAGGTGATCTCTTCGACCGTAGAGTCGGACCCATTCATCAAGAAGCTGCCCTAGCCTGCTGACCTGCCTGGTCATCGAACCCGTGCACTTCTGGCTCACCCCCATCCTATCCCACTCTCCCAAACGTGACTCACCAAGGAGTCCTGTTACTGCCGGTCGGAGAGATTGAGAAGAAGAGGACCCTGGGATACCATAGTTGTAGCCAACAAGGATTCTTGGGGTGAGCCAGGCAAGAGGGCAACGTGCCAATTAGTGCGACAACCAGGTCAACAGCTATCACGGGCATAGGACTAATCTTCAAAGGAGTGCAGGTACTACATCAATGGCCATTTAGTTTTCCCCCATTTTTTTTTAGCTTAGACTAATTTTAATTTTATAGGGAACCTGGCTAATTACACTATTCGGACTGTGTGCGGTGGGATTGTGTGTATATATATTTTTTCTATACAATTTTTGCCTTTTGAGACTAACACAGTCTCTGGGTCACATGGGCCACGTGTCCGACCCCATTTCGATTTTTTATTATTGCAGACCACGTGTCTAACTAACTAATTTCCATCATTTTGAATTGCTTTCAATTTGCATTTCTTTTATGATATTTTTGTGTTGTTAAGATGTCCGTTTTGTTTTTATGTAAATTTGTGAAATAAATCAATATTAGGTTAACTAAACCTCCTTAGTATTTTTGCTCCCTCATTTATTTAATGTTTAAACTGGGAATATTTGAAGAGTAAGTCTATAGGTGGTAACAGCGAGAAACTTTGCATTAATATATTTGCTTCGAAGGTAAAGATCCTTATCTTTAAACTTTTAAACTACTTTACATCACTGCTCCCATTTTGGATTTTGTCATCCTTACATTAACGTAAAATAACTGTCCAGCATTTCATTGGGGTAGCTGGGACGGAGCCGGAACAGAGCCTGAGAATGAGATGACTATAGACCTGACAAAGCTAGAGTAGGCCATAAATTATTGACATTTCTACGTGTGGAGTACTCCGGCCTCTGGACAGTAAATTTCACTTTTGTATTTGAGAGTGATGGTTAGTGAATTGTGACAGTAAAGTATTAGCAGGGTGTCTGTGCCCCGAGAGTAAGTGCTCATATCCTCCCCTGTTGAACTTTATGTAACTGTTATAAGGAGACTTTCCCGGACTAAGTTCCCACTCAGAACACATACCATAAAAAATTCTCCACAGCATCGTCTCTGAATTTCTTTCAGAGTATGGATTTCGAAAGCCTCAAGAGTTTCACAGGATGGAAATCCTCGCGTGTTTTCTTCAAGCATTACGCGAAACAAGTGCATGAAGTCAAACATTTCGTGGTACCTGCAGGTAGTGTTATGAAACCTGCACCTAACTCTGCATAGAACAGTGAGTTACTTGGGACTCTAACTCCTCGGGTGCCTATGTTGACCCTCACGTGATACGTAGTGAATTCAAAGACACTTAGTGTTTTTCATAAACTGTTCTTCTCTCTCAGGTTAAATGTCATAGTCGTCACATGAGTGCCGTATGCCTAGTGCATGATGTGTTTTTCTTTTAAAAGACTAATGTTCCTCTGGAACCCGTGCTTTCTAATAATTTGAAATTTCCTTTCAGATTCAAGAGCGAAGTCTTTCATTGCTATGTACATTATAATTTTATTGTAAATACCTTTACATACCTTATTGCATTTATTACCATATTCTGCAATTGTGAAATAAAATTTCTATTCTATTTACTTGTGCGTCTCAATCCGCTCTTACTTATACTTTCATAGTATAAGTAGGAGCGGATATGGTTGTCATAGTTTCATTATCCTTCCCCTTTTCCTCTATAATACAGATGAAGATAATGGGGTCAATCCCTATTATATACTCACCCTTGCTATGTAATATTCCTAACTGAATACTTACTTGCGCTATACCTTCGAGACCAGACTGTTCTCCTTATAATATACAGTGCCTAACCACCACTTGTCTGTTTTTTGAGAATGTTCCTATACGAATAGCAACCATTCTGTCTTGTCTCCGAGTTCTTCAGGTTCTCCCCGCAAGGTGGGTAGCCCTTCAAGAACCACTTTGATCCTCAGCATGGTCCGTTGGGACTTCTCTGCCAAGGGGGGCAGGGAGTTTCAGCCCCACGGTACCTCTATCAAGATTACCATGCTTACTCTATTCAAAGCCCTCGGCACTTACACTAAAGGGGAAAATCTACCATGATACATTGATTCTCGGGTATTCTTCCATCAGGACGCCATGGTTTGAGCCCAAAAAACGGATTTTGAGCGAAGCGAAAAATCTATTTTTGGGTGAGATAGCCATGGCATCCTGATGGACCCTCCCTGCTACTTCGTCCAGCCTTTCAGGTCCCACCCTGTCCTACTGTATCATGGTGATCGGCAAGCAACTGGCTTCAGGATGAGGACGGACGTGACGTCATTTAGCAATGGCGCCCGTTTGTTTACGTCTTGAGTACCAAAAGTAGCCACGGACGAGATTAGCTGTGGAACGGCTCCCCAGCTATTCTTCGCCCCTACACATCGAAGTGTTAGCTCTATGTGGGGTGCAGATAGCTATGTGGCGCGTTAATACATGCGTCCCCTGTTGTTATACAATGTCTTAAAGGGAAACCTTTAGGATACTCGCTCCAGAAGTTAGAATTCTGTGATAACCTGTGGTTAAATTCTCTGGGTGAGATAGCCATGGCGTCCTGATGGAAGGTTCCTTATTGGTAGCTTCCTCATTCTCAGACGCAACCCTAAGGGGGGATCATTCCCTTAGGGAGGACAGAGAAGCGATAGGTACTCTGATATGAGCTTGATCCCCTTACGTGGTAGGGGGAGCAAGGCTACACAGAGGGAATGCCCTAAGGCAGGGGGTGAAGGGAGCATATAGGGGTCCTACATTTAGGTTAGGTTAGAAAGGCACACTATCAAACCTATCCCCTATATGGTCCCTGAAGGCGAAAACACTTGCATCACAGTAAACAGTATCATAAAATAATGCCACTATCTTCATAACTTAACCTAGGATCACTGTAATATATCATGCATGAACACTGATGATAAAACTCTGGCCTAGGGGCTAGGCTAGCGATCTGGTATGGGGTCAGGCGATGACCAATAAAAGAGCGTCAAAACACGATATATAAAGTTCCTAGCTATGAAGACTAAATAACTAATAGTATCGATTCGTTAATAAGGCCGGAAAAGCTGTTGAGGCTAGCTAAATAAGGCATGCAAGACAACAACGACGCCATAAAATGGCGTGTCCGGTAGCAGCACAGCTCTGCCAAAAAACATAAAATATCTCGAAAAGTAAAAGTTACTTTACGGTCAGAGCTTATTTAAACAATACTGGAACCTGGTACTCAACTTTCCAGAAGAAGGCGAGGCCGAGGGTAGAGACATGGCTAAGATGCAAGTCGATAAAGTAAGCACAGGGAAAATCCGTCTTAGTAAGGCAAGCTACTATGCGAAGGATGAGGACGGACGTGACGTCATTTAGCAATGGCGCCCGTTTGTTTACGTTTCGAGTACCAAAAGTAGCCACGGACGAGATTAGCTGTGGAACGGCTCCCCAGCTATTCTCTTCCCCTACACATCGAAGTGTTAACTCTATGTGGGGTGCAGATAGCTACGTGGCGCGTTAATACATGCGTCCCCTGTTGTTATACGATGTCTTAAAGGGAAACCTTTAGGATACTCGCTCCAGAAGTTAGAATTCTGTGATAACCAGTGGTTAAATTCTCTGGGAATATCTAGTAGTTTATATACCCAAGGAAGCTACCAAATAGGAACCTTCCATCAGGACGCCATGGCTATCTCACCCAAAAATAGATTTTTCGCTTCGCTCCAAATCCGTTATATGGCTTGCTATTTTTTTAAGTGTGGGAAATAATTCCAGGAAAGGCCTCCCCGTTTCTGATTTCCGGACCCGAGACTGAAGGATGAGCGCCAACACTCTCACACTTGACAAACTAAAGAACCGCAACGAAGACGGTTTGCTTTCCCTACACACGTTTAAGTCCAAAGATTATTCTATACCGGGACTGTCGGCACCGATATCACCTTGATGTTCAGACGCTACTCCAAGGCGTAGAATAGTAAATCCCAATCAAGTGTGGTTGGACTTAATCAGTTACGTTAATGACAGTTTCACAAAGAGTTAGGGGGAGCAGTACTGTAAAAGTCAAAACGTCCTAAGGACCACCGGGAGGTAATACCGTAGAACATTACAATAAAGGATTGACACCGAAAGCTTTAGATTGACGTAAATATAAACTTACCCTTAAGTCATATCTCACCTCATGTGATAAACGGATTTTGAGCGAAGCGAAAAATCTATTTTTGGGTGAGATAGCCATGGCGTCCTGATGGAAGGTTCCTGTTTGGTAGCTTCCTTGGGTATAAGACTACTAAGATATTCCCAGAGAATTTAACCACAGGTTATCACAGAATTCTAACTTCTGGAGCGAGTATCTCAAAGGTTTCCCTTTAAGACATCGTAATACAACAGGGGACACGCATGTCTGAACGTGCCACATAGCTATCTCCACCCCGAACAGAGTTAATGCTTCGGTGTGTAAGGGCTGAGAATAGCTGGGAGCCGTTCCACAGCTAATCTCACTCGTGGCTACTACTGATACTCGAGACGTAAACAAACGGACGCCATTGCTCTAATGACGTCACGCGCGTCTTTATCCTGGCGCCAGTTGCTGCCCATCACCATGATACAATTGTGTAGGGTGGGAACAAACTGAACGAAGTAGTAGGGAGGGTCCATCAGGACGCCATGGCTATCTCACCCAAAAATAGATTTTTCGCTTCGCTCAAAATCCGTTTTTTGGGCTCAAGCCATGGCGTCCTGATGGAAGAGTACCAGAGAATCAATGTATCGTGGTAGATTTTCCCCCAGAGTTAAGTGCCTAGGCATTGACAAAACAGCAAAGTAATCTTAGGTAAGAACCATAGGAACGAAGTATCCTGCCCCCCATTGGTAGGAAGTTCCCATGGGCTATGCCGACGTCAAAGTGGTATTGAAGGGCTATTCATCTTGACAGAAGAACTTTTAAGAACTTAGAGATGAAGCAGAATGTTTGATATTTGTATAGGAACATTCTGAAGTAGGCCAGTGGTGGTTGGGCACTGTGTATAGAGTTCATCTCCTGATTATCAGAAGTAAGTATTCGTGTAGGAACCTTACTGAGACAAGGTGAATATAATTTAGGATTAGACATCTTAAATTCTTCATGACCATAAGGAGGAATAAATAAAACTATGACAGTATGTATTTCATAGTAAGTAGGAGCTGAAAGAGACGCATAAGTAATAAAATAGAAATTTTATTTCACAATGCAGAAATTAAATAATTTACAGCAAAAGTAAAGTTCATTTACAGTAATAATAATGTACATAGAAATAAAGGCTTGCTCTTGAATCTGAAAAGGAATTTCAGGATTAGTAGGTACTCGTTCTCGAGGAACGCAAGTCTTTAAACAACACATCATGCTCAAGGCATGCGGCACTTGTGTGACACTATGACATTTCACCTGGGATAAGAACAGTTATAAAAGCACTAAGTGTTTTTAGACATCACTATGAATCACTCGAGGGTCAACATAGGCACCCGAAGAGTTAGAGTCCCAAGTAACTCACTGTTCTACGCAGAGTTAGGTGCAGGTTTCATAACACTACCTGCGGCTACCACAAAATGTTTGATTTCGTGCACTTGTTTCGCATAATGTTTAAAGAAAACTCGCGAGGACTTCCAGCCCGTAAAGTTTTTAAGGCTCTCAAAGTCCATGCTCTGAAAGAAGTTCAGAGAAGATGCCACTTTTCTAGGATCATGACCAGCGGGTGTACTGTTCGGATCCGCTCTGCGAATGAAGTAGGTGATTTTCGCTCTTAATTGTTTCAGTGACAGGTCGCTGCCCGATGTTTCTCCTTTGAAGAGTTGGCCTCCACCAAAGTTCGAAGTTCTGCGAAGATAGACCTTGAGACTCTCTACTGGACATAGAGAGACATCCTCCTTCAGGGGGCATATTCTCCAAGGGCCCCATCTTTTGGTGGGTAATTCATTTTTGGCGAGAAACGTCGGATCAGGGGAGAGGGTCACTTCTCCTGAATCAGCAAACAGGATGTGTCCCTCTTCTCTTGATAATGCCACTATTTCGCTGACTCGAGCTCCCGAGGCGAGAGCAAATAAAAATATAACTTTCTGAGTCAGATCCTTGAGGGGGCATGAATCATTGTCCAAGTTGGAGGCGAAATGGAGCACCTTGTCTAGTGACCAGGAGATCGGTTTCGGAGGGGGTGCTGGGCGTAGGCGAGCACATGCTTTTGGTAATTTGTTAAAGATGTCGTTGGACAGATCAATTTGGAAAGCATATAGAATTGGTCTAGTCAAAGACGATTTGCAGGTTGAAATCGTATTGGCTGCTAATCCTTGTCCATGAAGGTGAATGAAGAAGGACATACAGAAATCAATGGTGATTTCTTTAGGATTTTTTGCTTTAACAAAGGAGACCCATTTCCTCCAGGATGATTCATATTGCCGTCTCGTGGATTCGGTCTTGTATTCCTCTAGGAAGTCTAGACTTTTCTTCGAGATCCCAAACCTCTTCTTTGCGGCAAGGGAGAGAAAATCATGAGATGAAGGTCCTTGATTTTCGATGATGAAGCGAAGACAGTCGACTTCTGTACTTGTTGAGAGAGAACTGGGCCCGGGAGAGGGATCAGCTTGGGCTGCAGCTCCGGGACCAGGGGGTACCAGTTGCTCCGGGGCCACTTGGGAGCCACTAGGGCCGCTGTCCCTTTGAAGGTTCTCAGTTTGGAGAGGACTTTCAACAGAAGGTTGGTGGGAGGGAACAGGTATATCTTGGACCATCTGTTCCAGTCCAGTGACATGGCGTCCACCGCTTCTGCTTTGGGGTCCTCGTACGGGGCTACGTACAGAGGAAGTTGATTGTTGTCGCTCGTTGCAAAGAGATCTATCTGAAGTTCTGGGACTTGATGAGAGATGAAGGAGAATGATCTTGCGTCTAGAGACCATTCCGACTCTATCGGGTTTGTCCGAGATAGAGCATCCGCTGTCACGTTGCGGAATCCTTGTAGGTGAACTGCAGACAGGTGCCACTTCTTCTTCTCCGCCAGACGGAAGATTGGGAGAAGCACCTGATTTATCTGGGGCGATCTTGAGCCTTGGCGATTGAGACAACGAACTACCACCGAGTTGTCTAGGGTTAGACGGATGTGGATCGAGGGCGGCGGGGATAACTTCTTCAGAGTAAGAAGGACCGCCATGGCCTCCAAGATGTTTATGTGGAACGTCTTGAATAGTGGAGACCAGGTCCCTTGAGCTTGTTTCAGGTGGGAGTGACCTCCCCAGCCCTCCAGTGAGGCATCCGTGTGGATGTTGAGTGATGGAGGAGGGTGTTGGAGAGGAATGGACCTTTTCAGGGCCTTTGCTTCCGACCACGGCTTTGGGAGGCGTCGAAGTCTGTTTGGAAGCCGTCTCTTGAGGTCTCTTCGAGCGATGGATGCCGATCGTCTCCAGACTCCCGCGGCATCCTTTAGCTGTGCGCGAAGCACTGGGTTTGTCACTGAGGCGAATTGTAGAGAGCCTAGAACTCGTTCCTGCTGTCGTCTTGAAATGCGTTTGGATTTCAGTAGTCGCTTGACAGACCCTGCTATTTCCTTCCTTTTCTTCTGGGGGATGGAAAGGCGGTGTGACTGAAGATTCCAGTGGATTCCCAGCCACTGAAACTTCTGAGCTGGAGAGAGGCGAGATTTCTTCTCGTTGATCTTGAATCCCAGGTGTTCTAGGTACTGGGTAACTTCGTCGCAAGACTTTGCACACTCTTCGGGCGATGGAGCCCAGACTAGCCAGTCGTCGAGGTAGGCCATCACCTGGACGTTTCTTAGGCGGAGCTGTTGTACTATGGCATCCGCCAGCTTTGTGAAGATCCGAGGGGCCACATTGAGGCCGAATGGCATGGCCCGGAAGGCGTAGCTTTTCCTTTGGAGTCGAAATCCTAGGTAGGAGGAAGCATGATGGTTCATTGGAATGTGCCAATAGGCATCCGCCAGGTCTATAGAGACCGTGTAGGAACCTTGAGGCAGAAGGGTCCTTATTTGTTGAAGCGTCAGCATCTTGAATTTGTTGTTCTCTATGAACTTGTTGAGGGGGGATAAGTCCAGAATGACTCTGAGCTTGTCTGAGTCCTTCTTGGGAACGCAAAACAGTCTCCCTTGGAACCTGGTGGACTTTACCTTCCTTATCACCTTCTTGTTCAAGAGGTCTAGAACATATTCTTCCAGAATGGGGGTCGATTGTTGAAAGAACCGCTGGAAGATTGGGGGTGGTTGCACCCAACTCCAGCCTAGACCGTTCTTGATGATGCTGTGTGCCCAGGGATCGAAGGTCCAACGATCCTGGAATTGGCGGAGTCTTCCTCCCACCGGAAGCACTTCATTGCTTCTGGTGTCCCGAGGACTTGTTGCCTCGGCCGCTAGCTCCCTTTCCTCCTCTACCTCTGGAGGGACGACGAGATGCGTCTCTGCTTGCACCCCTGGACGAGCCTCTACCTTTGGCATGAAAGGTAGTGGATGGTTGCTCAAAGGCAGGGGTGAAGACCGGTGACTGTGACAACACCGGTTGGGGGACCAATTGAAAGGTCTGCTGTGGTTGGGCAACCACTTGGGAGGTAGCGGGTCCCGGAAACTGACGTCGTTGTTGACGTTGCTGGGGTTTTGGCTTCTGAGGTTTCCTCTTAGGCTGAGGTCCATCGTCCTGAGAGGGTTTCCTTTTTCTGGACATGCCCCACTTGTGGAGAAGGTTCCTATTCTCCGTGGCGGCTCTGTCAGTTATTTCCTTGACAAGGTCAGAAGGAAACAGGTGCTTTCCCCAGATGTTGGAGGAAATCAGCCTCCGGGGTTCGTGTTTCACGGTGGCACCGACAAACACGAATTCACGACAGGCTCTACGAGCCTTTATGAAATGGTACAAGTCCTTCATTACTGTAAGTAAGTGGGATTTGGCTAGTACCATGTAGTGATCAGGTACTCTTGTGTCACAGGCCATAACTTCAAGTTGGACTTGATGAGAAAGAGATGCCGCAAGCCTCTCCTTCGTGTCTTGTTCCCGGCGAAGGAGGTGATCATTGAGCTTAGGGAGGTCCTCATTAAACTGACGTCCGGCGACGTCAGGATCGAGCCTACCCACGACGAAAGTATGTTGAACATCTTTCCATTGTCGAGTGTCAGGGGGTGTCACGATGGAGAAGGGTCTGCACTCCTCCAGTGCAGGGCAGGGTTTTCCTTCTTCCGCCGCTTTAAGGCATGCAGCTAAGGCCTTTTCCAAGAAAGGAAGAACCGCAGTGTCAGGTGCGACGTATGTAGGATGCTTCTTGCTCAAGGCAGGAAGCTTAGAGCAGGTAAAGCCCCTGCTCTTAAATGCGGAGGCTAGCATAGCCTGGGCCTTTGCGAGATCGAACACTATCTCTTCTTTAGGTTCGGTCTCCTCCTTCGAGGCAGGTTCGGAACGAAGCCGGACGTAACAGTCCGGGTAGGCCTCGAAGCTTGGGAAGAACTCCACATCTTCCAACGGGACCGTGCCAATCTTGTCACTAACAAAGATCCTGCCGGTCGCAATAACCATATGCTCTGCATACCTCCACGGGTTGGCATGAGAGCAAGCTGGGAGATCCTTAACCGAAATCTTCTTCGGTTCTCTGGATCCAATCATTGACCTGATGGACTCCTGGTTCTCCTTCAGTCTGTCGTCCATGACAGCTCTAATCAGCCGGATCAGTTCTTGGGTAGACGAAGAGGGATCCGGGGTCGAGGAGGTAGACGGAATGGACACATCCGTCGGTGTAGGAGTAGGCGGAGGGATGGATGAGGGAGGAGCTCCAAGCTCCGACTCGGTGTATTCCACCTTGTCTTCGTCCTCTTCGGCTCCTTGAGCCATAAGCGTCTTCTCCGTGTCTTCCGAGACGTCAGAGATCTGTTCATCATCCTCGGAATCTAAACGACACTCATGCATGGACTGAGCCATGACCACATCAGGTTCCACCGTAATTTGGACAGTGGGGATTGCTTCTTTCGGAACCACTGAGTCAGGGGAGGCCTTAGGGAACAACAGGGACCTCAGTTCTTCGGTGGCCAGGTACGGTCCGGTAGCATTTTTCTGAAAGCCACGCACCCACTTGCGCAGCTTTTCACGAGAAATGTCTCTAACCTCCGCTGAGGGAGGGTTATGGAAGGCCTCAACTAGGTGGGCCTGGCAGACCGTACAATCCAGTGGATTCCAGAACTTCAAATCCCCTTTCTTGTCTGCACAAGGGGCGTGAGTCCTGCAAGCCGTATGCCCGTAAAACTGCGGGCGTTTCACAGCGCAGAAGGCGAAGTCACACTTCATCTGCTCCTCCTGTGGAAGAAAGAGAAAATGAGTATGGGGGAGTCATAGGAATGACTCTTAAACTAAGTTAATATTAATCATTAATTTTAACTTAGAGAAGGTGTGATGCATAGAGAATGAAAACAGTAAAGGAGAACACGCTCCATGCATCTCGCCCGGCTGGTTACCATAAGCTTGGTCCTGGGATAATCCAAATGACCGAGATCATTGGATATAGTTTCCTAGGATTCCCATTATATTGGAACTCCATGGAAAGCCAAGGACAAGGTTGGGATCGAATTCATTCGGTTCCCAGTTAAGAGCCAGAAGGCCTCATTAAAGGTAACTGCTTCTGGCAACCAGCCGTGCTAAGATGCACATAGCATGCTGGAATTAGAAGAATGCAAAGAGACAGCATGATCACTAATAGAGCAGTACTAGGTACTGATCTTAAAAGCAAAGCAGCTTATCTATTTGCTATGTAGGGCTATCTTAGTCTTATGATAGCTACAGTGAGGGGGTGCAAGTATTCTTGACGCCTCTGGGGCATCCGGCAAGCCGCCGGCATGCCGGAGCCCGCTCCAGCATAGATTCTGGCATTAGAACAGACAATTTTCAAAAGTCAGTTAGATACCAGGATGGCGGCCGCCGGCACAACGGCGGCACGCCGGCAGGGAGCGGCGGCTCCGGCAGCCGGAGGATGCCAGGTTGGTGACTGGGATAAGGATGGTACAGGTAGTATCGGGTTGCCGGCAGTATATGCCGGCACTCCGGTGATCGACCGGCAAGCGGACGATTAGATAGGAGTAGGAGAGCCGCCGGTAGTAGCCGGCGGCAGCCGGCAGTCCCTCGGTACACGGGGGGCTGGCGGCAAGGGTAGGGAAGTCACCAAGAGGGAGGCAGGTATTGCCGACAGTAGAGGCGGCAAGAGACCGGCACCCGGATAGATAGAGAGACAGGGGGAGGGGGGAAGGGATGCAGGAAGTACCGTCAGGGTTCCAGACATCCCTCCCCCTCCCTGAGAGGGTGTACCCATGATAGAGACAGGCTCTAACATCCATAAGCAGGGGTCACTAGGGACCGGGAGCAGGTAGCCCAAGGGAGGGCTAGGGAACACCCAAGAGGGGGGGGGGGGGAGACTCCCCTATGCAGAACTACACTAGTAACTAACCTTATAGGACACTATGAAGGTATATGTACCAGAGCGGACTGCACAGGGAAGCTCGGGTAGCCCTACTCATCCACCCTAAGGAGGATTTGTAGGACAGGGGACAGATGAGTATAAACTAACCTAAGCATAGGCTAGGCTATACAAGAGATAGGTGGGGAGGGAGAAGAGAGAGGTCTTCCCAGGAAGGGTTTCTGTACCAGAGCGGCCACTAAGGGAAGGGAGGACACTCCCTAACCTAAGATCAGGCTGATCGGCTAAAACGGTGCAAGAGTACAGTTTCAGCATGGAACAGAGAAACCTTCCTAACCCGACCTAGAGCAGGGCTAAAAGTCCTGAACTAGGCAAGGAAGAAGACATATCGCTATCGCAGGAAAGTCATAGACTATCCTAGCCATAGAGGTAGGCTAGCCTAACCTCACTCTCAGACGCAATCCTAAAGGGGGTTCATTCCTTTAGGGAGGACTGAGAGGCGATATATATACTCTATTAGACAATTAATCCCTTTACTCAGAAAAGGGATCAAGGCTAAATAGAGGGAATGCCAAGGCAGGGGATGAAGGAAGCATATAGGGGTCCTAAGGTTAGGTTAGGCTAGAAAGAATCACTGACTAGCCTATCCCCTATATGGTCCCTGAAGGCGAAAACATTTGCATCACTAGTCAAAAGTATTGTAAAATAATAATGCCACTATCTTCATAACTTAGTCTAGGATCACTAATAAATCATGCATGAACACTTGTATGTAGGCTCCTGGCCTGGGGGCTATAGTAGCCGACTGGTATGAGGTCAATCGATGACCGATAAAAAGCGTCTAAACACGATATAAAAGTTCCTAGCTATGAAGACTAAATAAACTAATGTATTCGATTAGTATATAAAGCCGGAAGCGTTGTTGTGGCTAACTAAATAAGACATGCAAAACAACAACGACGCCATAAAATGGCGGGTCCGGTAGAGGCACAGCTCTGCCACAAAACATCAATTATTTCGCAAAATAATATTTACTTTACGGCCAGAGCTTAATTAAACAATACTGGAACCTTGTACTCAACTTTCCAGAAGAAGGCGAGGCTGAAGGTAACGACATAGCGAAGATGCAAAGCGATAAAGTTAACACAAGGGAAAATCCGTCTAAGTAGGGCAGCTACTAAACAAAGGATAAAGACGCGCGTGACGTCATTAGAGCAATGGCGTCCGTTTGTTTACGTCTCGAGTATCAGTAGTAGCCACGAGTGAGATTAGCTGTGGAACGGCTCCCAGCTATTCTCAGCCCTTACACACCGAAGCATTAACTCTGTTCGGGGTGGAGATAGCTATGTGGCACGTTCAGACATGCGTGTCCCCTGTTGTATTACGATGTCTTAAAGGGAAACCTTTGAGATACTCGCTCCAGAAGTTAGAATTCTGTGATAACCTGTGGTTAAATTCTCTGGGAATATCTTAGTAGTCTTATACCCAAGGAAGCTACCAAACAGGAACCTTCCATCAGGACGCCATGGCTTGAGCCCAAAAAATCATTTAGTCATTTCAAAATGTAAAGGTCAAGTTAAAAAGTTAATAATTTTAACCTAAAAAACGGATTTTGAGCGAAGCGAAAAATCTATTTTTGGGTGAGATAGCCATGACGTCCTGATGGAAGGTTCCTTCGGTAGCTTCCTTGGGTATATTTAACTACAGGGATATTCCCAGAGAATTAAACCACAGGTTATCACAGAATTCTAACTTCTGGTGCGAGTACCCTAAAGGTTTCCCTATAGGATATTGTATATCAACAGGGGACGTATGTATTAACACGCCACGTAGCTATCTGCACCCCATATAGAGTTAAAACTTCGATATGGAAAGGTGGAGAATAACTGGGGAGCCGTTCCAAAGTTACACTCGTCTGTGGCGGATTTGGTACTCGAAATGTAAACAAACGGGCGCCATTGCTAAATGACGTCACGTCAGTCATCATCCTTCTGCCTGTAGCGCCTTGCTTTAGTCGGATTTCCCTTTGTGTGATTTTCATCGACTTACATCGCCGTTATGTCTTTACCTTCAGCCTCGCCTTCTTCTGGAAAGTTGAGTACCAGGTCCCAGTATTGTTTAAATAAGCTCTAGCCGTAAAGTAACTTCTACTTTTCGTAAAATATTGTGTTTTGTGGCAGAGCTGTGCCGTTCCCGGACGCGCCATTTTTGCATGCCTTATTTAGCTAGCCAGAACAGCTTTATCCGGCCTCTTAACTAATTGATATTGTTAGTTATTTAGTCTTCATAGCTAGGAATTACGTATATCGTGTTTTAACGCTCATCTACTCGGTCGTCGTTCGACCCCATACTAGATCGCTAGCTTAGCCCCTAGGCTAGATAGCCTAGCACTTGTGTTCATGCATGATATATACCAGTGATCCTAGGTTAAGTTATGAAGATAGTGGCATTATTTAACATACTGTTAACTGTGATGTAAGTGTTTTCGCCTTCGGGGACCATATAGGGGATCGGTTTGATTGCGTTTCTTTCCAACCTAACCTAAATGTAGGAACCCCTATATGCTCCCTAATCCCCTGCCTGCGGGCATTCCCTCTGTGTGGCCATGCTTTCCCTTCTATATAGGGGAATCTTGTCTACAATCAGAGTAATTATCGCTTCTCAGTCTACCTTAAGGGAATGATCCCCCCTTAGGGTTGCGACCGAGAAATAAGGAACGGCTCTGCCCTTCCACAGTTGCATCTGGCTGGGTTACTCATCCCTTCCTGCAACTTGCGATGTGTCTTTCAGCCTACCTAGCCTAGGAATTAACTCTCCTTATGTAGGTTAGGCTTTGGGGGGGGGGGGGGGCTAGTTCTGTACTTTTATAGTTTGAGATGGTACTCCTGTACCAATCTCATTCTGGTTACCTAACCTAGGCCAGGGAGTGTTAACTCTATATGGGGTGCAGATAGCTATATGGCGTGTTAATACATACGTCCCCTGTTGATATACGATATCCTAGAGGGAAACTTTTAGGGTACTCGCACCAGAAGTTAGAATTCTGTGATAACCTGTGGTTTAATTCTCTGGGAATATCCCTGTAGTTAAATATACCCGAGGAAGCTACCGAAGGAAACTTCCATCAGGACGTCATGGCTTCAGCCAAAAAATGGCGTTTATTTCCATAAAGTACAACAAGAATTTTCACCTAACTGACACAGAAAAAAACAGCAAAACTACCTAATTGAAATTTGAATAAAGACCGCATGGCATATGAAAAATGAAAAAATGCCAAGAAAATGGTCAAATCAATTAAATCGTAAATCAATAATCAAATAACTAATCAACCAATGAAAGTAAAAATGGTGACTGAAATAATACCAAAAGTTCTACTCACTACTTTGAACACATTCCTCTCGGGCAAAAATTTCAAACTTGATAGAGGGGAACGGGAACACAACTTATAGTAATGGACACGCTATGAATGATTAAACCAGACAGTTTGAGCATGACTTCCTAGCTAAATGTGCACATCGTCAAATAAAGACTAGAAAAAGAGGGGGGACAGTTCCTTGGCCTAGGTTGAGCACCGTTATTTAGTACTCACGCTCTTGAGGGTTGATTGTAGACTAGTGGAAGCATCTTGTGAACTGTTAAGAACATGGTGCATCTTCAGTTCTGCACAGTCTTGTTTTATCTTCGTATGCCTATCTTCTAAACAATGGCCGAAAGTAAGGCATACTGTTGGTCAGTAACTGGTTGACCAACAAGTAGTTGAACCGACGCCCAAGTTACAACGACGTTTCAGATGAAGAGGCTATGCCTACGTCCGCCTTCCACGCTTCCTGGTTTTTAAGTGGGCCGCTCACACGCTTCTGCCTCCCGCCGCTGAGCTGGTTCGAGCCGATCGAGTCTTCTTCAAATTTCCATGAGTACGTGGTTTGCTGAAGGGTGCTTTTTATATATACAAGGATCATTCTTGAAACTCCAGGGGAAAGTAATTATAAAGAAATCCTACTGTCTGGTTTATAAAAATTAATATACATACAAAAAAATTAAGTGGCGTTTAGTGATGTTCAATAACACAGGAAACAATCCTGGCTAAACACTCATAAATAGGTACTGAGATGTAAATAGCAATAAGCTAAGATCAATGAGTTACGTGAATTAAAGAGTTACTTAAATACAAACCAATTGTGGTTAAACATCCAAAGCTTCAAGAGCATTTGGAACAGAACGCAAGCAAGCGCTGTCTTTGAAAATTATCGACGGTCGGTTGCATCGTCAGAGCAATGTACTGTGAGCTCACGAAATGAGAGAAAATCATCTACAGAGGAATGAGGTGATGATAGGTAAAGCATTACAGGGGAATGATGGACATGTTAGCAGCAATGAATATTTAAGGGTATAATAATGAAGGTTACAAAGGAAACAAAAGAAAAAAAAGAGATGCGTAAAAGCCAGAAAATAAAAAAAAATAAAAAATGGAATAACGGGGGTGACTAAAATAAAGCGTGAAAAGAATTTCCACACCCTGCCAAGTAAGAGCGAGAGAGAAGGGAGGTTCCACTAACAAGAGGTGGAGGGTACGGAAGGAAGGGGGCATTCCCCATCCCTTTCAAATTTACAGCACTTTCTGGAATAAGGCACGGGCTTTTTTGTGCTGAGGCTATGTCGTCGTGATGGAAGTAAATAAGATTCACTTTTTGTTCATGAAATGTTTATTATCACTTGGAAGGCATCACATGACAATGATAATATCTGCAATGAAAGATAGCACGATGAGAAATAAAATGGCATTTGCATCGGCAGTCAAAATAAATTCAATATGAAATTACACTGACACCTAACAACATATATGAGTCAGTTAATAAATTCACCGTATACACAGCTAGCTAATGAACCATTTGCTGCTAGCATATAATATATAATAAAGTTTAGCTAAAGTCTATAGACAATAATACTGTACCATATACGCAGCGAGTAAATGAGCTGCCAAACTGAAACACCAGTTGCTTACATTCTCACAAATGAGCGCCAATGTATAGACGACACAATACACATAAATGAAATAGGATCCTATAATGCACATAATGTATAGACGACACAATACACATAAATGAAATAGGATCCTATAATGCACATAAATGAAATAGGATCATATAATAATTATAACATGTACAACAGATATGAATAGACAATCCTCTACCTCCTCCCAAGTTTTTTTTTGGGTACTAATAAGAAAACTCAAAAACAAAACTGAACATGTTAGAGCAATATATGAAAACTACTTTATAAAAGCATATTAGCTATGTGGTTATGGAGTATAGTTGAATGAAAAAACGAATTTTTAGCGAAGCGAAAAATCTATTTTTGGGTGAGATAGCCATGGCGTCCTGATGGAAGGTTCCTTTTTGGTAGCTTCCTTGGGTAAATAACTACTAAGATATTCCCAGAGAATTTAACCACAGGTTATCACAGAATTCTAACTTCAGGAGCGAGTATCCTAAAGGTTTCCCTTTTAAGACCTCGTATATCAACAGGGGACGCATGTATTAACGCGCCACATAGCTATCTACACCCCGAACAGAGTTAATGCTTCGGTGTGTAAGGGCAGAGAATAGCTGGGAGCCGTTCCATAGCTAATCTCATCCGTGGCTACTTTTGGTACTCGAGACGTAAACAAACGGGCGCCATTGCTTAAATGACGTCACGACCGTCTTCATACAGCAGAGCAGGGTGGGACCTAAAAACTGGACGAAGTAGCAGGGAGGGTCCATCAGGACTCCATGGCTATCTCACCCAAAAATAGATTTTCCGCTTCGCTCAAAATCCGTTTTTTGGGCTCAAGCCATGGCGTCCTGATGGAAGAATACCAGAGAATCAATGTATCGTGGTAGATTTTCCCCTATTGGATAAGCGCCAAGGGCTTTGAACAATGTAGCATAGTAATCTTAATAAAAGAAACGTAGGGAAGAATCTTCCTGCCCCCCTTGGCAGAGAAGTTCCCACGGTCATGCCGAGATCAAAGTGGTTATCGAAGGGCTATTCACCTTGCTAGAAGAACCTGAAGAACTTGGAGACGAGACTGAATGGTTGGCATTCGTATCGGAACATTCTTTAGGGCAGACAAGTGGTGGTTAGGCACTGTGTGCTAAGATGGTTAGTTTCGTCTCTAGGGTATGAAGAGTAAGTATTCGTATTGGAATATTACATTGTAAGAGTGAATATATACTAAGGGTTAGGATCTTAGTATCTCCATGAACCATAGGGAAGGGGATAATAAAACTATGACAGGCATATATTTCATAGTATAAGTAGGAGCGGATTGAGACGCACAAGTAATAAAATAGGAATTTTATTTCACAGTTGCATAAAATTTAGAATAAATTACAGCAATAAGTAAAGTTAATTTACAGTGAATTATAATGTACATAGTAATAAAGACTTGCTCTTGAATCTGAAAGGGAATTTCAAATCTATTAGTAGGCACTCGTTCTCGAGGAACGTCAGTCTTTAATTAAAACACATCACGTTCTAGGCATGCGGCGCTTGTGTGACGACTATGACATTTCACCTGGGATAAGAACAGTTATAAGAAAGCACTAAGTGTTTTCGACATCACTATGTATCGTTCGAGGGTTAACATAGGCACCCGAGGAGTTAGAGTCCCAAGTAACTCGCTGTTCTATGCAGAGTTAGGTGCAGGTTTCATAACACTACCTGCGGCTACCACAAAATGTTTAACTTCGTGCACTTGTTTCGCATAATGTTTGAAGAAAACACGCGAGGACTTCCAGCCTGTAAAGCTTTTAAGGCTTTCGAAGTCCATACTCTGAAAGAAATTCAGAGACGATGCAACTTTTCTAGGATCGTGACCGGCGGGTGTACTGTCAGGATCCGCTCTGCGAATGAAGTAGGTGATTTTCGCTCTTAGTTGTTTCAGTGACAGGTCGCTGCCCGATGTTTCTCCTTTGAAGAGTTGGCCTCCACCAAAGTTCGAAGTTCTGCGAAGATAGACCTTGAGGCTCTCTACTGGGCATAGAGAGGCATCTTCCTTCAGGGGGCATATTCTCCAGGGGCCCCATCTTTTGGTGGGTAATTCGTTTTTGGCGAGAAACGTCGGATCCGGGGAGAGGGTAATGTCTCCTGAATCAGTAAACAGGATATGACCCTCTTCTCTTGACAATGCCACTATTTCGCTGACTCGGGCTCCTGAGGCAAGAGCAAAGAAAAATATAACTTTCTGAGTCAGATTCTTGAGAGGGCATGAATCATTATCCAAGTTGGAGGCGAAATGGAGCACCTTGTCCAATGACCAGGAGATCGGTTTCGGTGGGGGTGCTGGGCGTAGACGAGCGCATGCTTTCGGTAGTTTATTGAAGATGTCGCTAGACAGATCAATTTGGAAGGCATACAATAGTGGTCTAGTCAAGGCCGATTTGCAAGTCTAAATCGTATTGGCTGCTAATCCCTGTCCATGAAGGTGAATGAAGAAGGACATGCAGAAATCAATTGTGATTTCCTTAGGATTTTTTGTCTTGACGAAAGAGACCCATTTTCTCCAAGATGATTCGTATTGCCGTCTTGTGGATTCGGTCTTGTATTCCTCGAGGAAGTCTAGACTTTTCTTCGAGATCCCAAACCTCTTCTTTGCGGCTAGGGAGAGAAAATCATGAAATGAAGGTCCTTGATTTTCGATGATGAAGCGAAGACAGTCGACTTCTGTACTTGTTGGGAGAGAACTGGGCCCGGGAGAGGGATCAGCTTGGGCTGCAGCTCCAGGACCAGGGGGTACCAGTTGCTCCGGGGCCACTTGGGAGCCACTAGGGCCGCTGTCCCTTTGAAGGTTCTCAGCTTGGAGAGGACTTTCAGCAGAAGATTGGTGGGAGGGAACAGGTAGATCTTGGACCATCTGTTCCAGTCCAGTGACATGGCATCCACTGCTTCTGCCTTGGGGTCCTCGTACGGGGCCACATACCGAGGAAGTTGATTGTTGTCGCTCGTTGCGAAGAGATCGATCTGAAGTTCTGGGACTTGATGAGAGATGAAGGAGAATGATCTTGCGTCTAGAGACCATTCCGACTCTATCGGGCTTGTCCGAGATAGAGCATCCGCTGTCACGTTGCGGAATCCTTGTAGGTGAACTGCAGACAGGTGCCATTTCTTCTTCTCTGCCAGACGGAAGATTGGAAGAAGCACCTGATTTATCTGGGGCGATCTTGAGCCTTGGCGATTGAGACATCGAACTACCACCGAGTTGTCTAGGGTTAGACGAATATGGATCGAGGGAGGCGGGGAGAGTTTCTTTAGAGTTAGAAGGACCGCCATGGCCTCCAAGATGTTGATGTGAAACGTCTTGAACAGGGGAGACCATGTGCCTTGAGCCTGTTTTTGGTGGGAGTGACCTCCCCAACCCTCCAGCGAAGCGTCCGTGTGGATGTTGAGTGATGGAGGTGGGTGTTGAAGAGGGATGGACCTTTTCAGGGCCTTTGCTTCCGACCACGGCTTGAGGAGAAGTCGAAGTCTGTTTGGGAGCCGTCTCTTGAGGTCTCTTCGAGCGATGGATGCCGAACGTCTCCAGACTCCCGCGGCATCCTTTAGCTGTGCACATAGCACTGGGTTTGTCACTGAGGCGAACTGTAGAGAGCCTAGAACTCGTTCCTGCTGGCGTCTTGAGATCCGCTTGGATTTCAGTAGTCGTTTGACAGACCCTGCTATTTCCTTCCATTTCTTCTGGGGAATGGAAAGGCGGTGTGACTGAAGGTTCCATTGGATTCCTAACCATTGGAACTTCTGAGCTGGAGAGAGGCGAGATTTCTTCACGTTTATCTTGAATCCCAGGTGTTCTAGGTACTGGGTGACTTTGCTGCAGGATTTTAAACAATCCTCGGGCGATGGAGCCCAGACTAGCCAATCGTCGAGGTAGGCCATCACCTGGACGTCTCGGAGGCGGAGCTGTTGTACTATGGCGTCCGCCAGCTTTGTGAAGATCCGAGGGGCCACATTGAGGCCGAAGGGCATGGCCCTGAAGGCGTAGCTTTTCCTTTGGAGTCGAAATCCTAGGTAGGAGGAAGCGTGATGGTTCATTGGAACGTGCCAGTAGGCATCCGCCAGGTCTATGAAGACCGTGTAAGAACCTCGAGGCAGAAGGGTCCTTATTTGTTGAAGAGTCAGCATCTTGAACTTGCCGTTCGCTATGAACTTGTTGAAGGGGGATAAGTCCAGAATGACTCTGAGTTTGTCGGAGTCTTTCTTGGGGACACAAAACAGTCTCCCTTGGAACCTGGTGGACTTTACCTTCCTTATCACCTTCTTGTTCAAGAGATCTAGGACATATTCTTCCAGAAGGGGGATCGATTGTTGGAAGAATTGCTGGAAGGTTGGGGGTGGTTGAGTCCAACTCCAGCCTAGACCCTTCTTGACGATGCTGTGTGCCCAGGGATCGAAGGTCCAACGATCCTGGAATTGGCGGAGTCTTCCTCCCACCGGAAGCACTTCATTGCTTCTGGTGTCCCGAGGGCTTACTGCCTCGGCCGCTAGCTCCCTTTCTTCCTCTGCCTCTGGAGGGACGGCGAGACGCGTCTCTGCCTGCACCTCTGCTTGAGCCTCTACCTTTGGGACGAAAGGTAGTCGTCTGTTGCTCGAAAGCAAGGGTGAAAACCTGTGACTGTGACAAGACCGGGTGGGTGACCAGCTGAAAGGTCTGCTGTGGCTGAGCTGCCACTTGGGGAGTAGCGGGTCCCGGAAACTGTCGTCTTGGTTGACGCTGCTGGGGTTTCTGTTTGGAGGATTTCCTCTTAGGTTGAGGTCCGTCGTCCTGAGAGGATTTCCTCTTTTTTGACATGCCCCATTTGTGGAGAAGGTTCCTATTCTCCGTGGCGGCTTTGTCGGTGATCTCCTTCACAAGGTCAGAAGGAAAGAGGTGTTTACCCCAGATGTTGGAGGAAATCAGCCTCCGGGGTTCGTGTTTCACAGTGGCACCTGCGAACACGAATTCACGACAGGCTCTCCGAGCCTTCATGAAGTGGTACATATCCTTCACCAGGGTTGCCATGTGGGATTTGGCAAGTACCATGTAGTGGTCTGGTACTCTGGTGTCACAGGCCATGATATCAAGTTGGACCTGGTGGGACATGGATGCTGCGAGCCTCTCCTTCGTATCTTGTTCCCGACGAAGGAGGTGATCGTTGAGTTTCGGGAGGTCTTCATTAAACTGACGTCCGGCGACGTCAGGATCTAGCTTTCCCACCACGAAAGTATGCTGGATGTCTTTCCAGTGTCGAGCGTCGGGGGGAGTCACTATGGAGAAGGGTCTGCACTCCTCCAGTGCAGGGCAGGCTTTTCCCTCTTCCACAGCCTTGAGGCACGCAGCGAAGGCCTTTTCCATGAATGGAAGGACTGCTTCGTCGGGTGCGACGTAGGTAGGGTGCTTCTTGCTCAGGGCCGGAAGCTTAGAGCAGGTAAAACCCCTACTTTTAAACGTATTGGCTAGCATAGCCTAGGCCTTCGCGAGATCGAACACTATCTCCTCTTTTGGTTCGGTCTCTTCTTTAGAGGCAGGTTCAGAACGAAGCCGGACGTAACAGTCCGGGTAGGCCTCGAAGTTTGGGAAGAACTCCACGTCTTCCAGGGGGACCGTGCCGATATTGTCGCTGACGAAGATCCTTCCGGTCGCGATAACCATATGCTCAGCATACCTCCATGGGTTGGCATGTGAGCAAGCGGGGAGATCCTTAACCGAGATCTTCTTCGGTTCTTTGGATCCTATCATGGACCTGATGAACTCCTGATTTTCTTTCAGCCTGTCGTCCATGATGGCTTTGATCATCCGGAACATCTCTTGGGCGGATGGCATGGGTTCCGGGATAGCGGAGGTAGACGGGAGAGACACTTCCGTCGGTGTAGGAGTAGGGGCGGTGATGGAAGGAGGAGCGACCTCTTGCTCCGACTCGGTGTATTCCACCTGGTCCTCATCATCTTCCGCACCTATAAGGGTCTTCTCCGTGCCCTCCGAAACATCCGACATGTGTTCGTCGTCCTCGGAATCCAGGTGGCACTCGTGCATGGACTGGGCCATGACTACGTCTGGTTCCACCGTAATTTGGACAGTGGGGATCGAATCTTTGGGCACCACAGAATCAGGGGAGGCCTTTGGGAACAAAAGAGACCTCATTTCTTCAGTGGCCAGGTACGGTCCGGTGGCATTCTTCTGGAAGCCACGCACCCACTTGCGTAGCTTATCCAGAGAAGTGTCCCTGACCTCCGCTGAGGGAGGGTTATGGAAGGCATCAACTAGGTGAGCCTGGCAGACCATACAGTTCAGCGGGTCCCAGAATTTCAAATCCCCTTTCTTGTTAGCACAAGGGGCGTGAGTCCTGCAAGCCGTATGCCCGTAGAAGTGCGGGCGTTTCACAGCGCAGAAGTCGAAGTCGCACTTCATCTGCTCCTCCTGTGAAAGAAAGAGAAAATGAGTATGGGGGGAGTCATAAGAATGGCTCTTAAACTAGGTTAATATTAATCATTAACTTTAACTTGATAAAGGGCGTGATGCACAAAGGATTGAGATAGGAAAGAAACATACTCCGTGCATCCCGCCCGGCTGGTTACCGTAAGCTTTATCCTTGTATAATCCGAGGTGGTCGAATGCACAGGATAGAATTCCAGTAGAAGTCCATAGGGCAAATGGAATTCCATAGGAATTGTTAAGGATAAGGTTGGGACTGAGGCCACTCAGTCCCAAATTAGGGGGCTAAAGGATCCCAAAGGGTAACTGCTTCCGGCAACCAGCCGCGCTAAGATACACGCAGCATGCTGGAAATCTGTAAAATGCAAGAAGACAGCATGATTACCAGTAGAACAGTACTAAGGTACTGATCGATTTACGTAAACAAGCCATCTGGTTGCAGTGTAGGGCTATCAGTATTAGATGATAGCTAGTAGAAGGGGGTGCAAGTCGTCTTGACGCCTCCGGAAGGTTCCGGCAGACCTCCGGCACGCCGGAGGCCGCTCCAGCAGAGTTTCTGGCATTAGGACAGACAATATAAAAGTCAAGAGTAATACCAGGGAGGCGGCCGCCGGCACAGCGGCGGCACGCCGGCAGAAGGAGCGGCGGCTCCGGCAGAAGGAGCGGCGGCTCCGGCAGCCGGAGGTTGCAGGATTGGTGACAGGAACAAGGATGGTTATAGCAGAACCGAGTTTCCGGCAGTGGATGCCGGCACTCCGGGGGCCGGCCGGCGGGCGGACGACCAAGCTATGAGGAAGGGGGAGAGCCATCGGCTGGAAGCAGGCGGCAGTCCCCCGGCACACGGAGGACTGGCGGCCATGGGGATATGGGGTGAGTCACCAAGGTAGGAGGTGGGTATCGCCGACAGTGGAGGCGGCAAGGGACCGGCACCCGGATAGTGAAAGAGACAGAGGGAGGGATGTAGGGGGGTCCGGCCATGGACTCCCAGACATCCCCCCTGAGAGGGTGTACCCATGATAGAGGCTGACTCTATCACCCAGAAGCAGGGGCCGCAGAGGACCGGGAGCTAGGGTAGCCCAAGGGAGGGCTAGGGGACACCCAAAAAGGGGGTGAGACCCCTGCATACAGAACACATCCAGTGGCTAACCCCTTATGACACTATGAAGGGTATATGTACCAGAGCGGACTGTACACAGAAGCTCAAGGTAGCCCTATCACTCCACCCTAAGGAGGAGTTGTAGGACAGTGGACAGATGGGTATAGACTAACCTAAGTATAGGCTAGGCTATACAAGTGATAGGTGGGGATGGGAGAAGAGAAGGGTCTTCCATGGAAGGGGTTCTGTACCAGAGCGGCCACTAAGGAAGGGAGGACACTCCCTAACCTAAGGTAAGGCAGCCTGACTGAAATGGTGCATGGGTACAGTTTCAGCAAGGAACAGAATAAACCCTTCCAAAACCTAACCTAGAGCAGGGATGTACGTCCTGAACTAGGAAGGATAGAAGACATATCGCTATCGCAGGAAAGTCGTAGACTTAGTCCTAGCAATAGAGGAAAGACTAGCCGTTCCTCACTCTCAGGCGCAACCCTAAGGGGGGTTCATTCCCTTAGGGAGGACAGAGAGGCGATAACATACTCTGATAAGAGCTTGATCCCCTTACGTGGTAGGGGGAGCAAGGCTACACAGAGGGAACGCCCAAGGGCAGGGGGATGAAGGAAGCATATAGGGGTCCTACATGTAGGTTAGGTTAGGAAGGCACACTAACTAACCTATCCCCTATATGGTCCCTGAAGGCGAAAACACTTGCATCACAGTCAATAGTATTGTAAAATAATGCCACTATCTTCATAAGTAAGCCTAGGATCACTGATAAAATCATGCATGAACACTAATATAGGCGCTCTGTCCTGGGGGCTATAGTAGCCAACTGGTATGGGGTCAATCGATGACCGGTAAAAAAGCGTCAAAACATGATATAAAAGTTCCTAGCTATGAAGACTAAATAAACTAATATTATCGATTAGTAAATAAGGCCGGAAGCGTTGTTGTGGCTAACTAAATAAGGCATGCAGAACAACAACGACGCCATAAAATGGCGGGTCCGGTAGAGGCACAGCTCTGCCACAAAACAACAAATATCTCGAAAAGTAATATTTACTTTACGGTCAGAGCTTAACTAAACAATACTGGAACCTTGTACTCAACTTTCCAGAAGAAGGCCAGGCCGAAGGTAGCGACATGATAAAGATGCAAGACGATAAAGTACGCACAGGGAAAAGTCCGACTAGTAAGGCGGTCGTGACGTCATTTAAGCAATGGCGCCTGTTTGTTTACGTCTCGAGTACCAAAAGTAGCCACGGATGAGATTAGCTATGGAACGGCTCCCAGCTATTCTCTGCCCTTACACACCGAAGCATTAACTCTGTTCGGGGTGTAGATAGCTATGTGGCGCGTTAATACATGCGTCCCCTGTTGATATACAATGTCTTAAAAGGGAAACCTTTAGGATACTCGCTCCAGAAGTTAGAATTCTGTGATAACCTGTGGTTAAATTCTCTGGGAATATCTTAGTAGTTATTTACCCAAGGAAGCTACCAAAAAGGAACCTTCCATCAGGACGCCATGGCTTGAGCCCAAAAATATAATATCATTAAGATAAATAAAGGGTAGAAAAGTATTGGTCTGTAAAAACGAATCAACACGTATTACAATCATAGTCAGTCAAGTAGGCAGGCTTCTTGCACAGCCTCTGAGGACGATCCGGAAGGGCACTTGGGGGAGCTTGAAAGAAATTATCAGGAGAGGCATCAGGGTGTGCATCATATAGTGCTGGATCAGGTGCCTCTGGGTGGTGAACAGGTGTTATGGGAGTTTGAGGACGTGGTGATGGGAGTGGTGTGGCATCTGTGGGAGATGTATGGCACTTCCAGTTGATCAATAGAGTGCGGTTCTGTATCAGGTTCTGGTGGCGGTGATGGGCGTTGAAGTGATTTCTCGTGCTGGGGAATTGGGTATCCAATGGTTAATCGTGGTCGTCTTGGAATAGCAGGGATGTATTTCCTCAGAAATTGTCTGTTGCGAAGAGTAGCCCTTCCAGAGTCATCGACCCTGACAATGTACTGATCGAATTGACGCACTTCGGACACAACGCCTGTTTTATCCCATTTTAATGGGTTCGGGCCTGTCTGGTTTTGGATGCGGACGTTGTCGCCAACTCTCAATGGCGGGGGCCGCTTTGTGTGCTCGGTCCAGTACTCGGCCATTCTCATATGGCGATTCCGGAGTGCTTCCTCGCGTTGTGCGAGGGTGCTTCTCCAAGTGGGATGGGGGTTGTATTTTCCTGGCAAGATGAGGATGAAATCCTTAATGGGCCTTCCGAAGATACACATAGCTGGGGAAACTTTGGTTTCTTTGTCAGGGGTATTCCGGTATTGAAGGACGGCGCGCTGAAAGGCGTCGATGTTCAGGTTTCCTGTGGGCCCAGTGTTGTCGGTGAGGAGTCTTTTCGCTATTTTAACGCCGACCTCTGCCCTACAATTAGAATGGGGAAAATAGGTTGAGGAAAGACGATGGTCGACCCCCCAAGCCTGAAGGAAATCTTGAGTGATTTTTGCAGAGAACTCTGGGCCACCATCAGAAGAAAGCTCATCAGCGATTCCATATGTTGCGAATATCCTCCGTAGACTGTTGATAAGCCCAGTGGCACCATCTGCTGTGCGTTTGATGACAGGCCAATTTGAATACCTGTCCACTACAACGAGGTACTGTTGTCCTTTGTAGTGGAAAAAATCAGCACAAATATGCTGAAATGGATAGGCAGGAGGGTTTTGTGGATGTGGGGGAAGGGCGGGTTGGGAAGGTGCAATGCGGTTACAGTGATAACAGTTCATACGTGTGTCTTGGAGATCTTTGGAGATGCCGGGCCAAAATACAGACGAATCTGCTCGTGCTGTCATCGAGGTGATTCCCTGGTGAGCCGCATGAAGGGCTTGGAGTACTTGTTTACGAAGGGTGGGGGGGATCACAATTCTGTCTTTGTAGATGACTACACCGTCTACAGTATACAATTCGTGGCGGAACTTATGGTATTCGTGGAGATGCGGTGGTACGTCATTCTTAGCCTCGGGGATGCCATTCTCAATCAGTGAGATCAGATGTTGAAAGTCCGGGCAGCTGTTAGTTGCAGTTTGAACTTTGTCCCACGTCACTGAGCCAAGGGTTTGCATGGATGTAACATGTGCACACTACAGGGCAGAGTCGATATCATCCTTTATCTCATCACTGCAGGAGCGCATGGATGCGATGTCGTCCTGCAAACGTAGTTACATTGGAGGACCATTGCCTGTGGGATGTCGTGAGAGCGTGTCGGCTGCTTTGTGTTTTGTGCCAGGAACATGGACCATTTCGAAGCGGTATCGTAGTGTCCTTTCTTTTAAGTTTTGAAGGTGAGCGTTGGAGATGTCTTCAAAAGATCAATCACCAAAGATTTTAAGTAGGGGCTTGTGGTCCACTGCGATGAACAAGCTAGGGCATCCAAGGATGAAGAATCTGGTTTTCTTAAGGGCTTCCACTACAGCCAAGGCCTCTCCTTCAATGGGTGCATAACGAGACTCTGCTGGGTGTGTGAATCTACTCCCAATTAAGGTTGTTTTCCAGCCCGATTTACAGCAAAATGGCCGGGTTGGTGTGCACAGGCAGTGTTTTTGGGTGAGCCAGAACCCAATGCCTGGTTTGGACCAGTCGGTAGCAAGGCATGTTGGTTTTTCTTTATCGTAGATCTGGACGCCCCTCTTGATTTCGTCGATTATGTGATCTTTAGATTCCTCAAAAAGGGTGTCCATGTATCTGTCCCAACAGAAAGGGTTGCCAGGGCGCAAAAAGTTACGAAACGGGGTCATGCGTTTGGTCATAGAGAAGGCATAAGAGACTTGATTGATGAGGCCAAACCAGGAGCGCACGTCGGTTATGATTTTTGGTGTGGGGAAATCGCGTATTGCAGACAAATATTTCTCACATGGCCGGACGCAATCTGGTGTGATTTCAAAACCCGCAAACTGGACAGTGTTAGCTGAAAAAAAACTTGTCAGGATTTAAAATGATACCATTATGACCACAAATATCTAACCATTGTACTGTCTGGAAGAAACTCTTCTCTATGTTGTCTGCCCAGAGCAACGTGTCATCGATGCACTTGGTTTTTTTCGGGATATGACCGACCAGTTCGTCGTATCGTCTGGAATAGCCGTCACCAGAAGCTATGTATCCTTGTGGGGCCGTGCAATACCTGTAGGGGCACCCATGGTGTGATGAATGTTGTTAGGTGACGGTCTTCGGGCCGTAGCGGTACGCTGTGGTATCCATTCCAGGCATCTAAGACGGTTTTACGTTTACCTGCTGGCACTGCACGAGCTTGATGGAAAGGGGATGGTGTGTGGTGTGTTTCGCGAGTGGCATGGAGGTTGAGGGCTTGCAGATCTACTATGCGACGTGGTTTACCATTCTTCTTGGCGCAAACTACCATACGGCTCATCCATGTGACAGGCTCGCTTATGGGCACCTGTTCGAGGACTCCTAGGTTCACATCCTGGTCCAGTCCTTGTTTTACCTCATCCTGCCAGTGAAGGGGAACGGGTATAGGGGTATGTACCGCTACTGGTTCAGCATGTGGATCAATCATTAATTTTAACGGGGGTCCTGACATCATGGGTAGCTTTTGGTGTTCACATGTATTAAAAGTGCTGGATGCGTAGTGCTCTAGGAGGAACTTCTGCAACTTCTCTCTATTAGCCTCCGTTGCAGCGAATGGTAACTTTTGGGGTGGTGGTGGGGGGAGTTGTCTCTGGGGGCACGAGCATTCCCCTGTCTGAATATTAGTCGATGATGTTTCCTGTGTCGCCAATGCAGGGGAAGGTGGAAGAGATTATACCTAAGGCGATGCAGCCCTCTTTGCTCAAGTAAATCTTGTCAGAGTTGTCGGTGACATAGGTGATTTGTCTGGTTTCAACCAATTTACCCCTGTTGTTGGTACCTGTAAAGCGAAGAATAACGGCTCCTAGAATATTTATGCCTTTACTGTTGGCAGCTTTCATGGAGATATTAACTGGAATCAGATCAGAATGCTTGATGTGAAGTTTGTTCAGAGCATGGATACCTGCCAGACAACTCTGACAGCCTGTGTCCGCCATTACTCGAGCCTCTGCTGCTTTCGGTGGGGCGTGAAGTTTGAAGCCGAAGTGGGAATAGTCTTCTGTGGAAGTGGATATTTTGAGGTTAATGAATGGTTGGGGCCCAGAGGGCCTTTTTATCCATGATTTTGACATAGCGTCATACTGATGGTGATCAAGTGTAATGGAAGGGTTGTTATGATTATGATAAACACAGAATTATCTTCAGGTTGGATTGCAGCACGTGATCGTATTCCACTTTCTTGAGGTGATTTCTTCCTGCAAACTGAAGCAAAATGGTGTAATTTATTGCAAGAAAGGCATGTTTTATCAAATGCAGGGCATTCTGATTTTCTGAAACTTGCAGGGGCCTTTTTGCCATGCCCTGTTTTACCACAATAAGAGCAACTCACATCAGAAGCAGGTTTATTTAAGTCGTGCTTCACAATCCTGGTTCGGTAAAATTTTTTGTACGAACTTGAGGCATCGGTGCTTGGGGATTCCGTGAATAAAGACGCTGAGCGTTACCGGCTTCTTTTCTTTCTACAAATCTAAAAACTTCTTCTAGTGTCATGTTTTGATTTGTGTTACCCAACAGGTCAAGTTGTATCTCCTGGTCTTCAATGCCTCTGATAAGGATATCCTGAATAATTGACTCTGTATAATTCACTTAACTATCGCAGGAAGGGCAATCTAGGAGGAATTTACATATACCAGCTTGCCCCCTTAATCTGGCTCCAAATGCTCGGATGGGTTCGTCTCTGTCTTGCCTCATATTATGGAGTGTGACCCGTGCCACCATTACATTTTCTTCACGTACGGCTAGGGCTCGAACGGCAGCAATGACTTCGGCAATAGGTTTTGCGAGGAGGCTGCCTCCAGCAGCTCTAGTCACATCTTTACGCAATTGATCTTCACAACACTCTAGCAGCTGAACAACAGCTTCTTGCCCGTTAATGGCTGTGGCATTTACATATTCATCCCACCTTATTAAAACGTATGACCATTCCTCAGTGGTTCCTGCGGCAGTGATGGTAGGCCTCTTAACCTTTTCCACTTGTGCATGTTGCGCTGCAGCACCTGGTTGAGCAGCAGCTGTGTGGTTTATGCAATGGGCGGTCAGTAGGGCAGCAACAATGGCGTCAGACAGGTCGGGGGTCACATAATTGCAATTGTCGATGGGGCATTGTACAGCAGGCGTTGTAATGTAGCAAGATCACTGATATTATCATAAATAAGATTCACTTTTTGTTCATGAAATGTTTATTATCACTTGGAAGGCATCACATGACAATGATAATATCTGCAATGAAAGATAGCACGATGAGAAATAAAATGGCATTTGCATCGGGCAGTCAAAATAAATTCAATATGAAATTACACTGATACCTAACAGCATATATGAGTCAGTTAATAAATTCACAGTATACACAGCTAGCTAATGAACCATTTGCTGCTAGCATATAATATATAATAAAGTTTAGCTAAAGTCTATAGACAATAATACTGTACCATATACGCAGCGAGTAAATGAGCTGCCAAACTGAAACACCAGTTGCTTACATTCTCACAAATGAGCGCCAATGTATAGACGACGCAATACACATAAATGAAATAGGATCCTATAATGCACATAATGTATAGACGACACAATACACATAAATGAAATAGGATCCTATAATGCACATAAATGAAATAGGATCATATAATAATTATAACATGTACAACAGATATGAATAGACAATCCTCTAGGAAGTTCCTTCAAAGGTAGCTTCCTAGGTATATTTGACTACTGTGATATATCCCAGAGAATTTACCAAAGGTATCCAGAATTCTAACTCCTGGAGCGAATATCCCTTAAAATTTTACGAAGGGATATCGCGTAATATCAGAGGACGTATTCTTGACACGTCTATCTACACCCCCAATAGAGCTTTCACTGCGAGGGGAAAGAGTAGCAAGAATAAGTAGCAAGTCACTACTGCTCTGCAAATAGTGCGCCTGTCCGCCACCGCGAGGCGCCATGTCATTCTTTCGCTTGTAGCTTCGATAGACCGGTGTTTTTCCCAGCTCTCTCGCGCTATTTTGGATTTTTTTTGAGTTATGATGTCTTCCCCAGCTTCATCAGCTTCTGGAAAGTTAAGTAATATCTTTTTTGGGCTCAAGCCATGACGTCCTGATGGAAGGTTCCTACAGTAGCTTCCTAGGGTATATTTAACTACAGTGGATATTCCCAGAGAATTAAACTAAAGGTTATCACAGAATTCTAATTTCTGGTGCGAGTACCCTAAAGGTTTCCCTCTAGGATATCGTATATCAACAGGGGACGCATGTATTAACATGCCACATAGCTATCTGCACCCCATATAGAGTTAACACTTCGATATGGAAAGGTGGCTGAGTAACTGAGGGGCCGTTCCAAAGTTACTCTCATCCGTGGCTACTTTTGGTACTCGAGACGTAAACAAACGGGCGCCATTGCTAAATGACGTCACGTCCGTCCTGTAGCTTCTACGCTAAGTCGGATTTTTCCCAAGTGACTTCTTTATCTGCTTACATCGCCGTAATGTCACAGCCTTCAGACTCGCCTTCTTCTGGAAAGTTGAGTACCAGGTCCTAGTATTGTTTAATTGAGCGCTGGCCGTAAAGTAACTTTTAATTTTCTTAAAATATAGTGTTTTGTGGCCGAGCTGTGCCGATACCGGATGCGGGGTGGCTGTTCACGTTGCATGCCTTATTTAGTTAGCCAGAACAGCCTTCTCCGATCCTTTAACTAATTAATATTATTAGTTAATTTGTCTTCATAGCTAGGGAATCATTATATCGTGTTTTAGCGCTCATCAGGCTACGGTCGCTGTTCGACCCCATACTAGATCGCTAGCTTAGCCCCTAGGCTGGACAGCCTAGTGCTCTTTTTCATGCATGATATATATTAGTGTTCCTAAGCTAAGTTATGAAGATTTTGGCATTATTAAACATACTAGTTACTGTGATGTAAGTGTTTTCGCCTTCAGGGACCATGCAAGGGACAGAGTTGGATGTGTACCAACCCCCTTTTAAGCTAATGTAGGAACCCTTGTATGCTCCCTATTCCCCCTGCCTGCGGGTAATTCCCTCTGGGTAGACTTGCTTTCCCTTCTATATAGGGGGATCTCGTCTACAACCAGAGTATTTATCGCTTCTCTGCCTACCCTAAGGGAATGAACCCCCCTTAGGGTTGTGCCTGAGACCTTAGGAAGGGCCCTGCCCTTCCTCCAGTTGCACTTGGTTGGGTTACCCTTCCTCCCTGCAACTAGCGATGTGTCTTTCAGACTTTCCTAGCCTAGGAGTTAGTCCTCCTACTCTAGGTTAAGCTCTGGGGGTAGACTCTGTCTTATTATAGTTTGGGACAGTACATTAGTACTGTACTTGATCTGGGCTACCTATCCTAGGTTAGGGAGCGTTCTCCCTTGCCTTGGTGGCCACTCTCATACAGAGTCTACCCATTTAGAAAGACCCCTACTTCTCCCTCCCCACTCTATCCCTTTGGTGTAGGCCTGCCTACACACCCCTGTCCTTGGTCCTACAACTCCTCCCTTGGGTGGAGTGGTAGGGCTAGCCTTGTTCTCCTGCTGAGCTGGCCGCTCTGGTACACATACCCTTCATAGCATTCTATAAGGGTGGTTGCCGGCGGCGGTCCTGCCGGCGGGGGATTCCCCCTCTTTGAGTGCCCTCTATCCCTCCCTTGGGTTACCTCAGGCTCCCGGCCGTCTGCCGGCTCACTGCCGCCGGATGTTAGAAGTATCCACTCCTATCATGAGTGCACTCTCTCCGGGGGGATGCTGGAGGGGTATAGGATTTTACTCCTCCCATCCCTCCTTACCTTTTACTCTTTCTATCTTGGTGCCGGTCCCTTGCCGTCTCTACTGCCGGCGATAACCGCCACTACCTCAGGTGACCTTCATTCAAAAGATGCCTTCCCCCTTCAAGACGTCAGCCTACCGAGTGCCGGAGGCTGCCGCTGTTACCTAGTAACAGCCGGCCGACTTTCGGAGTCTGCCGCCCACATGCCAGCATTGATTGCCGGCAATCTAGGTATCCACCCTTATATATATATCTCTCTTATGAATTGATCCAAGGCTCACCATGCCATCAGCCTTCGGCTGCCGGAGCCCGCCGCCTCTGCCGGCAATCCGCCGCTGTGCCGGCGGTCGCCACTGTGGTATTATCCATCTCGGTTGCTCAGTGTGTCTGCCTTGATGACTTCCACCCTGCAGGACCGGCCTCCAGTGTGCCGTCGGTCTGAGGGCACCCCCTCATGAGACGCTAAGGGACATGTACCCCTTCCCTGGCTGCCAGCAACATGCCGGCAGTCAATATGATGCAGCCAGATAGCCTGGCCATCTCCATATAGGTATTGTTATACTATCCAAAATAGTGGCTATGCTGTTTGATTGCACATTACAACAATTCCAGCATATTCTGTGTATCTCAGTGCAGTCGATTGCCGGAACCTACATTCACTAAGGGGTTTATCCTATTTTCCCCTCTCCCCCAAGGCTCTGAGTGGTCTCAGACCCTGATACTCTCTGCGGACAATTCCTGTTAAAAGCCTAGCTTGGCTCATCCATACGGATTTCTCTCATTTGTGACCCTCGGGTCCAAAGGAATTGTCTACGGATAAGGTTACGATAACTGGCTGGGCGGGATTCACAAGTATGTGTCTATCTACTTCCTTTCCCGCTCATCAATCTTGAACATTAATATGCTATTATAGATTAAGTTATTCTTAATTTTAGAGTAATGTAAGTCATTCTTATGCCTTCCATGTACTCATGACCTCTTTCTTTTAAAGGAGGAGTACATGAAGTGCGAAAGCAACTTCTGTGGAGTGAAGCGCCCGGACTTCTACGGGCACAAGGCGTGCCGGACCCACACCCCCTGCGCCGCCAAGAAAGGCGACCTTAAATTTTGGGACCCGCAGAACTGTTCAGTCTGCAAGAGTTTTCTTGTTGAGGCATTCGACGATCCTCCTACCACGGAGGTAAAGGACATCGCTAGAGAGAAGCTAAGCAAATGGGTGCATGGCCTCCAAAAGAACGCCACTGGACCGTATCTTCCCAATGAAGACTTGAGGGCTTTGCTTTTTCCAAAAGCATCTAAGGACTCGGTGGTCCCTCGTGAACAAATTCCCACCATCCAGATCGTGGTCGAACCCGACGTCGTCATGGCACAGTCCATGCGTGAGTGCCATCTTGATTCCAACATTGTGGAACGTATGTCGGAGGTGTCTGAAGAGACGGAGAAGAACCTCATGGGCGAGGAGCTAGACTATGAGGAAGATCATGTGGAATACCCTGATTCAGAGAATGAGGTCGCTCCAGCTCCCCCAGCAACTCCTGCACCGTCCGAGGAACCTGTTCCTTCGACTTCTGCCACCCCGGACCCTCTTCCATCGGCCACTCAAGAGGTCTTCAGAATGCTTGAAGCCCTCATAGACAAGAAGCTGCGCGAGACTCAGGAGTAATTCTGGACGACTCTCGTCGGCTTCAAACAACCGCAGAAGATTTCGGTTAAGGACCTCCCCACCTGCTCGGAAGCTAACACTTGGAGATACGCCGAGCATATGCCAATCATAACTGGCAAGATCTATATTAGTGAAAGGGTTGGCTCTATTTTGTTGGAAGAAGTAGAGTTCTTCCCGAATTTCGAGGCTTATCTGGACAGTTACGTCCGGCTCAGGTCCGAACCAGCCTCAAAAGAAGAGACCGAACCAAAAGAAGTGATTGTGTTCGATCTCGCGAAGGCCCAAGCTATGCTAGCTCAGGCAGTGAAGAACCGGGGTTTCACAAACTCCAAGATGCCAGCGTTGAGTAAGAAGCATCCAACCTTCGTTGCTCCAGCTACTGCGACCTTCCCCTTCATTGAAAAGGCCTTCCAAGCGGTCATGAAGGCTGTGGAGGAAGGGAAGCCTTGCCTTGCACTGGAGGAGTGCAGACCCTTCTCCATTACTCTTCCCCCCGATGATAGGCACTGGAAAGACATCCAGTCGACCTTCACGGTAGGAAAACTGGAACCTGATGTGGCCGGTCGTCAATTCAACGAGGACCTCCCACGGCTGAACGATCACCTCCTTCGTAGGGAACAGGATACGAAGGAGAGACTCGCCGCTTCATTGTCCCATCAGGTACAGCTGGAACTCATGGCCGGGGACACCAGAGTCCCGGACTTTTACATGGTCCTTGCTAAGTCGCACCTGGCAACCGTAACCAAATACCTATACAGTTTCGCTAGGGCTCGTAGAGCCTGTAGAGAATTCGTATTCGCCAGTGCAACGGTGAAACACGAACCCCGGAGACTGATTTCCTCCAATATCTGGGGCAAACATCTCTTCCCGTCTACCTTGGTGAAAGAGATAGTGGACAAAGC
Organism: Palaemon carinicauda; assembly: GCF_036898095.1. NCBI lineage: Eukaryota > Metazoa > Arthropoda > Malacostraca > Decapoda > Palaemonidae > Palaemon > Palaemon carinicauda. Next base: position 92,785,960 of record NC_090735.1, on the reverse strand, counting down.
TGCTACGGAGAACAGGAACCTTCTCCATAAGTGGGGCATGTCCCGAAAGAGGAAGTCCTCTCAGGATGATGGCCCTCAGCCTAAGAGGAAATCCTGGAAACCCAGACCCCAGCAATGTCAACCGAGATGACAGTTTCCGGGTCTCGCTACTCCCTAAGTGACTACGCAGCCAAAACAGACCTTTCAATTGGTCCCCCAGCCGGTGGTGTCGCAGTCACCGGTCTTCACCCCTGCCTATGAGCAACATTCGACTACCTTTCGTCCCAAAGGTAGGGGCTCAGGCAGAGGTTCCGGCAGAGATTCTTCTCGCCGTCCCTCCAGAGGCAGAGGAGGAAGGGAAGCTAGCGGCCGAGGTGGCAAACCTTCGGGACACCAGAAGCAATGAAGTGCTTCCGGTGGGAGGAAGACTCCACAAATTCCAGGATCGTTGGACCTTCGATCCCTGGACACACAGCATCATCAAGAAGGGACTGGGATGGAGCTGGATTCAACCACCCCCATCCTTCCAGCAATTCTTCCAACAGTCAACCCCCCTCCATCGATCAACATCCACACGGACGCTTCACTGAAGGGTTGGGGAGGTCACTCCCACCAACAACAGGTTCAAGGAACATGGTCTCCCCTATTCAAGACATTTCACATCAACATCTTGGAGGCCATGGCAGTTCTTCTCGCCCTGAAGAAACTCTCCCCGCCTCCCTCGATCCACATCCGTCTGACTCTGGACAGCTCAGTGGTAGTCAGATGTCTCAATCGTCAGGGCTCGAGATCGCCCCAGATAAATCAGGTGCTTCTTCCAATATTTCGTTTGGCGGAAAGGAAGAAATGGTACCTACAAGGATTCCGCAACGTAACGGCGGACGCTCTATCGAGGACAAGCCCGATAGAGTCGGAATGGTCTCTAGACGCAAGATCATTCTCCTTCATCTCTCACCAAGTCCCGGAACTTCAGATCGATCTCTTCGCGACGAGCGACAACAATCAACTTCCTCGATATGTGGCCCCGTACGAGGACCCCAAGGCAAAAGCAGTGGATGCCATGTCCCTGGATTGGAACAGATGGTCCAGGATATACCTGTTCCCTCCTCTCAACCTTCTGCTAAAAGTCCTATCCAAACTGAGAACCTTCAAAGGGACAGCGGCCCTAGTGGCTCCCAAGTGGCCCCGGAGTAATTGGTATCCCCTGGTCCTGAAGCTGCAGCCCACGCTGATCCCCCTACCGGGCCCAGTTCTCTTTCAACAAGTACAGAAGTCGACTGTCTTCGCTTCATCACTGAAAGTCAGGGACCTTCATCTCATGATTTTCTCTCCTTAGCCGCAAAGAAAAGGTTTGGGTTCTCGAAGAAAAGCTTAGACTTCCTTGAGGAGTACAAGACTGAGTCTACCAGACGGCAGTACGAATCTTCCTGGAGAAAGTGGGTCTCTTTCGTCAAGGCAAAAAATCCTACGGAAATCACCA